>NC_056732.1:1873567955-1873848081 GCF_019279795.1 Protopterus annectens
GCCAAGGGTCAAGATTCCTCTTGAACAAGGCCAGCGAGGTGCTCTGCCTCACATAAACCGGGATTTTGTTCCACAGCATAGGGAGTCTTTGGGTGATGAATCTATCCCTCCAGCACGTCCTATTAATAACCGTGTCGAGGGTTTAAGTCTCCGCCCTTGTGGCTCTGGGGATCTAGATTTTTTGAGATGAAGCATGTTCATCAAATCTGGGTTTGACATGGCCTTGTATGTCAGGCATAGGTCACCTCTGAGCAAGCGGTAAGCAACTGAATATAACTGGAGTTTTTTCAGTCGGGCAGCATAAGACAGATTTTTGAGACCCTTTATCCTTTTGGTGAGGAACTTCTGTGGCCTCTCCAGCTACTGCAAGTGTCGGGTCAGATACATTCCGAATGGGGCATTGTACTCGATCATTGGTCTGATGAGTGATGAGTATAGGGAGACTATGACTTCCCTTGATCTAGATGTGAATCCCTTCATGATAAGGTGGGCAATGTAGAAGGTCTTCCTAACTACTTTAGCAATATGAGTGTCGAATGAAAGGCTACTGTCAACCTGGGTTCCCAGGTCCCTAATAACTTCTTCTGTGTTCAGGGGATTGCCACCTATATGGTAGCTAGGGGTAACCTTATTTTTCCCGAAGGGTATGACTATGCATTTCTTGGCATTTAACTTAAGGCCATGGCTCTGGCACCAGTTATCCATTTCTGTGAGACCCTTCTGAAGGATATCTGTGTCGGATGTGTTTTCAACTACGGCCAGTTTGCAGTCATCTGCAAACTTTGTCAGCCATAACCCTCCTGTGTTTGCTTGTACTTCAGAAAAGTAGATGCCAAACAAGAGTGGGCCCAGGACTGAGCCCTGTGGGACACCACTTGTGACAGGCTTTGAGTCTGACATGGCGCCAGCAACTCTGACCCTGTGGGTTCTGTCACTCAGCCAGTTTGCAACCCATCTTGTAATGTATGGGTTTACATTTAAGTTGATGAGTTTTTCAATGATACCCGAGTGAGGTATTGTATCGAAAGCCTTCACCAGGTCTAGGTAGGCTGTATGGACTGCCTTTCCCTCGTCAATGGCCTTGGTGACTGTTTTGAAAAAGTCAACCAAGTTTAAAAGGCATGATCGGCCTTTGACAAAGCCAAACTGGGTTGGATCTAAAGTCTGCAAATTCCCTATGTCTTTATTTATGAGATCCATTATGATCCTCTCCATGGCTTTGCAGATAAGGCTTATCAAGCTAATGGGATGGTAATTTCCAGGGTCGGTGGAGGCACCGCCTTTGTGGAGTGGGACCACAGTCGCTGTGCGCCACTCCCTGGGTACGTATCCGGAGGTGAGACTAAGATTAAACAGCTGTCTGAACTGTGGGTTTAATTCCTCGTTGCGTTCATGGAGCACACAGCCGGGGACACCATCAGGTCCCATGGATGCTGTGTTCTTTGCCTTGGAGAGAGCAATTCTCACCTGGGAGTTAGAGATGTTTGGGGGGCTACAATCATTTGGTATAGATATCTCTCCTTTAGGGGGGTGGGGGGGGGAGAAGTTTGCACTGAACCTGTCAGCCAGTATGTTGGCAATGTCTTTAGGATCAGTTATCTTCACATCATTTTGAACTAATTCTGAGCATATCTGGGAGTTTCCTCCTAAGTTTCTGACATAGCTGAAGAATGCCTTATGGTTGTCTTTAGAGTCCTTAGCTATTTTTTTCTCAAAATTAGCTTTGGATGATTTTATGAGAGCTCTTAGCTTTTTACTTATAGTGATTAGCGGTGTCTTACCTTTTAAGGATTTTGCTCTATCTTGTAGTTAGTAGCTTTCTCCTTTTGTTGTAGAGTTTGTTTATGGCTGGGATCCACCAGACTGGACGCTTGCCTTTGGTACAAACAGTCTTTGTTTTGCTTGGGATTGCCTGATCCATGCAGCCCTGCAGGTGCTGGTAGAAGGCATTTGTAAGTGATTCAGCGGTTTGAGTAATGTTTACCGCCAGCTCAGGGGCCTTAAAGGAGACCACACTAGTCTTTAGAAGTGTGAAGTCGGCTTTCGAGAAGTTCTTTACTGTGGTCTTTTTCATTTTGGGTGGGGGCGGGATGAGGACCTCCAGCGAGATTAGTTTGTGATCAGATCTCACCAGTGAGGGGTATACTTCTGGCGTTGAACATCGTGCTCCCATGTTCGTGATGATGAGATCAAGTATGTTCTCTCCTCTTGTGGGGATGGTGACTAGTTGTTCCATGGCATTTGAGTTTATGAATTCCAGGAACTTTTGGGCTAGAGTGTTTGGGCTTGAGTAGTGTTCCCAGTCTATATTAGGGTAGTTGAAGTCACCTAGTATGATGGTGTTCAGAGATACATTTATTCCCTCCAGTGTTTTCAGGAAGGCCATATGAGGTTCCTGAGTTTGAGAGGGTGGCCTGTAACATGCTACAAATTGCAGAGCAGTCTTGCCTATGGTTAATTGCACCTGGATGGTTTCTGATGCATCGTGCGATGCCACTAATCTTGAGGTGTGGGTGTCCTTGATGAATATGGATACCCCTCCTCCTTTCTTGGTATTGTCCAGGTTTTGGGGCCGGAACGCATGATATGAGGTAAAACCTGATAGTGCTGGGGTGCTCTCAGGAGCCTTGAACCAGGTTTCTGTCACAGCACAGACATCGATGTTCTCCATACTGAGAAGGGCCTCGAGTGCGTGCATCTTGAGGTTGAGACTTCTGGCATTGAGCAGCATTACCCTTAGTTTTTTTTTTTTGTTTTGTTCTAGGGGGGAAGGTTTAGAATTTGAGCCTGGCCTAAAAAGGCACTATGGGGGTGGCAAGAGCCTTTGCCAAAATCCGGAATCCCAGGGGTGACAAGTGCAAGCCGTCCCTAGCGAAGCAGCGTGGCTTGTCCAGCATGTCATCCCAGGCAGACAGACATTGGATCCCCTTTGAATGACACCAGAGTTTAAGCCAATTGTTAAAGCTGATCATCTTATCTCTGTATTGTGGCATCATTCTTGGTGAAGGTAGGATACTGCTCAAGGTCAGGGTCATACCTGCTTGGGCTACATAATCAGAGAGCTCCTCTATGTCTCTTTTCATGTAGTCCAAGAAGGTACGTCTCAGGTCATTAACACCAGCATGGACAATGATTGAGTCGTACTTGTACCTGCTGTTGAGAGACCTGAGTGCATGCGTTATGTGTACATGTGCCTACAGCCACAATACTTGTGGACTACACAAAGTTGCCTTGTATTACACAGCACATGTGGCCTGCAGAGTGAACCTGCTTAATACTGTTATTCTATCTATTGTCCTAACACTGGGGTACCTGTTAATACCCCTGCTATGTGTGTAGAGTTACCAGTATCGCCATGTGTGGCTGGTTGCAGTTTGCTAGGTGGAAAATTGGCCAGTGACAATATGACCTGCTCAAGTCCTGCATTGCAGCCATTACACATTATAGCACCTGCTCACCACTATCTGTCTACAGGGTAATATTCCACAGGTGCAGGTTTCTGTGATTTGGTGGATTGTGTCATTATGCGGCCTTGGTCTGTTATCATCAGACAACTGTTGTGTGAATAGCTGTAGATAAGTGTGGACATTTGTACATCCTCACACACAGATATGCACATGTGTATGTATGTATATCTATATATATATATAAATAACAGGAATGTCAACTTAACTGTAGGTGTGTGTATGTTATGTAATTGTGTTATATAGATATATGTGAAGGGTCTAACTCACTCTACACATTTGTGTAGCTATGTATATATATATATATATATATATATATATATATATATATATATATATATATAGATACGGATTCACTTCAGAAGCTTGAAATACTGAAATATTGAATTTCAGTATCTCGAGCCCAGAAAGTCAAATACTGAGAACAGCAAAAGTTCAGAAGTGCAAAATTCAAAACCTCGAATAATGGGGGTTTTAAATTTCATGCTTCTGAACTTTTGCTGTGGTTATGTATTCAGGTAAGTGTGTGTGTGTGTGTGTGTGTGTGTGTGTGTGTGTGTGTGTGTGTGCGTGCGTGCGTGCGTGCGTGCGTGTGTGTGTGTGTGTGTGTGTGTGTGTGTGTGTGTAAGGGTTTTGGGTAGGGGCTGTGGTGTGTGTCAGTGTGTTTTGTTCATAGGTTCATAGGTTCATACTAGGCTATCTGCCCTAGGGCATTTATAAGCCTAGCCAGAGTTGTGTGGCTTTCACCACCCCTTAGGTTGAAGAATACTATACCCATTAGTTTGCCGTGCCTCTGTCCAGCAGTGATACAGAGATGATCCCCGGGGTAAACCTACGATCTCCCATCCACTGGTCAAGATTCCTCTTGAACAGAGCCAGCGAGGTGCTCTGTCTCACATGGACTGGGATTCTGTTCCACAGCATAGGGAGTCTCTGGGTGATGAATCTGTCCCTCCAGCACGTCCTATTTATATCCATGTTGAGGTTTAAGTCTCTTGCTCTTGTGGCTCTGGTGGATTTGGATTTTTTGAGGTGGAGCATGTCGATTAATTCTGGGTTGGATATGGCCTTGTATGTCAGGCACAGGTCACCTCTGAGCAGATGGTATGCGACTGAATAGAGCTGGAGTTTCTTCAGTCGGGCAGCATATGGCATATTTTTGAGCCCCTTTATCCTTTTGGTGAGGAACTTTTGGGGTCTTTCCAATTGCTGCAGGTGTCGGGTAAGATACATTCCGAATGGGGCATTGTACTCAATCATTGGTCTGATAAGTGAAGAGTACAGGGGAACAATGACCTCCCTTGATCTGGATGTGAATCCCTTCATAATCAGGTGGGCAATGTAGAAGGTCCTCCTAACCACTTTGGCAATGTGAGTGTCAAAAGAAAGGTTACTGTCAACTTGGGTCCCCAGGTCCCTGATAACCTCTTCTGTGCTTAATGGATTGCCACCTATGTGGTAACTTGGGGTTACCTTGTTTTTACCAAAGGATATGACTATACATTTTTGGCGTTTAGCTTAAGGCCATGGCTCTGACACCAGTTATCCGTTTCTATGAGACCTCTCTGAAGGATATCTGTGTCTGATGGATTTTCAACTATGGCGTATACTTTGCAGTCAGCTGCAAACTTTGTCAGTCACTATCCTCCTATGTTTGCCTGCACTTCTGAAAAGTAGATGCCGAACAAGAGGGGACCCAGGACTGAGCCCTGTGGGACACCGCTTGTGACTGGCTTGGAGTCTGACATGGCACCAGCAACTCTAACCCTGTGGGTTCTGTCCTTGAGCCAGTTTGCAACCCATCTTGTGACATATGGGTTTACATTTAAGCTGGTCAGCTTTTCTATGATACCCGAGTGGGGTATTGTGTCGAAAGCTTTTGCAAGGTCAAGGTAGGCTGTGTGAACTGCCCTACCCCCCTCAATGGGCCTGGGGACTGTTTCAAAAAAGTCGACCAAGTTCAAGAGGCATGATCTGCCCTTGACAAAGCCGAATTCGGTAGGATCCAATGTCTGTAGGTCCCCTATGTCTTTATTTTTGAGTTCCATTATGATCCTCTCCATAGCTTTGCAGACCAGGCTTGTTAAGCTTATGGGGCGGTAATTACCAGGGTCCGTAGAAGCACCGCCTTTGTGGAGTGGGACCACAGTTGCCGTACGCCACTCTTTGGGTACATATCCTGTGGTAAGGCTAAGATTAAACAGCAGCCTTATGTGTGGGTTTAGTTCCTTATTGAGTTTGTGTAGCACACAGCCGGGGACACCATCCGGTCCCATTGATGCTGTGTTTTTAGCTTTAGAGAGAGCAGCTCTCACCTGGGCATTTGAGATGATTGGGAGGCTACACTCTGCTTGGATAGATATTTCTCCTTTTGGGGGGGAGGGAGGGGAGAAATTTTCAATGAACCTGTCTGCCAGTATGTTTGCAATGTCTGTGGGTTCAGTGATTTTTGTATCATTTTGGACTAATTCTGAGCATATCTGGGAGTTCCCACCCAGATTTCTAACATAGCTAAAGAAGGCCTTATGATTGTCTTTTGAGTCCTTGGCGATTTTTCTCTCAAAGTTGGCCTTGGATGATTTTATGAGTGATCGTAGTTTTTTACTAGTATTGATCAGAGATGTCTTCCCTTTTAGGGATTTTGCTCTATCTTGTAGTAGCTTTCTCCTCTTGTTGTAAAGTTTGTTTATGGCTGGGGTCCACTAGATCGGGCGCTTGCCTTTGGTGGAAAGGGTCTTGATTTTATTTGGGATTGCTTGATCCATGCAATCCTGGAGGTGCTCACAGAAAGCATTTGTAAGGGATTCAGCAGCGTGGGTTGTGGTTTCCAATGGCTCAGGGGCCTTGAAGGATACCACACCAGTCTTAAGAAGTGTGAAGTTGGCTTTTGAGAAGTCCTTCACTGTGGTCTTTTTTGTTGGGGGTGGGGGCGGGATGTGGATCTCCAGTGAGATTAGTTTATGGTCTGATCTAACCAGTGAGGGATATACTTCCGGTGTGGAGCATTTTGTCCCCATGTTTGTGATGATCAGGTCTAGTATATTTTCACCTCTTGTGGGAATGGTGACAAGTTGTTCCATAGCATTTGAGGTTATGAACTCCAGGAACCTTTGCGCTAGGGTATTGGGGCTTGAGTAATGTTCCCAGTCTATGTTTGGGTAGTTGAAGTCACCCAATATGATGGTGTTTGGAGAGACATTTATACTCTCCAGTGTCTTCAGGAAGGCTGTGTGGGGTTCCTGAGTTTGAGAGGGTGGCCTGTAACATGCTACAAACTGTAGAGCAGTTTTGCCTATGGTTAATTGCACCTGAATGGTCTCTGATGCTTCGTGAGTTGCCACCAGCCTGGAGGTGTGGGTATCCTTGATGAATATGGATACACCCCTTCCTTTTGTGGTACGGTCCAGGTTTTGGGGCTGGAACGCATGATATGAGGTAAAACCTGATAGTGCCGGGGTGCTCTCAGGAGCCTTGAACCAGGTTTCAGTCACAGCACAGACATCGATGTTCTCCATACTGAGGAGGGCTTCGAGGGCGTGCATCTTGTGATTTAGACTTCTGGCATTGAGCAGCATTACCCTTAGTTTTTTTCCATTATTGTTTTCTAGGGTGGTGGGTTTAGAATTTGAGCCTTGTCTAAAAAAGGCACTATGGGGGTGGCAAGAGCCTTTGCCAATATCCGGAAACCCAGGGGTGACAGGTGCAAGCCGTCCCTTGCGAAACAGCGTGGCTTGTCAAGCATGTCATTCCAGGCAGACAGACATTGGATCCCCTTAGAATGACACCAGAAATTAAGCCAATTATTAAAACTGATCATTTTGTCTCTGTATTGTGGCATCATTCTTGGTGAAGGTAGGATACTGCTCAGGGTCAGGGTCATACCAGCCTGGGCTACATAATCTGAGAGCTCCTTTATGTCTCTTTTCATGTAGTCCAGGGAGGTACGTCTCAGGTCATTCACACCGGCATGGACAATGACTGAGTCATACTTGTACTTGCTGTGGAGTGACCTGAGTGCTTGTGTTATGTGGCGGATTCTAGCGCCCGACAGGCAGCTTACTGTGACCCTCTCCTTGTTCAGTCTGGTGAGTGGGACGTCAGTGTGTCTGACTATGGAGTCACCTATGACAAGTGTGTCTGGCATTGTGTTTGGCCTTAAGGGCTGTGACTGATTTGCACACTGACTTTGTGATCTATGTGTTGCTTGTGTTATGTCATGAGGTGGCAGTTGTTTGGGTGTCTGCTTTGGAGGCCTCTGCTGTTTTGGTAGATTTTTGATCAGTGCCTCCAGTATGTCTTTGTGTGTTTATGTGTTTGATTTGTAGTTGTGATAGTTCTATGTGAGACTGGGTTTATGGTGTGTGTGGTTACCTTCTCCTCCTGTCTGGTTTTGCCAGTCCTGAGTTGAGAGAGCTCAGCCTCCAGTTTGGCTATATAGTTGCATCTCTCGCATGTATTTGTGTTTTGTGGGAGGAGGAGAGGGTTGTCTGTGTACATGAGGCAATTGTAACATTGCCTCAATATTCCCAGATTCACCAGCTGAGCAGGAGGGGACGCTAGCAACTGACCCTTTGACATGCTAGAAGAAATGAAAAAGTTTGCTGTGTAACTGAGTCAGAAAGGACCTATAGGGAAGTGGGTACTCAAGGGGGTTTTAAGCTAGTGAAGTACTTTGTATAATATAGAAGTGCTTTACCTGACTAAAAATGCTTTAGGAACAAGTGCTGAGCTTTACAGATAGAGAATAGACTGTTTAGATTACAAGTAGAGCAGTTCTAAGGGAAAAAATGAAGAGCAGACTTTACGGAGCCAGAAATAGTTTAACCTTGTTTAACCGGCACTGCCCGATGGTGCTCTAGTGGCAACTCCGTGCTAAATACAGAAAAGGCAATAAGTCAGTAGTACAGGCTAGCACACTTTAGTGGGCAGCCAAACAATTAAATTAAACAGCAAACAAACACTTTTTGACTTGAATTAGACTAATTTCGACTAAAATGTACTTTTAAGTGCAGATAATAAAAAATGCAGTAAATAACTATGAAAACAGTTAAAGCTTGCTCTAGGTAAGCAGTAGAAGGTAAAACAAATATAAAAAACAGCAGGATTCTTAATCAGGAAAGCAGTCGCTTTTTTCAGTTCTCTGTAGCCAGGAAGACTCAACAGGACCACGTGGAGCTGTGTCTGAGCAATATGGCTTCAAAAAATGCCAGAGGCAGATTTTAACCAGGGAACTTCAAAAGAGCTAGAAATGGTCCAAAATGACCAATTACTACAGCTTCTTGTGCTGAGGTCACTTCCCTCAAGGACAGGTAGGCTATTCAAGGCTCCTCACTCCCACTGGTGAGCTAAGAAACTTCCTTCTATCCAAGTAAGCCAATGGACAACACAGGAACTACAACACAGCCCAGGATACAGCAAGGCCTGTAAACTGGTCTAACTAGTTTAGGAGAGGCAGGAAAACAAGGAATATTTTTTTGGATTTTTTGTTTTTAAATAGAAACACACAGAAATGCAGAAAAGGCAATAAGTCAGTAGTACAGGCTAGCACACTTTAGTGGGCAGCCAAACAATTAAATTAAACAGCAAACAAACACTTTTCGACTTGAATTAGACTAATTTCAACTAAAATGTACTTTTAAGTGCAGATAATAAAAAATGCAGTAAATAACTATGAAAACAGTTAAAGCTTGCTCTAGGTAAGCAGTAGAAGGTAAAACAAATATAAAAACAGCAGGATACTTAATCAGGAAAGCAGTCACTTTTTTTCAGTTCTCTGTAGCCAGGAAGACTCAACAGGACCACGTGGAGCCGTGTCTGAGCAATATGGCTTCAAAAAAATGCCAGAGGCAGATTTTAACCAGGGAACTTCAAAAGAGCTAGAAATGGTCCAAAATGACCAATTACTACAGCTTCTTGTGCTGAGGTCACTTCCCTCAAGGACAGGTAGGCTATTCAAGGCTCCCTACTCCCACTGGTGAGCTAAGAAACTTCCTTCTATCCAAGTAAGGCAATGGACAACACAGGAACTAGAACACAGCCCAGGATACAGCAAGGCCTGTAAACTGGTCTAACTAATTTAGGAGAGGCAGGAAAACAAGGAATATTTTTTTGTTTTTTTTGGTTTTTAAATAGAAACACACAGAAATGCAGAAAAGGCAATAAGTCAGTAGTACAGGCTAGCACACTTTAGTGGGCAGCCAAACAATTAAATTAAACAGCAAACAAACACTTTTCGACTTGAATTAGACTAATTTCGACTAAAATGTACTTTTGAGTGCAGATAATAAAAAATACAGTAAATAACTATGAAAACAGTTAAAGCTTGCTCTAGGTAAGCAGTGATGTGAAGTTGTTGCTGTGATGTCTCTGTGTGCAAGGAGAATGTAGCTTGTATGGTGGTGTTTTGTGTGTGTTTGTATGCAGTGTGACCTCTGAGTGAGAATATTTAAGTGGGGGGGGTGGGGGTGCAGCCTCCCACATGGGGGGTGCAGGGGTGCTTGCCCCCCTGCTTTCATGTAGCACAAAGGTTATGTGTGTGTGTGTTTGTGTGTGTGTGTGTGGAGAATGATGTGTGTGTGTGTGTGTGTGTGTGTGTGTGTGTGTGTGTGTGTGTGTGTGTGTGTGTGTGTGTGTGTGTGTGTGTGTGTGCAGTAGTACTGTAAAATTCAAAATCTCCGGTGTGCGAGATTTTGAATTTCGCGGTTTTGAGTTTTCGTGGTTTTGTGGATTCGATTTTCTGGGCTCGAGATACTGAAATTCGATATTTCAGTATTTCAAGCTTCTGAAGTGAATCCACAAACACACACACACATAGACATACACACACCAACACACACACACATAGACATACACACACCCACACACACACACATATACATATATATATATATATATATATATATATATATATATATATATATATATATATATATTATATGCCACTTACGGATAGGGTTATCATGTGTGAGGGGGATAAGGAGAGACAGATACGTGTACATAGCTGTCTGTATGCACAGACATATTTTAACATCTTCAGTTCTTTAGGCAGATGAGGCATCAGACATGGGCTCAAGTTAGCTAAGTGTAGGAGCATGCCCAGTGTGACTGTCAGTACTTATAAGGTGACTCCAGGCCAGACCTGCCTGTACTCCAGTCCGGGATTTTGTGTGCAACAGCCAATTGGCTGCTGCACCTGTTTCAACAGCCCAGCACCTCCCTGATATTATGTCCAAGGGATTCCCAGCTGTGTGCTGACCATAATACATGACTCATACCTATCACTGTACAAGTTGTAATGGACTGTACAGAGTTTTGCATCATATGTAGGGTACATTTTACATAGCATTGTGATGTTCTCAGTGACAAATCATTATAGACTGACTTTAGGAAATGATGACAGACATTACAGTTACTGACGCCATACACATCAGGAAATTCATGCTAATGTATGACCTGTTATCCTCTGAACTTTCTACATTTGTCTGGCCAGTAGTTACTCCTTCATCTTTTATTTGGGAAAATCCCACTATTGTTCATGGCCTTGTCCAAATTTCCTGCTCTAAGTGGTTGTAGGTATGATGTGACTGGGATACATGATGTAACACCACACACAGGGTTACAGAATTCACACCTGTCAATTAACATGTTTTTGCAGACTGTTCAGCATTCTGCCCTATATGTCTGCTCTATTTCTCATACAGTTGTATTTTTTCAGTAATATACTACTAAATGGAGCACACTGAACTGTTGTACGTAATGACACGGTTAAGTGATGGCCTTTACATCCTGCTGCTACTTTGACCTGTTGCAACCTGCTGTTATAATAACCACCTTCTAGGTTAATCAGAGTATGTATAATGTCTGTATGTTTGGCCCTCTATCCCTGCATTGTGTCTGGCTTTGTCCAGCTTTCTTGCAGTAACAGATTGTGGCATATTGACAGTCTGTGGATGTCCTACCATATGAGTACCTCACATGCAAAAGGCACAGCTTTGAACCCTCAACACCATCAACCATGCTAATGTACTTAGCCCAGTGAGTCGCAGCAGTGACCAGAAAGTGAGGTTTAATTCCTCACACTATCAACAGCAGACAGTTTGACCCCTGCGTATTGTGGAAAATATAACATGTATCCAGGTTCTGTGTGACAGCCCTGGGATTGTGTGGTCTACTGACATATCCTTGCACACATACTGTTACTGCAGTCGTATGGGAATATTGATGTGTTGGGGGAAGGAGACTCTAGTATTGACAGCTGTGCGTCTGTCCCGTGACCACACTGTTGGCATTTCCCTTGCATACTGCGGTGGGTTTTTCAGCCATGTGACCTAATGCATATTATGGGGCACTCAGTATTGGACAGAGCACATGTTGCCCCACATAGCTGTTAATTCCCTGCAAGTAGCCCATTAGCCCACTTTATTCCCTTGCATACATGCAGCATGTCCATACATATGCTACCATAGTCTAGTACCCTGTACATTTGTTGTAAAGGAGAGTAACTTACCTTGTGAATGCAGCTGTTGAAATGCCTGTGTTTCAGGGCTGATTCTGTCTGAGGCATGCACTACACAGCCAATACATGGTAAAGTACAGGTTGTGTGGTGTGGCTGACATCATTTTTACTATGTATAGGTTCATAGGTTCATATATTAGTACTAAGCTAACTGCCCTTGCGAGCCATTTTAAGCCTAGCCAGTTATCCCTTATGAGATTCAAACCCTGCACCTTGTGTTTGCAAGGCAAACACCTTAACCATTAGGCCACCCTCCCAACCCATGTGAGTTGGAGTAAGGTGTCAGTCCCTAGGACCCTAGGTTGTCAGTGCATGTGCTATGCATTGTCTCTTTGCCAAGGCCTGGGCATACTGGGCACACCTATGTCTGCCTACAGGGACGGCCTCAGGGGTTTCCTCCTCAGAGTCCCCCTGTGGGTGTGGCTATGAGGACCTAGGCAGTGGTGTGGGGCTGTGTGTCCCTTCCCTGTGATGATCCTGCTGCAGCTGTTTCTGCAGGATCATATTGTGTAGCATGACACATACTGTGAACATCTTGCACATGTGGCTGGAGAGTACTGCAGGGCTCCGCCAGATATATCTAGGCACCGGAACTGTGACTTGAGCAGTCCAAACACATGCTCTGTGATGTTCCTAGTTTTTGCATGTGCCTCATTATGGTGTTCTTCAGTAGGTGTGCGTGCATTTCTGATGGGTGTCATCATCCATGGTTCCAGTGCATAGCCAGCAGCCCCCACTAGATGGCAGTACAGAATGTCCCCCCAGCAAACATCTGGCACAGCTGTGATACATGCCAGATATGGGAGTCAAGATAACTGTCAGGGTTGTCAGCATTCACGTTCATGATAATGCCCTGAGCATTGCATACAACCTGGCAGTTGATGAAGTGATAACCCTTGCAGTTGATGTAGACTCTACCTTCCTTACTGCACGGTGCTTTGATGTGTACATGAGTGCAGTCTACATCACCCAGTACCTCAAGGTAGTGTGCTACACAGTAGATGAAATGCATACTGCTGGCCCTCTCCTCAGGGCTGTGGGGTAAATAAATGTGCTCACTGGCATTAGTTTGCAAGGTAGCCAGGAACTGGTGAAGTACCCTGGAATCTGATCCTGTGACACCGTCATCATGTCCCCAGATGGTCCTTGAAAAGTACCTGTAGCTAGTATTCTAAGGACTACACATAACTTTGTTTCCACTGGGATGGGTTCCCCTTAGTTGACTCAGGGTCTGCGTTGAGGGTGGCAGAGCTCAGTGAGTTCTTGTAGTTATGTCCCTGTCTACCCTGTAGAATTCTACAATCTCCAGCTCATGTAGCTCCCGGAAAGTTACCCTGGGCCTGAACACTCTTCTCCTTCTCAGTCTAGGCCTATTGTCAGTGGCAACATCAGCACTGCCCTCAGCTCTAGCACATACACATGTAGCAGAGCAGCAGCAGCAGCACTGCCTCAGCTCTAGCGCATACACATGTAGCAGAGCAGCAGCATCAGCACTGCCCTCAGCTCTAGCGCATACACATGTAGCAGAGCAGCAGCAGCAGCACTGCCTCAGCTCTAGCGCATACACATGTAGCAGAGCAGCAGCAGCAGCACTGCCCTCAGCTCTAGCGCATACACATGTGGCAGAGCAGCAGCAGCACTGCCCTCAGCTGTAGCGCATACACATGTGACAGAGCAGCAGCAGCAGCACTGCCCTCAGCTCTAGTGCATACACATGTGGCAGAGCAGCAGCAGCAGCACTGCCCTCAGCTCTAGCGCATACACATGTGGCAGAGCAGCAGCAGCACTGCCCTCAGCTGTAGCGCATACACATGTGACAGAGCAGCAGCAGCAGCACTGCCCTCAGCTCTAGTGCATACACATGTGGCAGAGCAGCAGCAGCACTGCCCTCAGCTCTAGCACATACACATGTGGCAGAGCAGCAGCAGCAGCAGCACTGCCCTCAGCTCTAGCGCATACAATGTGGCAGAGCAGCAGCACTGCCCTCAGCTCTAGCACATACACATGTAGCAGAGCAGCAGCACTGCCTCAGCTCTAGCGCATACACATGTAGCAGAGCAGCAGCACTGTCCTCAGCTCTAGCGCATACACATGTGGCAGAGCAGCAGCACTGCCCTCAGTTCTAGCGCATACATGTGGCAGAGCAGCAGCAGCAGCACTGCCCTCAGCTCTAGCGCATACACATCTAGCAGAGCAGCAGCAGCACTGCCCTCAGCTCTAGTGCATACACATGTAGCAGAGCAGCAGCAGCAGCACGCCCTCAGCTCTAGCGCATACACATGTAGCAGAGCAGCAGCAGCAGCAGGCCCTCAGCTCTAGCACATACACATGTAGCAGAGCAGCAGCAGCAGCACTGCCCTCAGCTCTAGCGGATCCACATGTAGCAGAGCAGCAGCAGCAGCACTGCCCTCAGCTCTAGCGCATACACATGTGGCAGAGCAGCAGCAGCACTGCCCTCAGCTCTAGTGCATACACATGTGGCAGAGCAGCAGCAGCACTGCCCTCAGCTCTAGCGCATACACATGTGGCAGAGCAGCAGCAGCAGCACTGCCCTCAGCTCCAGCGCATACACATGTGGCAGAGCAGCAGCAGCAGCACTGCCCTCAGCTCTAGCGCATACACATGTGGCAGAGCAGCAGCAGCAGCACTGCCCTCAGCTCTAGCACATACACATGTGGCAGAGCAGCAGCACTGCCCTCAGCTCTAGCGCATACACATGTGGCAGAGCAGCAGCACTGCCCTCAGCTCTAGCGCATACACATGTGGCAGAGCAGCAGCACTGCCCTCAGCTCTAGCGCATACACATGTAGCAGAGCAGCAGCAGCACTGCCCTCAGCTCTAGTGCATACACATGTAGCAGAGCAGCAGCAGCACACCCTCAGCTCTAGTGCATACACATGTAGCAGAGCAGCAGCAGCAGCAGGCCCTCAGCTCTAGCGCATACACATGTAGCAGAGCAGCAGCAGCAGCACTGCCCTCAGCTCTAGCGCATCCACATGTAGCAGAGCAGCAGCATCAGCACTGCCCTCAGCTCTAGCGCATCCACATGTAGCAGAGCAGCAGCATCAGCACTGCCCTCAGCTCTAGCGCATCCACATGTAGCATAGCAGCAGCATCAGCACTGCCCTCAGCTCTAGCACATCCACATGTAGCACAGCAGCGGCATCAGCACTGCCCTCAGCTCTAGCGCATCCACATGTAGCAGAGCAGCAGCATCAGCACTGCCCTCAGCTCTAGCGCATCCACATGTAGCAGAGCAGCAGCAGCCCCTAGCGTTCTTTCAGTTAAAATTCCCATGTCTGTACTCCAGTGGTGCAGATCATGGGGAAAAATCAGACTGCAGGGTGCATGAATACTTTATAGTGCTCTGCTGCAGGTGCAGGGTGAGTGATTGGCTAATTATGATGCATTCTACCTGCCAAGTACATCACTGAGGGGTTTGAATGGCCCAGTTTAAGTGGAACAGGTGTCATCAGTAATTTATACATAATTGGATTTCCCAGGCAATTTTCTTTTTTTCTTTTTCTTTTTAACTACCTTACCTGCTAAGCACTGTGGCATGGTGTGCAAACCAGCACTGCAGATATAAACAATGCTTAGCACTTAATGGACACTCCCCTATCGATGGGCACACACAGCATGGTGGCACACCACACAAACATGCTCAAACACACTCAAACCAGCTAAAACATGTGCCCCGAAGCTAAAAGAAACTTAGCAACACTGAACATACTCTACTGCTTAGCTGAGAATTGTGCTGCTCAAACAGGAGCTGCTGAGCTGCAATGTGCTTGAACAGATAGTGACACACCCCTTTATGATGTCAGCTAGCTGTCCTGTGGTACCAACATAGTTCTGGGGCACACAGATTTCATCTGCAGACACAGTAACCCATTTTTGCTATTCAGTAACACCAGTTCATTTGCATACAGATCAGTGCACACAGTCTGGATACTACACTATTCCAGGGCCTGTCTCCTTAGCAACCACAGATATCTAGTAATGAATAAAAAAGATAAAGTGTGTTAAGAACAACTCCAACAGTAAAACCAAAGAAAGGCACTGGTTAGGCAGTTTGGATCTCAGTCATAAACCTAATGGTTAAGGTCTTTGCCTTACAAACACAAGGTGCAGGGTTTGAGTCTCACAAGGGATAATTGGCTAAGCTTAAACTATGAACCTATACCAATGGATGGGAGATTGCAGATATACCCCAGGGATTACTTCAGTGTCACTGCTTGACAGAGGCACAGCAAAATGATAGGCATAGTTTTTATTCAAACTAAAGGGGTGGCGAAAGCCACATAACTATGGGCTAGGCTTATAAATGCCCTTGGGCAGATAGCCTAGTATGAACCTATGAACCTAAAAGGTTTAATGTGGACACAAAAGCACACTGACAGCACAATAAATCCACACAAATGCTTTTACTTGTTCACCGCATTTTCGTCCTATAGCTTCATCAGATGAGCATACCAACAGTTAAAACACTAATGTCTACACTTTTTAAAAACCCCAAACCAATCAAATCAACTGTGTAATTACATAGTTGTTTTAATTACACAGTTGATTTGACTGGTTTGGGATTTTTAAAAAGTGCATATAGTTTCATAGTTTCGTAGATTAGTACTAAGCTAACTGCCCTTGCAAGCCATTTTAAGCCTAGCCAATTAGTGTTTTAACTGTTGGTACACTCATTTGATGAAGTCATATGACGAAAACACGGTGAACAAGTTAAAGCATTTGTGTGAATTTATTGTGCTGTCAGTGTACTTCTGTGTCTGCATTAAACCTTTTTCAACTGCGATCCGAACTACCTAACCAGTTAACCACAGATATCTATCATTGTCCATACTCCATGCAAGGCCCTATAATGCATTATTGTCACATTTATTATTTTTTGTTTTTACACTTTTTTATATTTTTTGCATAACAGCATGTTTGCACACTGCTGTCCGGTGCACAAATGTAATATGGGTATTACAAAAATTATATTAAATTATTTTGGATTACTTTTTGGACACACAGGGCATAGTTTTGCACATATCTGTGCCTACTATGGAATTTCTGACCTTCTAAATGGGCTTTTACAGTCCGTTCAATTTTTATTTTGTTGTACACGTACATTTTGTGTATACACTTTGGACACCAACATGGGGTATGCAGGACTGCCTCTCTGCTTGCCGGATCACTCTAGCACCCTCATTTGTCCTGCTTATGAGGTGATTTGCATGCCACAGACACCTCCATGTTCGCATGCTCGTGCACACCCATCTGCTCTGTTTACTGGATCACACACTGGTGCTTACTTCCGTGTAAGCTCTGTGCCCCTATGCTTACATGGAAAATCACTCCGTGTTAGCTTTACTGAATTCCCCCCTTTGTCTATCCCATGAACGTGTACCAGATAAATAATCTGCAGCTTCTTAGTTTCGTTATTAGGGGAATGCATGGTTATACATGGGAAGCAACTACTGTTTTTGAGGTGCTGTTTTTGGTCAGACTTACTAATCTACTAAAATAGATCTAAATAATGAAGGTGTATAGCTGGAAACACTTACTCTATGAAGCAAAGTACTTATGAGATATGTTGATTGAAGAAGTGACTCAAAAAGCTGTTCTATAGGAACAGAAAAGATAAGCATCGTATTCCACAGGGAACAAAAACTGGAATGGGATAGAGGCGTAAGCATAATTTTCAAAGAATTTTTTTTTGAGGGTTGGATAGTTTACAGTGTTATGTCATGAACGACATCACAAAGAGGGATCTCATTAATCACGTTGGAGGCAAACCTAAGTCCAAGAAATGCATTTTACAACTCATATAGTGCCCCTTTAAGCTGTTTTCAGCCATCTTTTCCCCTGGTATTTTACATTACATTACGTGAACAGTCAGCTGTTTTTTTCTTCAATTTCCCCTTCCAATGCACTTCTCAACCAGGAATGTACTGTGATTAATATTTCATGAGATAGGCTGGTACTGATTTCTTCTCACACAGTGGTACCACGCTGTTGCAGGAAGACAATTTTACTTAATGAATTTGCATATCATGTTTAGCAAACCAGGTTCCATATGTTTATGTTTCCCTTTAGTCTCTGAAAAACCTGTTGCGTTTGCCATTCCTAAAGATTAGGGTCTATATTAGAACATCGAAGTTTCAAAACTTCGAATGTTCTAATATTGACCCCTATTCAGCGAAAGCTGAAAATACCGAAGCAACAGAAAACCAAATTTTTTCCTAGGGAAAGAATTTGGTTGTCCATTTCTGTTGCTTCAGTATTTTCAGCGCTATGGTGGAAAGTTACGGGTCAGGTTCAGGTAAGTGTGCGATTGAGTGCGGGATAGGTTAGTTAGGGTTAGGGTTAGGTATGTATGCGATTGTGTGGACATGAGGGTTAGGTGAGTTAGGGTTAGGGCACGGATCAGGTAAGTGTGCGATTGTGTGGACGTGAGGGTTAGGGCGGGGTAGGTGAGTTAGGGCTAGGGCGCAGGTGAGGTGACTGTGCGATAGTGACGGACCTTAGGGTGAGGGTTTGGGTTAAGGTAAGTGGATAGTTAGTTCATAGGTTCATAGGTTCATAGGTTCATACTAGGCTATCTGCCCTAGGGCATTTATAAGCCTAGCCAGAGTATGTTTGGCTTTCGCCACCCATTTTAAATTAATTTTGCTATGCCCTTTTTCGAGGTTAGTATACTGTGCATCTGTCTAACAGTGACACAGAAGTGATACCCGGGGTAAACCTATGATCTCCCATCCACTCATCAATATTCCTCTTGAAGAGAGTCAATGAGGGACTTTGCCTAACCTGGACTGGGATTTTATTCCATAGTGAAGGGAGCCTCTGGGTTATGAATCTGTCCCTCCAGCATGTCCTATTTATTTCAGTGCTGAGGTTCAAGTCTCTCGAGCGTGTAGCTCGATGGGATTTGGATTTTTGAGGTGCAGCATGTCCCTTAATTCCGGGTTGGACATGGCCTTATCGTCAGGCACAGGTCACCTCTGAGCAGGCGGTATGCCACTGAGTAGAGCTGGAGTTTCTTTAACCGGGCAGCATATGGCATCTGTTTGAGCCCTTTGATCCTCTTGGTGAGGTACTTTTGGGGTCTTTCCAGTTGCTGCAGGTGTTTGGTAAGGTACATCCCAAAAGGGGCATTGTACTCGATTATGGGCCTGATGAGGGATGAGTAAAGAGGCACGATGACCTCACCTAATCTAGATGTGATTCCCTTCATGATTAGGTGGGCTATATAAAATGTTTTTCTAACCACTTTGGCCACGTGGTTGTCAAATGAGAGATTGCTATCAACTTGGTCCCCAGGTCCCTAATGACTTCTTCTGTACTTAATGGATTACCACCTATGTGGTAATTTGTGGGCACTTTGTTTTTGCCAAAGGGATGACTATACACTTTTGGCGTTTATCTTGAGGCCATGGCTCTGGCACCAGTTGTCTGTTTCTATGAGGCCCTTTTGGAGGATGCTTGTGTCGGCTGGAGAGTCGATTATGGCACCCAGTTTGCAGTCATCTGCAAACTTGGTCAGCCACAGTCCTTCCGTGTTGGCCTGTACCTCCGAGAAATATATACCAAACAAGAGAGGTCCCAGGACTGAGCCTTGTGGGATGCCACTTGTAACTGGTTTGGAGTCTGACATGGCTCCAGCAATTCTAACCATGTGGGTTCTGTCCTTGAGCCAGTTTGCAACCCATCTAGTGACATAGGGGTTTATATTTAAGCTGGTGAGCTTATCTATAATGCCTGAGTGGGGTATTGTATCGAAGGCTTTTGCGAGGTCCAGATAGGCTGTGTGGACGACCTTCCCTTCGTCAATGGCCTTGGTGACTGTTTCAAAGAAGTCAACCAGGTTTAAGAGGCAGGATCTGCCCTTAACAAAGCCAAACTGGGTAGGATCCAGTGTCTGTAGGTCCCCAATATCTTTATTTATGAGGTCCATGATGATCCTTTCCATAGCTTTGCAGACCAAGCTAGTCAGGCTTATGGGGCGATAGTTTCCAGGGTCCGTTGAGGCACCACCTTTGTGGAGAGGGACCACTGTTGCTGTACGCCACTCTTTGGGTACATATCCTGTAGTAAGGCTGAGATTGAACAGTAGTTTTATGTTTGGGTTTAGCTCTTCTTGGAGTTCATGTAGGACACAGCCTGGGACACCGTCTGGTCCCATTGATGCTGTGTTTTTTGCTTTGGAGAGGGCGGCTCCCACCTGAGCATCTGAGATGTCGGGGGGGGGCAGCACTCTGCTGGGATAGATATTTTCCCTTTTGGTGGGGAGGGTGGGGAGAAGTTTGCGCTGAACCTGTCTGCTAGGATGTTGGCAATGTCTGTGGGATCAGTGTATTTTTGTCATTTTGGACTAATTCTGAGCATATCTGGGAATTCCCACCCAGGTTCCTAACATAACTAAAGAAAGCCTTGTGATTATCTTTAGTGTCCTGTGCAATTTTTCTCTCGAAGCTGGCCTTTGACGATTTTATGAGTGCCCTTAGTTTTTTGCTAATTCCGATCAGCGATGTCTTCCCTTTTGGGATTTTGCTCTATCATGTAGTAGCTTCCTCCTTCTATTGTATAGTTTGTTTATGGCTGGGGTCCACCAGACAGGTCGTCTGCCTTTGGAGGATTGGGTCTTGGTTTTATTTGGGATTGCATGATCCATGCATTCCTGAAGGTGTTCATATAATGCATTTATAAAGGATTCTGCGGTCTGGGCGTATTTTCCACAGGCCGGGGCTTTGAAGGATTCCACCTCGGTTTTGAGGAGTGTGAAATTTGCTTTAGAGAAGTTTTTCACTGTGGTTTTCTGGGCAGGCGGTGGGGTCGGGATGTGAATATCCAGTGAGATCAGTTTATGGTCTGATCTTACCAGTGAGGGATACCCTTCTGGTCTGAAGCATAGAGTCCCCATGTTGGTGATGATCAGGTCCAGTATGTTTTCCTCTCTTGTGGGAGTGGTAACAAGTTGTTCCATAGCATTTGAGTTTATGAATTCTAGGAACCTTTGGGCAAGGGTGTTGGAGCTAGAGTAATGCTCCCAATCTATGTTTGGGTAGTTGAAGTCGCTGAATATAATGGTGTTGGAGAGACCTTCATATTTTCCAGTGTTCTCAGGAAGGCCAAGTGGGGTTCCTGGGTTTGGGAGGGTGGTCTGTAGCAGGCTATAAACTGGAAGGCAGTTTTACCCACTGTTAGTTGCACATGGATAGTCTCTGATGCTTCGTGCTTTGCCACCAACCTGGAGGTGTGGGTATCTTTGATGAATATCGATACTCCCCTCCTTTTGTGGTTCGGTCCAAGGTTTGGGGCGAAAAGCATGGTATGAGGTATAACCTGGTAGTGCTGGGGTGCTCTCAGGAGTCCTGAACCAGGTTTCTGTTACTGCACAGATATTGATGTTCTCCATGCTAAGGAGAGTTTCGAGTCGTGCATCTTGAGGTTTAGACTTCTAGCGTTGAGTAGCATTACTCTTAGTTTCTTATCCCTTGTGATACCTATGGAGGTGGGTTTGTCTTTTGAGCCTTGCCTAAAAAAGGCACTATGGGGTAGCAAGAGCCTTTGCCAATATCCAAAGCCCAGGGTGACAGGTGCAAGCCGTCCCTAGCAAAGCATCGTGGCTTGTCGTGCATATCATCCCAAGCTGACAGGCATTGGATCCCCTTTGAATGACACCAATACTTAAGCCAATTGTTGAAATTGATCATCTTGTCTTTATATTGTGGCATCATTCTTGGTGAGGGTAAGATGCTACTCAAGGTCAGGGTCATACCAGCCTGGGCTACATGCTCAGAGAGCTCCTCTATGTCTCTTTTCATGTAGTCCAGGGAGGTACGTCTCAGGTCATTCACACCAGCATGGACAATGACTGAGTCATATTTGTACTTGCCTTGGAGTGACCTGAGTGCTTGTGTTATGTGGCGGATCCTAGCACCAGACAGGCTGCTCACCGTGACCTTCTCCTTGTTCAGCCTGGTGAGCGGGACGTCAGTGTGCCTGACGATAGAGTCACCTATTACAAGTGTATCAGGTGTGTTGT
The DNA here is from genome assembly GCF_019279795.1 of Protopterus annectens. Lineage (NCBI taxonomy): Eukaryota > Metazoa > Chordata > Ceratodontiformes > Protopteridae > Protopterus > Protopterus annectens. Next base: position 1,873,589,980 of record NC_056732.1, read on the forward strand.
TTAGCCTTAAGGGCTGTGACTGTTCAGCACACTGGCTTTGTGAGATATGTGTTGCACGTGTTTTGTTTTGGGGTAGCGGTTGCTTGGGTGTCTGCTTTGGAGGTCTCTGCTGCTTAGGCAGATCTTTATTTAGAGCCTCTGAGTATGTTTTTGTGTGATTATGTGTTTGGTTTGCTGTCGTGGTAGGTCTATGTGAGACTGGAATTGTAGTGATTGTGGTTTCCTTCTCCTCCTGGCTGGTTATGCCAGTACTGAGTTGAGAGAGCTTAGCCTCCAGTTTGGCTATATGGTTGCATCTCTCTCATGTGTTGGAATTTGTTGGGAGGAGGAGAGGGTTGTCTGTGTACATGAGGCAGTTGTAACATTGCCTCAAGATTCCCATATTCACCAGCTGGACCGGAGAGGAGATTGACAACTGACCTTTGGACATGCTAGAATAATATTGGGAATTCCTTTATAATTGAAAACAAGGGCCAATGGGGAGTGAGGGTGTAGTGCTTTTAATTTTTAGTGCTGACTTATAATTGCTTTAGTGAGCAAGTGCCAGGTAACAAGTGCAATGTGTTACAGGTAACTTAAATGCAAAAACGACAAACAGTAACTTTCTTTCAAGCGAAGCAAGGAAATAAGTACAGTAAGCAATGCAGATATCACTAGGGATCCACAGAAGCGCTGAGAAGCCGTGTTTTAGGTGGAATTAGCGTTCCAGGTAAATAACAAGCATACAAACAAAGCTAGATTCAGCAGGCCTGGATCTAGTCTATGCTACAGCAAACAAGGTGTACCAATTTCAGTAAGATACAGTTCAAATATTCAGGCACTATAAACCTCTAACCAGAAATTCCCAGCTCAGAAGGGCAGAGTCCAGCCTCTCCTCCCACAAGAGTGCAGACCACGAACCTTCTTAATGTAAAATAACTGGCCTGAAGCCCAAGTGCTTAAACCAGAGCTAATACACTTTAAGAATAACAGACACTGAGCTCTCAATCAGCAGTTCCCAACTTAGAAGGATGAAAGCTACCTGTCCTGCCACCACAGTGCATGCCACAAACCTTCCTAATGTAGAACAACTGGTCTGAAGCCCAAGTGCTTAATCCAAAAGACTTAGAATGATAGCTACACTTTAACCAAGTTACTACCAAGCAGTAATAAATACAACTGAATACTTTAAATAATGCCTGGATTAGTGCTCAAGTTATACAAACAAAGCTAGATTCAGCAGGCCTGGATCTAGTCTATGCTACAGCAAACAAGGTGTACCAATTTCAGTAAGAAGAAATTCAGATATGCATGCACTATAAGCCTTCAACCAGAAATTCCCAGCTCAGAAGGGCAGAGTCCAGCCTCTCCTCCCACAAGAGTGCAGACCACGAAACCCTCTTAATGTAAAATAACTGGCCTGAATGCCCAAGTGCTTAAACCAGAATTAATATACTTTTAGAATAACAGACACTGAGCCCTCAATCAGTAGTTCCCAACTTAGAGGGATGTAAGCCACCTGTTCTGCCACTACAGTGCAGACCACAAACCCTCTCAATGTAAAACAACTGGTCTGAAGCCCAAGTGTTTAAACTAAAAGGCTTAGAATGAGTTACACCAAGCAGTAATAAATACAATTGAGAATGTTTAAGATGACCTTAAAAGCAAAATAAAGTAGGAAGAAACACAAGTACAGTAAAAGCAGAAGATTTTTTTTTTTTTTTTTAGAAAAGTAGCAAAAGCAGTAGTAAATACAATTCTCATGCAGTGCAAGCTGGCACACTTGAATATGTAGCAATATTAGTCCACACACAGTTTGAAAAATGTAATTAAATTAAAAAGGACTAAAAGCAAGTGCAGAAAGGGTTTATTAGGTAGAATGCGGTAAAGAGATGTCCTGGGGGAGTGTCTTAGATCAAATCTACAGTGGGGCGGGCACTGCAAAAGCCACCAAATTTAAACTACGACCAAGAATAGGGAGGGTGGGGGAGCAGTTTCAACACAGATGTAAGGAATGTGCAAATTATAAAAAATATATATACTGTTTTCTATAGATTTGCAGAGCAGTAAGACACAGATATCAAGCAGACAATTTAGCTCTATAATACAGAATAACACAGAAAATATACTCAGCTCTATAACTTGAAGATAGTTCTGTAAGGCTGTCTCTCAAACTAAGGTTCCAGTTTGAATACAGGTTGTTAATTAAAAGGAGACACAGCACTAGCTAAATTATATCAGCTGAAAGACAAGGCAGGAAATGAGGGGGTGGGGAGCAGTTTCAACACAGATGTAAGGAATGTGCAAATTATAAAAAAATATATATACTGTTTTCTATAGATTTGCAGAACAGTAAGACACAGATATCAAGCAGACAATTTAGCTCTATAATACAGAATAACACAGAAAATATACTCAGCTCTATAACTTGAAGATAGTTCTGTAAGGCTGTCTCTGCAAATCTATAGAAAACAGTATATATATACTGTTTTCTATATATTTGCAGAGCCACTGCTGTTCATACTGGTGATGGAGTACATTAGGAAACAGGTAGGAGGGGACAGATCAACAAAGCTGCTGTATGCAGAAGATGTGGCAGTACAGGCAGACTCTGAGCTAGAACTTCAGCAAAGGATAGGAGAATAGAAAGTAACTCTGAGGGCACATGGGATGAAACCAAGCACAGATAAGACAGTGGTAATAGCAGCAAATTGGGGAAATCAGAAGAAGCTGAGAATAGAGATAGAAGGGAAGATAGTGGAACAGATATAGAGCTTCAAGTATCTGTGAAGGGTGGTTGAGGGGAAGGGTAGTCTGAATGAAGAGGGCAAAGCTATAATCAGAGGGGCTGCAGCCAACTGGCATAGAGTATCAGGTGTAGTCTATGACAGAAGAATGCCAAAGAAGCTGAAAAGTAAGGTGTACAAGATAGTGGTACGACCAGTACTTCTGTATGGTACAGAAACCTGGGCAGTAAAGGCAGAATAGATGAAGAAGCTAAAGGGGGTGGGAATGAAGTGTCTTTGAAAGGTGGTGGGATGCACACTGTGGGACAAACGAAGAACTGAGGACTTTAGAGCAGAAGTCAAAGTAGCCGCAATTGCAGAAAAGATCAAAGAGAACAGATTACGGTGGTTTGGGCACATGTGCAGAAAATCAGAAGACATTCTGGTGAGGAAGATTTGGGACAGACAGGAAGAAGGTAGGAGGAAGTGAGGACATCCATGTCAGAACTGTACTACTGAATTCTTTTAAGTATTTCTCTGTGATCTCTGAGAGACTAGCACTGTGTAGTAAAAAGTATTGTCTTGTGTTTTGATTATTTGTTCATAGGTTCATAGGTTCATAGGTAAGTACTAGGCTATCTTCCCAAGGGCATTTATAAGCCTAGCCAGAATGTGTTGGCTTTCTCCACCCCCTTAGATTAGTTCCCTGTGTCTCTGTCCAGCAGAGCCATTAGTTCCCTGCGCCACTGTCCAGCAGAGCCACTGCAGTGATCCCTGGGATAAATTTTCTGTTTCCCATCCACCCGTCAAGGTTTCTCTTGAAGAGTGTTAGTGAGGGGCTCTGCCTGATGTATATTGGAAGCCTGCTCCAAAGCATGGGGAGTCTCTGGGACAGGAATCTATCCCTCCAGCATGTCCTATTTATCATTGTGGTGAATTTTATATCTCTAGAGCGTGTGACTCTCCGGGATTTTTTTTTTTTTTTTTTTGGTGGAGCATGTCCATCAATTCTGGGTTGGACATTGCCTGTATGTCAGGCAGAGATCACCTCTGAGTAAGCAGTATGCAACCGAGTACAGCTGGAGTTTCTTGAGTCGGGCTGCATAGGGCATCTGTTTGAGGCCAGCAATCCTCTTGTTGAGGTACTTTTGTGGTCTTTCCAGCTGTTGCAGGTGTCTTGTAAGGTACATCCCAAATGGGGCATTGTATTCTATGATGGGTCTAATGAGTGATGAGTAGAGAGGCACAATAACCTCTTTTGTTCTAGATACAAACCCTTTTGTGATTAGGTGGGCCACATAGAAGGATTTTCTAACCACCTTGACAATATGATTATCAAAGGAGAGATTACTATCTACTTGGGACCCCAGATCCCTTTTTACATTTTCTGTATTTAGGGGATTACCACCTATGTGGTAGTTCATGGGTACTTTTTTTTTTTCAAAGGGGATGACTATGCACTTTTTGGCATTTAGCTTGAGGCCATGATTTTGACACCAGGTATCTGTCTCAGTGAGACCCTTCTGGAGGGTGTCTGTATCACCCGGAGAGTCAATTATGGCCCCTAGTTTGCAGTCGTCTGCGAACATGGTCAGCCATAGCCCTCCTATGCTTGCCTGTACCTCTGAGAAGTATATACCAAACAGGAGGGGTCCTAGAACTGAGTCCTGGGGGACGCCACTTGTAACCAGTTTAGAGTCGGACATAGAGCCTGCAATTCTCACCATGTGGGTTTTATCCATGAGCCAGCTGGCAACCCATCTCGTGATGTAGGGGTTTATGTTCAAGCTGGTGAGCTTGCCTATAATACTAGAATGGGGAATGGTGTCAAAAGCCTTTGCAAGGTCTAGGTAGGCTGTGTGGACATCCTTTCCTTCGTCTAATGCCTTGGTAACTGTCTCAAAGAAGTCCATCAGGTTTAGGAGGCATGATCTGCCCTTAACAAACCCAAACTGGGTAGGTTCCAAGGTTTGGAGGTTCCCAATGTCTCTGTTACAGCACAATGACACTAAATATACAGAACCAACTGATATTGCCAACATCCTGGCAGATATCTTCATTGCTAACTTTACCACCCTCTCACCCCCTAAAGGGCCCATCTTTATACTGGAAGAATGCAAAGTTCTGCACAGGTAAAAACTTCACTCTCTAAAGCCAAGAACACAGCATCCATGGGACCTGATAACATCCCAGGCTGCCTTCTACCTGAACTACAGAATGAACTGGCACCCCACCTAAGTACCATGTTCAGTCATAGCCTCACCTCAGGCTTTGTGCCCATTGAATGGCGCACCACGACAGTTATCCCACCCCACATAGGGGGGGGGGCACAACAGACCCCGGGAACTACCACCCCATTAGCCTGATGAGCCTCATCTGCAAGGCCATGGAACATATCATCATGGAACTCATAAACAAAGACATTGGAGATCTCCAAACCCTGGACCCCACACAGTTTGGGTTTGTAAAAGGCAGATCATGTCTCCTAAACCTGATAGACTTCTTTGAAGTAGTCAGCAAAGCCATAGATGAAGGTAAGGTGGTTCACACAGCCTATCTAGATCTCGCCAAGGCATTCGACACCATCTCCCACTCCGGAATTATAGATAAACTCACTAAACTAGGTATAAATCCCTATGTCACAAGATGGATTGCCAACTGGCTTACTGAAAGAACCCACACTGTGAAAGTAGCAGACTCCAAATCAGACTTCAGACCAGTTACAAGTGGAGTACTGCAGGGTTCAGTCCTGGGTCCTCTCCTGTTTGGTATCTACTTCTCTGAAGTACAGGCTAACACAGAAGGTCTTTGGCTAACTAAATTCGCAGATGACTGCAAACTAGGAGCCATAATTGAAACTCCTAACGATGTGGACATTCTACAAAAGGGCCTCACTGACACAGATGCCTGGTGTCAAAGACATGGTCTCAAGCTCAATGCCAAAAAAGTGCATTGTCATCCCCTTTGGCAAAAATTCTGTACCCATGAACTACCACATAGGCGGTAGTCTACTTAACACCAAAAGTGTGATAAGAGACCTTGGGACACAGGTGGACAGTAGTCTCTCCTTTGATAATCACATCGCCAAAGTGGTCAGGAAATCCTTCTACATGGCACACCTCATCACAAAAGGTTTCTCATCCAGAAAAAAAGAGGTCATTGTTCCCCTCTACTCATCACTCATTAGACCCATTATAGAGTACAACGCCCCTTTTGGTATGTACCTCACAAGACATCTACAACAACTGAAAAGGCCTTCAAAATACCTCACAAAGAGGATTACTGGCCTCAAACAGATGCCTTATGCAGACCGTCTCAAAAAACTCCAGCTTTACTCTGAAACATATCGCCTACTCAGAGGCGATCTCTGCCTAACATACAAAGCTATGTCAAACCCAGAGCTGTTGGACATGCTCCACTTAAAGAAATCCCAATCCCTCCAAGCTACACACTCTAGGGACCTAAACCTTGTCACCACAATAAACAGAACATGCTGGAGGGATAGATTCCTGTCCCAGAGACTTCCCATACTCTGGAACAGACTACCTATCTATGTCAAACAGAGCTCCTCATTAGCACTCTTCATTTTTGGCTAGGCTTGTACAGGTCCTAGGGCCAATAGCCTAGTACCTACCTATGAACCTATGAACCTATGAACCATGATGATGTGCTCCATAGCCTTGCAGACCAGGCTAGTCAGGCTTATAGGGCGATAGTTCCCGGGGTCCATTGTGGCTCCACCTTTGTGGAGTGGGATAACTGTTGCTGTGCGCCACTCTGTGGGTATGTAGCCTGTAGAGAGACTGAGTTTGAACAGTGTGTTTAGGTGAGGGGTTAGTTCATTTTGGAGCTCTTGTAAGACACAGCCTGGGACACCATCTGGTCCCATTGAAGCTGTGTTTTTGGCTTTGGATAGGGCTGTTTTAACTTGTGTGTCAGTGACTGATGGGGATTTACATTCTCCTGGTATGGTTATGGGCCCTTTAGGGAGTGAGAGAGGGGTGAAGTTTGCACTAAACCTGTCTGCCAGAATGTTGGCAATATCAGTCGGTTTGGTGTATTTTTTGCCATTCTGCACTAACTCAGAGCAGATCTGAGATTTTCCACTTAGGTTTTTGACATAGCTAAAGAATGCTTTGTGGTTATCTTTGGAGTCATTGGCAATTTTTCTTTTGAAACTAGCCTTGGATGATTTAATGAGGAATCGTAGTTTCTTGCTGATACTGATCAGGGTTGTCATTCCTTCTTGGGATTTTACCCTTTTCTGTACTAGTTTCCTCCTTCTGTTGTATAGCTTGTTCATGGCAGGGGTCCACCAGACTGGTTTCCTTTTCTTTGAGGAGGGAGTTTTGGTTTTACTTGGGATAGCATGATCCATGCATTCCTGCAGATGCTCATAGAGTGCCTTTGTAAAGGTTTCAGCAGCTTGGACAGCGTTGTCCTTTAGCATGGGGGTGGTGTACCTTTCCACCTCGGTCTTCAGTAACGTGAAGTTTGCTTTTGAAAAGTTTTTCACAGTGGTTTCCTTGATTGGGGGTGGGGGGCGGAATGTGGATATCCAGAGTGATTAGTCTATGGTCTGATCTAACCAGCGAGGGGTTGACCTCCGGTGTGGAACAGCGGTTGCCCATGTTGGTGATGACCAGGTCCAATATGTTGTTCCCACTGGTAGGGGTGTTGACCAGTTGATCCAGGGCATTCAAATTTATAAATTCTAGGAAGCGTTGGCAAGGGAGTTAGTACTTGAGTAGTTCTCCCAGTTTATGTTTGGGTAATTGAAATCACCCAGTATTAGGGTGTTTGGTAGGAACTTCATATTTCCCAGTGTCTCCAGAAATGCGGAATGGGGGCCTGGGTCATGGTGGGTGATCTGTAGCAAGCTACAATTTGGATTGCAGTTTTGCCCATTGTTAGTTGCACATGGATGATCTCTGATGCATTGTTCTGCACCACTAACCTGGAGGTGTGGGTACCCTTGATGAATCTGGATACACCCCGCCTTTTGTGTTTCGATCCTGGTTCTGTGGCCAAAAGATATGGTATGAGTTATAGCCTGGTAGGGCTGGGGTGCTCTCAGGAGCCTTAAACCAGGTTTCTGTTACTGCACAGATGTTGATTTTCTCCATATTGAGGAGTGCCTCGAGTGCATGCATTTTGAGGTTTAGTCTTCTGGTATTGAGTAGCATTACCGTTAGTTTTTGGTTACTTGTGCTGTTTATGGTGGTGGGTTTGTCTTTTGAGCCTTGCCTAAAAAGGCACTATGGGGTGGCAAGAGCCTTGGCCAGTATTTGAAAGCCTAAGGGTGACAGGTGCAAGTCATCTCTTATGAAGCAACGGGGCTTGTCGAGCATGTCATCCCAGGCATACATATACTGGATCTCCTTTGAATGACACCAGAAACTTAGCCAGTTGTTGAAACTGATCATTTTTTCTTTATACTGTGGCATAATTCTTGGTGAGGGTAGGATGCTACTCAGGGTCAGGGTCATACCAGCCTGGGCTACATGATCAGAGAGTTCTTCCATGTCTCTTTTCATGTAGTCCAGGGAGGTATGTCTGAGGTCATTCACACCAACATGGACAATGACAGAGTCGTAGCTGTACTTGTTCTGGAGTGACCTGAGTGTTGTGATACTATTGAATAGCCTTTTAAAGAAAGAATTGAATAATGTTATATCACATATTCAAAATACTAATGATTACTGTGGCTTGGTTAAAAATTTGCAATGGGAAAAAGATTATTATTGGGCCACAGTTGATGTTAAGGCTTTATATACCAACATTAAGACACCTTTTGGTTTAGAAGCGATTAGTAAAATTTTAGGTGAAGGACCATGGACATCCTTTATTATATTGTTACTGGAATTTGCTCTCACTCATAATTATTTTTTACGTGAACAAAAGATTTTTTTACAGACAGAAGGCACAGCAATGGGTGCAAATTTTGCCCCTACATATGCTATTCTGTTTATGTCCTATTTTGAAACTAGCTTTATGTACACTCTTGAATTTTTTCATAAGTCTGTTATTTTATATTGTAGGTACATTGATGATTTGGTTTTCATTTGGAGAGGTAATATTTCGGAATTTGGGAAGTTTATTGACACTTTAAATTGTAATAAGTTTGGTTTGGAATTTACTTTTAAAGTGAATTTGAGTGATATACAATTTCTTGATATTCAACTATATGTGGACATTCAGAACAAAGTTCAGTTTAGACCTTTTAAGAAAGAAACAGCAACCAATAATTTTTACATGCTAGTAGTGCACATCCGACCCACTTAATTGAGGGTCTCCCATATGGTGAGTTTAAACGTACCTTTGAACACACCTCTGAAAGTTGCTTCCTGCTAGAGGAATTTTATGATATAAAGAGTAGGCTCTTAGCTAGGGGGTATTCTGAAAACTTAATTAAAAAAAGTGAAACTAGAGTGTGGAATAAAAATGATTTTGTTAGGAGTAATGTACAATTTTCTAAAAGACATATGGATAATAGGTATAACAATATGGATGAGAAAATATTTTTTGTAACAAAATACTCTCCATTTTCTAACATGTTGAAGAATGTTGTGGATTTTCTGTGGCCCATAGTCTGCTGTAGTGATGAAATAGGACATTTATTTCCTAATAAAGTTACTTTTTCATATAGAAGATACCCGAATTTGAAAGAGCTTTTGAGCCTTAACTACAATACCAGAGTTATGAGTGAAAATACTGGTATGTTTAAGTGTGGGAAATGTAAGGTCTGTTCTAGGGTGAAAAATTTATCAGGTGAATTTATTAATGGTGTTAAATACACTGCAACTGATAGATTTAATTGTAAATCCTGTGGGGTAGTTTATATTGTGGGTTGTGGATGTGCACCACCGAAATGTTATATTGGCCAAACGAAACGTCAAATTAAAATACGTATTCTGGAGCACATTGGTGATGTGAGGAATTGCAGGTTGGATAGCCCTATTTCTGAGCATTTTATCACAGTTCATAACGGTGTGTTGGATTCACTTTTTTTCTGTGTATTAGCTAAGCCAGATGTTAAGCGTTATGGTAACTTTTCTCAGAGGTTACTTAATTTGGAAAGTAGGTTTATATTAAACTTTGGCACTCTTGCACCTAGAGATTTAAATTTGGAGATGAATCTCACTTTATAATATAATATGTTTTTATGGTAAAGTTGATGTCTCTTTAAATCTCATATATTTGTCAATTGATTATTTAATTGAAGTCATTATAAAAAGATGCTGCTGATTGTCATGAATTATTCCTGTGAAGGCTTATTTTTAGCCGAGGTACCAGAAGACAATAAATCAGCAGTTTCCTGGCTCCTGAATGTGGTTGTTCTTTTTTTTGCTTGTGTTATGTGGCAGATCCTGGGGCCCGACAGGCAGCTAACTGTAACCTTCTCCTTGTCCAGCCTAGTTAGTGGGACATCAGTGTGCCTGACTATAGAGTCACCTATTACTAGTGTGTTGGGTATGTGTTTTTGCCTTAAGGGCTGTGATTGCGTGGCACAATGATTATGTGAAGCATGTGTTTCATGGCTAGTGATGGGGTGTGGAGGTTGCTTGGATGTCTGCTTTGGAGGTCTCTGTTGCTTTTGCAGATATTTATTTAGAGCCTCCGAGTATGTTTTCATGTATTCATGTGTGTTATTTGCCTGTGTTGGTTTATTAGGTTTATGTGAGACTGGTGGTGTGTTGCAAGTATTACCCTTCTCCTCTTGACTGTCACTTCCAGTCTTGGGTTGAGAGAGCTTTGCCTCCAGTTTGGCTGTATAATTGCATCTCTCGCATATATTAGTGTTTGGTGGTAGGAGGAGAGGGTTGTCTGTGTACATGAGGCAGTTGTAACATTGCCTCAAAATGCCCATATTCACCAGTTGGACTGGAGAGTACAGTTATTAAATATTTTTAAACATTTTCAGCTGTGGCTGTTTTTGTAGAGATAATTTAAGCTCTTGAGAGTACTTGCATGCCTTTGGTAAAATTGTACAAAGCCACTTCAATAGCTTTAGCCCTGGGCTATACTACCAATTGGATAATAATATTGCACAGTAATAATTAGACACTCTTTTAAGGGCCTTTGAGTAGCTGATGAATATTAGTGGGTGGTGGCAGATGGTACTACCGTATAGTCTGGGAAAAGGGGACACAGCTGGAGAACCTGTGCCAGCCTTCCCCAGGAGTGTCTGTGTGGTTATTTAAACTCTTCTCAAAGTGTGTGTGTGTGTGTGTGTGTGTGTGTGTGTGTGTGTGTGTGTGTGTGTGCGTGCGTGCGTGTGTGTGTGTGTGTGTGTGTGTGTGTGTGTGTGTGTGTGCGTGTGCGTGTGTGAGCTACTTGGGCAGGGACACGAAGCACTGGTTGGACTGAGAGGGTGCTAGAGGTTTTAGCTTGCCCACTAGGTTGAGATCTAGACCCTATAGTTGTGCCAGTGGGGAGTTTTATTGGGGACCTGGAAAGTAAGAGAGTGACCAGCTCTGGACTGACTGTGATCTCTGTGTGCTCTTAAGGGAAATTGCACTTTACTGTGTGTATTTGTTATCCTTTCCTCCTATATGAGACACCCCACACTGGTGTTAGTGGTGAGGATTGAGGCTCCTTGATTGCTGGGTCAGGGCACAGGTGTCACAACATCCTTGCCTGCTCTCCCTGATAAAATAAGCTAACAAAAATAAATACAACTATTGTGATATGAAACTCTGAATGTCTACCATGTGGCTGCTTTGGAGTGCAAACACTTTCTTTAGTGACCACTGTTTACAGGCTACAGAAGTTCAGTATCCACATCACTGAATCCCAATATGTGATGTGGTGATCCCAACACTGCCACCCAAATGTGATGACCCACCACTGCCAAACAATATGTCACATTTATATCCCACCTCTGTGCCAGTAATTAAGGAGCCTCAATCCTCACCACTGGCACCTGTGGGGTGACATTCACTGAGAGTATAACAGGTACACACACAGAATGTCTCTGGTCCCCAAAAAGGGTGCACTCATGAAGACCAGTTTTGGATCTCTCCTTTCTTAATCTCTATATGAAGGTTAAAAAATTCAAGATGTTGACCCTCCAGTCAATGTTAGCACTGCTGTCTGACCACAGTGTTATTGCAACCATAGATCTCAAGGATGCTTACCATCACATTCCAATAGCAGACAAATTCAGCAGATGACCAAGATTTTGTGTATCTGTGTCACATTATCCATTCTCTGCATTACCCTTTGGGCTACCTACTGCACCAAGAGTGTTTGTAACATGCATTGCCCAGAGGTGCCTCACTGCAGGCTGAAGGGATTCCACATTTTTCATTATTTAGTTGACTTGCTTATTTGCATAGAGTCCTTACCCAGATGCCAGACGTCCATAACAAAGTTTTCACCTAACCTAACCCAACTGGGGTTTCATATAAACACGCAGAAATCCTTCCTGACTTTGTCACACAAGATTGTTTTTCTAGGGTGCCTTATGCACATTTTCATGTAATAAACCTTTGGATCCCAAGACAAGGTGGGGGCATAGTGTGAAGTATTCCCAAACTTTCTTGTCTGTTCCAAGTGTCAGCCAGAGAACTCCTTATGATACTAGGCCTTATGGCTTCTACAATCCCAGTGATACCATTTGCCAGACTGCACATAACAAAGGTTCAGTGGTTCCTCAAAAACTTGGACCCAGTACCTGTCCCCCAATAGCTCCATGCATTAGTGCTGGACTTTGTAAAGTTAGAATTTCTGTGGTAGAAGAATCAGATGCTTCTCAATTCCAGGTTACCCCAAAACAGTCAGTCCTGACAGACTCGTCTGATTTCACTTTGGTTGCAGTTTCCAGTTTAGTAAAGTATAAGGTCTGTGAGACAATTTGAACAGATCAAAGCATATAAATGACAAAGAAATACTGGCTGTAATTCAGTCTATATAAGCTGAACATCATCTTTGGAAACCAAGCCCTCTTTAGGTGATTACAGACAAGAACACCACAGTGATGTGGTACTTAGACAACAGAATACCAAGTCATACACCCTGTGCCAGTGGCAATAATTGCTTGGGAGTTATCTATTCTGACCTCCCTAACTCTTCAGGCATCTTACATACTGTTAGAGCAAAACATAGTGGCAGACAACATCAGCAAATCTTGGACAGATCCTTGTGACTAGAAACTCAGTTCAGAGGTATTCCTGGAATTTATCTTGATGTGGGGGACACCTCAAATAGATCTGTTTGTCTTCTTTCTAAACAGACAAAAGGAATATGCTGATAATTACACGAGTGTGTCTGTGCTTACATGTGTATCTTTATCTATATTTATCTATCTGTATATGTGTATGTATAGGTGTGTGTGTGTGTGTGTGTGTGTGTGTGTGTGTGTGTGTGTGTGTGTGTGTGTGTGTGTGTCTCTCTCTCTCTATATATATATATATATATATATATATATATATATATATATTTACACACACGTGTGTGTAAATATATAAATATATATATATATATATGTTTGTATATATATATATATATATATATATATATATATATATAAATGTATTTATATATATATATATATATATATATATATATTTATGTGTGTGTATGTGTGTGTGTGTATACATGTATATGTATATATATAAATATATATATATATATATATATATATATATATATATATATATGGATTCACTTCACAATCTCAAAGTTTCAAAACTTGAAGACCATAAGATCAAAGTTTTGAAACTTCATTTTCATATTCATTTAGAAGGAGGTGTGGGGGTGTGGGAGATGCAAGGGGACTTGACCCCTTACAAAAACGTAAAATTTGTTTTTATTTTTTTATTACAATTTTGAGGTATCAAAGCTTTGATCTTATGGTCTCAACTATTTGTAGTTCAAGTTTTCCATATATATATATATATACATATATATATATACACACACACACACACACACACACACACACACACACACACACACACACACACACACACACACACACACACACACACACACACACACGTAGATTTTGTGTGTGCATGTGCATGTTAGAAATACTGTGATGTATATGGTCTAGTAACAGGATAGCTGATACCCTAAGTAAATTCTACAAATTATTGTGGTAGGAGGTAATGTTTTTATGTTTGTCTGTAATAAAATATATTTTGTGTGTGCATGTGCTTGTTAGAAATACTGTGATGTACATGATATAGTAACTGGATAGCTGATAGCATAAACAACATAAATAAATTCTAAGCCTTGTTGTGATGGGAGAGGTAATGTTTTTCTGGACAATGTTTAGTGGGTACTTTTGCAATGCCAGAAGCTGATGACAATGCTCATATTTCTTCTGTTCTACTTGTCTCACCATGATAATGTTCTTTGTCATCAGATAGCACAATTAAGGCATGTGTAGGGGCCATGTCTAGCTGACACGTAACTGCCAGTGCATTACTTTTTGTTATCCCATCTTTTCCTTTGTCTTTATTTCAAACCCCAAGCAAACCATGAACTTAGGAGTCCTGATGTCTGCAGTCTCTTTACTGTCACTGTGTTACACCTTTCACATCAGATACAGGTTGTTTGTTATTCAACTGTCTTCACACATTATGAATTCTGTAGTCATTCAGATGCAAACATTATGCATTAATTTCTGAATTAATGACATTTCATTTGTTCACTTTAGATTAAGTGTTCTATTTTAATATGTATGGGTTCCATGACATACCTTCGCTGACAAGGTGCCTGGCCAATACTTTGATGTTGCTTCAAATTACTTTATATCGAACAGAATTCAATGCAAAGACCATATCACTTATATATAAAAGAACTGATAATACTGTAGTATACTGGACACAGCAGTTAGCGTTGTCGCCTTACAGCAAGAGGTTCCCTGGTTAGATCCTCGGCTGGGGTGCCTTCTGTGCGGAGTCTGCATGCCCTCCCTGTGGTTGCGTGGGTTTCCTCCAGGTGCTCAGGTTACCTCCCACATCCCAAAGACATGCTGTAGGTGGATTGGACACTCTAAATTGGCCCTAGGTGTGAGTGTGTGTGTGTGTGTGCCTTCTGTGGAAGGTTGGGTGCCGGGCTGGCAACTCGACACTGTAAAACTCCACTGCCAATCATGAGCGGACATGTGATCCACTGTGGCGACCCCTAACCGGGAAAAGCCGAAAGAAGAAGAAGATACTGGATCTAACGGGAAACAACTAAAGTGAGACGGAATAAGAGTCTTTATCTGTTAATTATCCAGAACTGTGCTGAACAAGTGCCAGCCTCTCCTTTATGGGCCCAGTCTTTTGTACATTCACAAAACATACGCTGCAAGTACGGTAGTTCGGTTAATAATGCTTTATTAGATGTTAATATCTGAATACTGTCTTCATTAACAATTCCAATAAACAATAACAGTCTGTAGAAATTCTGGATGGCTGGATAACAATAATAGTGCTAACAGATATAGCCAAAGTTTCTGCACATATATTCTGATTCTCCTGAATAATATCAACTGAAACAGTCGTTTCCTCCTGAATAGTCTGAATATTTGACCTAATTTCTGTACTCAGGCTCAAGTCTCTGCACTGCAAAAGACCCTTTTTGCATATCAGTCCAAAAGCTAATTCACAGTATGGAATGCTGGATATGTTATCTTTTCTGTATGTCAATCCAAGCAAAACTAACTGACTTCTCTGACTGTGTCTGAAGTATTTCTTAATAATACCAAAACCCTGTTCTGCATTCCTCTTTAGTTTAGCCTTGGTTCCCAAGCCTTGTAGCATACAAACAAGACGTGTTTGTACTGAAATGTACAGCACATTCTGTTCTTATCAATGTTCCTGACTGAAGGTTATTTTCAGTAATTTATTGAAACTTTATGTAAACTGTCAAGCCTGCATTAATATGGCTGCATTTCTAGACTTATGCAAAGATAATACTGTATTTTCAATGATGGCTAACCTAACATATATGTGTATGTGGATGCAGAGGTAGCGTTGTCACCTCACAGCAAGGGGTTCTCCAGTTCGATTCTCGGCTGGGGTGCCTTCTTTGCAGAGTCTGCATGTCGTCCCTGCATTCATGTGGGTTTCCTCTGGGTGCTCTGATTTCCTCCCATGTTACAAAGACATGCGTCTGGAGTGTTTCTCCCTGGGCCTCCACTGAAAATTGGCTTTGCTCCAAGTTGGACTTTCCTGGTTAACAAATGTTAAAAAAAAAAAAAAAAAAAAAAAAAAATATATATATATAGATAGATAGATATAAATACATACACATTATTTTTTATCTCCACAGGGTACATTTCCTTTGCACCGGACCACGGTCTCGCTAGTACTTTAGCATTTTTGATTAATGAGTCATGACTGGTTCACAGTATCCAAGCAGATGTAGTATATCCACTCAGCTCCAGAGTCTTTTTTAATTGTTATTTATTCTTTATTACCTGGGTAGAGCACTGATGGTGGCATTTTTAATGAGCAGCTCAGGCAGATACAGTGGGTACAATAAAATGAATGCAATGAAGTGAAACGTAGATTGTTAGAAGGCAGTTCTGTGTTACTACTACTCTGATATACAGAGTGAGTACAGTAAGACTAATTGCCATTTTTATATTTGCAAAATGTACAGTTAGAGGTGCAGAAAGGGACAAGGCAGAAAATGGGAGAAAGGAAACGGGGAACCCATGATTTTGCCCAGACCTCCTACAATCTCTGATGCTTTATGAAAAGAGACAGTGAGCTATAATTATCAAATAATGACCTTCATTACACTAACAGACTTCAATTTCAGAGCATTCAGGTTTATTTATATACTCTTGTTGTTTTTGTCTGCATTCCAGTAATGAAATGTAAAAAGTGTCTGATTTGTGTCCTTTGTCCCTTACGTTGGTACTGACAAGTTGAGAGCAGGTTTTCAGAAAGTATGAAACTAAGGTGAGTAAAATGCAGCAGAAGCCAAAGGTCAAATCAGAGGCTTGTGAAAGCACCGTTAAAAAAAGAAAAACACAGAAGCATTTCATCGTTACATAAAGTTTTGCATGAAATAAAGTTCAATTCATGATATAACAGAATTACTATGCAAAGATAATTATATGTATGTGACAGCAAGAAAGCATTTTAAAATGTTTATTTTACTAGACACAGTAGGAAAACCATTTGTAAGACTCATTGCAGCCTATTCAATAACATTTGTTCTGAGGGCTCTCAAAGTTAGCATTTTTTTCAGGTCTTCCATTCAAAGTGTATGGAACTATATTCTGTCAATTTACAGATGGGTGGCTTATTCTCGTGAACAGTGCTCTCACAATATATTGTGAGACACATTTATCTTTCCAAGGGAAAACATCTCATGAGGATGTCTGCCCCCATGAAGGCATTCAGGCCTAAAAAATATAAAATTAGTAATGACTATTTATTTTGCTGTAGGCAGGTTTGCATAATCTAAAACTACAAGAAAACATTAAATATATATGTTTTTTTTTTCACTTTTTTCATGTACCGGTCCTTTAAAGTAGAGGGGAATGAACAGACGAATCAACCAGGCAGTCCTTATCTGAAAATCAGAACCTGTGTTTCTGTGAACAGTGGTAAATGATGCTATAGTGATTCTCAGAGGAACCTACTATGTAGGTATACCTTAGCTGTGAGAAAGGACAGAGTACCTTGCCTTTTATACTGTATACAAAGTGAGCAGGACTAGTCTTACATTTCATGTTAGACCTCTTAGATCTGTGTTGTACTAAGCCATAAGTATACTTATTTGGCAGAGCACCTGAAAAAGAACTGCAGATCTATTAAAATCATGTTCCAGTGTACACAGTATGCAACAATAAGAAACACAAGAGACTAAATGAAAATGCGTGTATGGAGCCTGGTTTGTTCTGCAGCTTAAAAAGCAAAGATTCATAGTAAACTGGTCTTCCTAACAGAGGTGAGTGAATACATTGTGGCTGTACCAGCCTGTCTCATGAAATATTTAAATAAGCCCCGCATTCTTCCAGGTTTCTTGCTACTTATAAATATTAATCATTGATGTGGGGACACATTTCCCAGGTGCACAGGACATGGTGAATAGGAAATTATTTGGTGTTACTTATTTGAAAGTCAGCGAAGGTATCTGTTTTTGTGCAGAAGACTGTAGTAACACTTTAACTCCCCGAGTCCCTTAACAGTAATATTTGTGGGACTGAAGTCTGAGTTGGAGGACCATGAAGTTGGAGGTAAGCATTTTTTTGTTGCTGGGCAAGCTTACTTTCTGTGGACTGATGGATTTTTTTTTTCTAATTTCGTAATATGAGAGGCAGTAGGTCTCATATTTGCAAGTGGTGTAGTTTAGTCTGATTGGGGTGGGGGCAGGTGTAGGGGAGATTGGAGCTGTATGTAAGGAATTCTGAGCCACAAAACGTTGCAGATGGAATCAGTTCATGGGTAGTAAATATGCTTTGTAATTCTAATCATGTGTTGTATGTTTTGTTTTCATGTGCAGCTGAATCCCCACCATATAAATAGATGGGGACAGAATCAGGCTTGTGTTAAGCTGGAAATAAAAAAAAAAAAATGCAGATGTCACAGGGCATGTGCTGAAAACTGTTGTTCTGTGCTTAATTAGATAATCTGTATGATTTAAATAAGAATTTCAGAGTGGCATAGAACCAAGTGTTTGGGAATGTCAAATGTTTGGCATGGCATTAATAATTTAGTATCACCAATTAATAATGCATAGTGCTTTGAAGAGTGTATTTAGCATTGATTTCATTGTGCAATTAATTTTGAATTAAGAATGTCATAAAGAACTGCTATGTAGCCATTGATAACTTCTGATGTGCATAGATAAGATTTTACATTGTAGTTTACTTATACCTCTCAACACTTAGCACAAGAAATTAGGACAAAGCCAAAAATAAGAGGAAACAAAAAACGGACAGATTTTAAATATTGCTCTTATAAACTTAGAACGTTGCTAGAATAAAAGGTTTTGAGTTAGCATGTATTTTCTGAAGGATGCTTTGTTGAATGTCTGACATGGCTTAGTGGTAAATCAGTTTGGCTATGGTGTGCAGGGTACTGGGTTCGAGTCTTGTAGAGGTTATTTATTTGTACCTGTCATGGCTTAGTGGTATATCGGTTTGTCTAGGGTGTGCAGGGTCCTTGGTTTGATCCTTGCCAGAGTTGTTTAATTTCACCCCCTAAAGGGCCCATATCTATACAGGAAGAATGCAGAGTCCCTGTAATCACAACTACGCAGGTAAAAGCTGCACTCTCTAAAGCCAAAAACACAGCATCCATGGGACCGGACAACATCCCAGGCTGCGTTTTACATGAACTTCAGAACAAACTGGATCCCCACTTAAGCACCGTGTTCAATAATAGCCTCGCATCATTGTGCCCACTGAGTGGCACACAGCAACAGCTATCCCACTCCACAAAGGGGGAGCCACCACTGATCCTGGGAACTATCGACCTAAAGGATACCCACACCTCCAGGTTGGTGGCAACGCACGAAGCTTCGGAAACCATCCAGGTGCAACTAACCATAGGCAAAACTGCTCTACAAATTGTAGCATACTACAGGCCACCCTCTCAAACTCAGGAACCCCACACAGCCTTCCTGAAGACACTGGAGGGTATAAATGTATCTCCAAACACCATCATATTGGGTGACTTCAACTACCCGAATATAGACTGGGAACATTACTCAAGCCCTAACTTTCTAGCCCAATGGTTCCTGGAGTTCATAAATTCAAATGCCATGGAACAGCTAGTCACTGTTCCCATGAGAGGAGAAAATATACTAGATCTCATTGTCACAAACATGGGGACAAAATGCTCCACACCGAAGTATATCCCTCATTGGTGAGATCTGATCATAAACTAATCTCACTGGAAATCCACATCCCCCCACCCCAAACAAAAAGACCATAGTGAAGAACTTCTCTAAAGCAAACTTCACACTACTCAAGACTGGTGTGGTATCCTTCAAGGCCCCTGAGCCAGTGGAAACCACAACCCAAGCTGCGGAAGCCCTTACAAATGCCTTCTATGAACACCTCCAGGACTGCATGGATCAGGCAATCCCAAATAAAACCAAGACTCTTTCCACAAAGGGCAAACGTCCAGTCTGGTGGACCCCAGCCATTAACAAACTTTACAATAAGAGGAGAAAGCTATTACATGATAGAACAAAATCCATAAAAGGGAAGTCACCCTGATCATTATTAGTAAAAAATACGAGCACTCATAAAATCAACTAAGGCCAATTTTGAGAGAAAAATTGCCATGGATTCAAAGGACAATCATAAGGCCTTTTTCAGCTATGTTAGGAACCTGGGTGGAAACTCCCAGATATGCTCAGAATTAGTCCAAAATGATACAAAAATCACTGAACCCACAGACATTGCCAACATACTGGCAGACAGGTTCAGTGCAAACTTCACCCCCCCCCTAAAGGAGAGATAACTATCCCAGCCGAGTGTAGCCTCCCGGACATCTCAAATGCGCAGGTGAAAGCTGCTCTCTCTAAAGCTAAAAACACAGCATCAATGGGACCGGATGGTGTCCCCGGCTGTGTGCTACACGAGCTAAATGAGGAATTAAACCTGCACATAAGGCAGCTGTTTAATCTCAGCCTTACCACAGGATACGTGCCCAAGGAGTGGCGACGGCAACTGTTGTCCCACTCCACAAAGGCGGCCTCTACGGACCCTGGTAATTACCGCCCCATAAGCTTAACAAGTCTAGTCTGCAAAGCTATGGAGAGGATCATAATGGAGCTCATAAACAAAGATATAGGGGACTTGCAGACATTGGACCCGACCCAGTTTGGCTTTGTCAAGGGAAGATCATGCCTTTTGAACTTGGTCGACTTCTTGAAACAGTCACCAAGGCCATTGATGAGGAAAGGCAGTCCATACAGCCTACCTTGACCTTGCAAAGGCTTTCGACACAATACCCCACTCGGGTATTGTAGAAAAACTTACCAGCTTAAATGTAAACCCATATGTCACAAGATGGGTTGCAAACTGGCTTAAGGACAGAACCCACAGGGTTAGAGTTGCTGGCGCTGTGTCAGACTCCAAGCCGGTCACAAGTGGTGTCCCACAGGGCTCGGTCCTTGGCCCCCTATTGCTTGGCATCTACTTCTCAGAAGTACAGGCCAACATAGGAGGACTTTGGCTGACAAAGTTTGCAGACGACTGCAAACTGGGCCATAGTGGAAAGTGCATCAGACACGGATATCCTTCAGAAGGGACTCACGGAAACAGATAGCTGGTGCCAGAGCCATGGCCTGAAGTTAAACGCCAAAAATGTATAGTCATACCCTTCGGGAAAAACAAGGTAACCCCAAGCTACCATATAGGTGGCAATCCACTAAGCACAGAAGAGGTTATCAGGGACCTGGGGACCCAGGTTGACAGTGGCCTTTCTTTTGACACTCACATTGCTAAAGTGGTTAGAAAGACCTTCTACATTGCCCACCTGATCATGAAGGGATTCACATCCAGATCTAGTGAGGTTATTGTTCCCCTGTACTCTTCACTTATCAGACCAATGATCGAGTACAATGCCCCATTCGGGATGTATCTCACCCGACATCTGCAGCAATTGGAGAGACCCCAAAAGTTCCTCACCAAAAGGATAAAGGGACTCCAAAATCTGTCATATGCTGCCAGATTGAAGAAACTCCAGCTCTATTCAGTCGCATACCGTCTGCTCAGAGGTGACATGTGCCTGACATACAAGGCCATGTCCAACCGCGAATTAATGGACATGCTCCACCTCAAAAAATCCAAATCCACCAAAACCACTAGAGCAAGCGACTTAAACCTTAGCACGGATATAAATAGGACGTGCTGGAGGGATAGATTTATCACTCAGAGACTCCCTATGCTGTGGAATAAAATCCCGGTCCATGTGAGGCAGAGCACCTCGCTGACTTTGTTCAAGAGAAATCTAGACCTGTGGATGGGAGATCGTAGGTTTACCCCGGGAATCATCTCTGTGTCACTGCTGGACAGAGGCACAACAAACTAATGGGCACAGTATTTTTTCATATAAGGGGTGGCGTAAGCCACAAAAATTTGGGCTAGGCTTATAAATGCCTTAGGGCAGATAGCCTAGTATAAACCTATGAACCTATGAACCTATTAGCCTGATGAGCGTGGTCTGCAAGGCCATGGAACTCATAAACAAAGACATTGGTAACCTCCAAGCTATGGATCCCACCCAGTTCGGGTTTGTAAAAGCAGAACATGCCTCCTGAACCTGATCGACTTCTTTGAGGCAGTCACCAAAGCCGTAGACGAGGGTAAGATGGTTCACACAGCCTGTCTTGACCTCGCCAAGGCTTTCGACACCATCCCCTATTCTGGAATTATAGCTAAACTCACTAAACTAGGTATAAATCCCTATGTCACAAGATGGGTTGCCAACTGGCTCACTGACAGAACCCACACTGTAAAAGTTGCAGACTCCAAATCTGACCCCAAAGCAGTGACAAGTGGAGTACCACAGGGTTCCGTCCTGGGACCTCTCCTGTTTGGTATCTACTTCTCTGAAGTACAGGCTAACACAGAAGGCCTCTGGCTAACAAAGTTCACAGATGACTGCAAACTAGGAGCCATAGTCAAGTCCCCAAATCATGTGGACATCCTACAGAAGGGCCTCACTGAGACAGATGCCTGTTACCTCAAGCTCAATGCCAAAAAGTGCAGTGTCATCCCCTTTGGTAAAAACTCTGTACCCATGAACTACCACATAGGCAGCAATCTACTTAATACCGAATGTGTGATAAGAGACCTTGGGACCCAGGTTGACAGTAGTCTCTCCTTTGATAGTCACATCGCCACAGTGGTCAGAAAGTCCTTCTACGTGGCACACCTCATCATAAAAGGGTTCTCATCCAGGAAAAAAGAGGTCATTGTTCCCCTCTACTCGACAGTTATTAGACCCATTATAGAGTACAACGCCCCTTTTGGAATGTACCTCACAAGACATCTGCAGCAGCTGGAAAGGCCACAGATGTACCTCACAAAGAGGATTACTGGCCTCAAACAAATGCCCTACACTGACCACCTCAAAAACTACAGCTTTACTCCATAGCATATCGCCTAATCCGAGGTGATCTCTGCCTAACATATAAAGCTATGTCATACTCGGAGCTGTTGGACATGCTACACCTACAGAAATCCCAATCCCTCCGAACTACATGCTCTGGGGACCTAAACCTTGTCACCACAATAAACAGGACATGCTGGAGTCCCAGAGACTTCCCATACTCTGGAACAGGCTACCCATCTATGTCAAGCAAAGATCTTCATTAGCACTCTTCAAGAAGAATCTTGATGAGTGGATGGGAAATAGTAAATATACACAGGGGATCACTTCTGTGTCTCTGCTTGACAGTGGCACAGGAAAATAACTTTCTTGGGTGGCGTAAGCCAGGGAACCTTGTTAGCTAGGCATACGTAGGCCTTTGGGCCAATAGCCTAGTACCTACCTGTGAACCTATATGAAATCTGAAACTCAAACGTCTGTCATTATTTAGTGACTTCATTTCTAAATGTTATGAGGAACAGACCAAAAATACGAGGCAAAAATCTGGAAATTCTGCGAAAATATGGACAGTTGAGAGTTATTTCCAGTAAAGGAGAAGTAATACAAGATTATTTTAAGATAATAGATAAAAGCAGTATTTGACACTATAATAATTATTCTAAGTGGAGACCAATAACTGCAAAATATTTTAAAAATAGTTTATTTATAATTGAGTGTGAAGTAGACTTTTGTTTTTGTATAAAAAGAATGTCGGTATGCATAAAGATGTTTCTTGGCTTTAAACATGATCTTTATGGGTAGAAAGGGGGTCCCATAATAGTTTATTAGGGAGTGTTGACCAGCTCCTTCTTGCATAGCTTAGATGCATAGTTCCTGATTCTATCGATGCATTGTTAATGAAGGGAGAAAAAAAGATGGAATTGATGAAATGCATTTATTTATTTTAGTTTGTTCACTGGGTTATTACACTGATCACTGTAGACCATTTGCAGGCACAGCCAGAGTAAAGAGATTCACAAACAAACTTGGAATACACTTTCTCGCTCTGTTAGAACCATTACTGACTTGGCTCAATTCAAAAAACTGCTCAAAAGTTACTTAGCAGACTCATGACTATGCTCATGTAACAGTCCAGGCTAACTTGGAACAGCTATAATCTCTTTCCCTTACTCATAAAACTATCATTTAGACTTGTCACTATCGCACAAACACTTTCTCCCTCCTATCCTTTGAATAAGTAACTTTCTTTTCCATTTCTGACCTCTTTTCTTCCCCACTTTACCTTTCTCTCCTCCTCACCCTGTAATTTACTGTTACGTACCTCTTTTACCGAACAGAAAGTGTATACCGTATAATGTCTGCTTTTCTAGTTTTTTTATAACTAATATTATAACATTCCTCTGCTAGTGTAAGTCGTGTAAAAATAAACACCATTGGAGTGGTATTTCTCTAAATATTGAGCAACTGTATTGTCGAAAAAACAGTTAAAACACAGTCACCTATCTACATATTTAGGTATTACAAAAGTAGTGTCATTTTTATGTATGTTTTTATGTATTACGTTTTATGTCTTATGCATTACTTTTTAAGTATCATTTTACTATGCTGGAGCTTTTCTCCCGGTGCCTCCACTGAAAATGGGCTCTGCCCAGTCGGACTTTCCCAGTTAACAAATTTAAAATAAATAAAAAATGAACAAATTCAGAAACACAGAGTATTCACATAAGGTAGATAATCCTATAGACAATATTTCTGTGAGGGGCTCACTATAACAGTAGCTATAAGACATAATTTCTGTATTTTCAAAAGTTACGTCTTCCTCCATTCCTTTACTTTTGGTATCCTAGCGCACACATAAAATGAGATAACTAGAAAGCCTCATCAGATCCTGCATATAGTAAGGTCTGAAGACAGCAGAAGTTTTTTTTCCTGTATACTGATTTGCTATACATATACTGTTTTGTTTTTGATGTGAAAAACGTTATTTTGTAAGGAACTGATCCATTGAACTGTATAGGAGTATGGGGAAAGTGCTTTACACTCTGCATTTAAACTCTTTTGTTGACTATAGACATCCTTTACACAAGTGTGGGGGGGGGGGGGTTTATTAACCATTATATAACATTTGAATGTGACGTAGTGAGAATGTCAATATTTGAGCTACAAATAACTATTGAAGACTTTAGGACCTATTTGAAGTTGGATTATATATTCCCCTATTGTACTTAAACAGAAACATGACATGATTTATATAGGAATTTAAAGGTGATACTGTTTTGGATTACACACCCATACCTCTAGGTGGATAATTGCTGCTGGTTATAGGTTGTTGGTCAATATTATATTATATATACTATATCTCAAACTTATTTCTACATCTGACTCTCACTATGTATACCGTATTGCTCACCAACCTTCTGATATTATATCTAACCCTATTATTTCAGCTCACTGCACCCCATGCACCATTACCCTGTTTCCATAAACAAGCCACCAACCCACTTCCAAATGATCACTCTTACTCTAACAATGTCATCACCATCTCTCCCCCTCTTTTAGCCTCTAACATCCAACTCCCACAAATAAAAATACCTCCTTCTTACCCCCATCTTCAAAAAACAAAACAAAACTTATTAGATACTACCCACTCACATCAAAAACTAAAAGCTTCTCCACTACAATACTAACAGCAGGTGACATACACCCAAATCCAGGTCCAAACTCTAACCTTACCTCTATCCCAAACACCCCTCTCACCCCAGCCCACCAAACTGCACCTCAAAAACAAATCTCCTTCTATTCTGTTAATACCCGAAGCATCCTCAACAAAGTTAGTCTGTTTCATGCATGGATAGCATATCATACCGCTGATGTCATCGCAGTAACAGAAACCTGGCTTAAACCCCACAACCTAGATAATGATATTCTCCCCCCTGGCTGTAACATTATTCGCCTTGACCGTAACAACAAAAAGAGCGGGGGAGTTGCCATAGTCTGTTCCAACAATCTTACTATTTCTCACATTAACCATTCTATGCCATCTTTCTCCCCAGCAGAAACATTGTCAGTTAACCTAAAACTAAACAATTATGCCACAATTACTATAGTAGCTACCTACATCCCTCCAGGGGACAAAATTCCATTACTGGAAAACATTCTCTCTTATCTCTCCTTAAACATCCCAAATGAAACAATCCTCCTTGGTGACGTAAATATTAATTGGCTAACCCTAAATAACCCAGGTTCCCCATATAATATAAATTTATATGGATTTACCCAGCTCATTACTAAGCCAACACATTTTAACAACACCCACACCACAAATACCCTCATTGATTGGATACTTGTCTCAGCTCCTTCTAAATATCATAGTCCAGAAACCCTTGCCAATACTCTGAGTGACCACTCACCCATAAAGGTGCTAAGATACTCAACCCACCTCTCTAAACCACACAGATATATTACTAGATATAATCTCTCCAACTTCAGCCCCGAAACATTCAACGCTCTCCTATCTAGAGTATGCTGGGTCTTCTTCACACAGCTCCCCCCTAGATGAAGCTGTCATTGCTTTCAACTCTACTTTTCTGGATATCGTAAACTCAATAAAGACAAGAAAGAATTCTATTCCAACCCCCCTTCTACTCTAAAATCTAACCCCAAAAAATTCTGGAATGCTATCAATCAAATACTTTATCCTGGAAATCCTACCTCACCAAACCCTACCCAGAAAAGACACCAGAAGAAACTGCTAACACCTTCAATTCTTACTTTGTCGAATCAATATCCAAACGCTTTAACTCCAATAGCTCCACTACAACTAACCCCATTAACCAAGCTTCCTCCTCAACAACTACCCCTCCCAAAATCTTCTCCCTGAAGCCCATCTCTACAACTTACATTTGAACCCTGCTCTCCAAACTAAAACCATGCTCAGTATCTGCTGATAACATCCCATCATACTTTCTTTAGACAGCTGCCCACTCACTTGCCCTTCCCATCTCTATCATCATAAACCACTCAGTCTCTGAATCCAAAGTACCATCCATCTGGAAACATTTCTACACCCTACCTATCCACAAAGGTGGTAACTCCACTGAAATCTGTAACTTTAGACCTGTTGCCATCCTCTCTCCTCTGTCAAAAGTTCTTGAAAAGTGCATATATACTCAAGTCATGGATCATCTGTCTCAGGAAAACCTACTTACCCCAACACAACATGGTTTCTGACCAAAGCATAGCACATACACTGCACTTCTATCCTTTCTCAGTGCTATCACCCTGGCCAGAGATGACCATAAACTTATCTCCTGTCTCTTCCTCGATCTCTCAAAGGCCTTTGATACTGTTTCTCACTCTCTACTACTAAACAAACTGTCTAACCTTAACTTCTCACCTGATACAGTGGCTTGGTTTGTAAGCTACCTTAAAGATAGATTTCAATCAGTAAAATGGGACACTGCTTTATCTACTCCCCTTCCAATACAAATGGGAGTCCCACAAGGATCCATTCTAGGGCCACTGCTTTTCAACATCTTCACAAACCTGCTCTGTACCTCCTGCCCACTTTCCTCTATTATCCAATACGCTGATGACTCTACAGTCATTACAATAGCAAACTCTCCCTCTGAACTCTTATCAGCTACCCAAACATCCTTTAACTCAGTTGAAACATGGCTCTCAAACAACAAACTCATCCTCAACCCTAACAAAACAAAACTCCTACTTTTCCTTCCCAAAACATCCAACCATATAAAATCCTCTTTTACTATCCAGTCACTCAATAACACTCCTATTGTAGTTGAATTTAGCTCAAAACTCCTTGGGATCACAATCGATGATCAACTAAAATTCGACCTCCACATAAACAACTGTATAAGGAATGCTCACCTTAAATTAGGCCTACTTTATAGAAATAAAAGATTTCTCACCCAGGAAGCTAGAATAACCCTCACTCATGCCTGCCTTCTTCCCTGCCTAACATATTGTTCACAAATCCTTAATAACCTAAACTCCTCGCTCCTCACTAGACTTGAGACCACATACCATAAAGTAGCTAGATTTGCAACTCAACTATCGTATAGATCTCACTACTGTCTCTCTCTAAGATATTTAAACTGGCTTGAGTTACCTCACCTGTTCCTTCTCTCCCAGCTCCAAACCATACATGCAATTCTCTTCCAACCATTTTTCTGTCCAGCCTTACACACCATCATCTCTCACTATGCTCCCACAAGAAGCCTCCGAAGCTCCTCCCAAGACCTCCTAAAAATCTATAAACCAATATCTAAAGCAGGGTGTAGCCTATACAGCTATCATACCTCTATCAAATGGAACAAACTTCCCTTTGAAATTCGAACACTCTCACATCCCAAACAATTTAAACTAACTTTAAAATAATATTTCAACAGGAAATGGATCTGCCAGTGCTCAAACCCACCTTGAAAACCCTCTACTTCTCTCCACTAATCAATAGCTTTTTCCCCTCTCTCTCAAACTTTTATTCCATCCTGATTGTTTTAATTGTAAATTTGACATTCTACTCCTATGTTGCTCTTCTATTCTAACTACTAATTTCAAAAAAAGTGCTCTGACTATTGTCTACCTGTTTTTTTTTCTCTACATTATTCTATATATAATACTTGTATTTATGACAAAATGTAATCTGTATATTCTCAAAAATTCTGTTGTAGCATGCTAGCTGATTGCCTTATTCCAACTGTATAATACCTGTTAATAATGACAAAATGTTATATCTATTTACTGGAGCTTTTCTCCCCGGGTCTCTGCGAAAAAGGGCTTCGCCTCAGTCAGACATTCCCAGTCAACAAATGTAAAATAAATAAATAAATACTGAGGTTTAAGGAGTGTAGTGGCCACCGTGATGGTTTGTGGCTTTATTGGTCCTGTAGCTTATGGTCAGTAGAGCTGCAGTTCTTTGTAACCTGGTAGTTGATAAGATGCTGTTTCGTTAATATTTTGTGTCAGGCATCTACTTTATGTGCTTCCTATGGTGGTGATGGTGCCACATTAACCCACTGTTGTTGGGAGCAGAGGATTGGCAGGGGCTAATGACACCCAGGTTATGCATATGTTAATACTATGTTGTTAACTGGGCCTTGTCTCTGAAAGTTTAATTTGAGATTCTTCCCCTGCTGCCATGCAGAGATCTGGGCAGGGGTCTGACATCTCAGGATGGCACTTACCCGCTGGTAAGTAGGAGGAGTAGTCATTGGTGAAAGAGGTCTGAAATCAGCTGGAGGACTCTTAGCACTTGTTGGAGCTTGTATGCATGTTATGAGTGAAGATGCAGAAGTGTACTAAGGAAGGGTGCCTCACACAACTGTAGTAGCTTCTTCCCATCAGATATGTTTGTATTACCTGCTGGGTTCAGTGATATTGTATTATTATACAAACCTGGATAATAACCTACAAAGATTAAATGAGAGTAGGGTTTGGAAGTTATTGTAGAAACCTCCCAGACAAAAGGGAGTATGGTTAGGGGTTAATGCAGAAATCTGGAGAAATTACGCACTCAGACTAAGGGTTAGTGGAGAGGGAATTTTTATCAACATCTGTGTCATAAAACCAAGTTAATTGTCTTGAATTAAAATAAACCCAAAACATGTCTGACTCCACTTTCTATCCTTTCCACAAACGGAACCAAAATAGACCCACCAGCCAAGCCAAACTGCTAGGTGTCACAATCAATGATAACCTAAGGTTTGACACCTACATCTTCCTCACCATCAAAAAGTCCACTCCAACCTTGTCACCCTTTACAGAATTAAACCTTACCTTACAGACGTCAGACCAGCCACTGCCCACACACATCTACTCTCCACCCTTCTCTACGGCTCTCTAGTATTTACAGACATTCATAAGTCTGGCCTAAATAATTTGGAATCATGCTACAATAAAATCGCCAAGTTTGCCACAGGCCACCCTTACAGAACCCACCACTGCTCTGTACTCTTCTTCTCTTTCGGCTGTTCCCGTTAGGGGTCGCCACAGCAGATCATCTATTTCCATTTCTTCCTGTCCTCTGCATCTTGCTCTGTCACACCAACCACCTGCATGTCCTCTCTCACGTCCATAAACCTTATCTTAGGCCTTCCTCTTTTCCCATTACCTAACAGCTTCATCCTTAGCATCCTTTTCCCAATATACCCAGCATCCCTCCTCAGCACATATCCAAACCAACGTAATCTTGCCTCTCTGGCTTTGTCTCCAAACTGTCCAACCTGGGCTGACCCTCTAATATACTTATTCCTAATCCTGTCCATCCTCGTCACACCCAGTGCAAATCTTAACATCTTTAACTCTGCCATATCCAACTCTGACTCCTGCCTTTTTGTCAATGGCACTGTCTCCAACCCATACAACATAGCTGGTCTCACTACTCTCTTGTAGACCTTCCCTTTCACTCTTACTGGTACCCGTCTGTCACAAATCACTCCTGTCACTCTTCTCCACCCATTCCACCCTGCCTGTACTCTCTTCTTCACCTCTCTTTCACACTCACCATTACTCTGAAATGTTGATCCCAAGTACTTAAACTCATCCACCTTCACCAAGTCTACACCCTGCATCCTCACCATTCCTCTATCCTCCCTCACATTCACACTCACATATTCTTTCTTAGTCCTGCTGACCTTCATTCCTCTCCTCTCTAGAGCATATCTCCACCTCTCCAGGGTCTCATCAACCTGGTCCCTACTCTCACTACAGATCACAATGTCAACTGCAAACATCGTAGTCCATGAGGCCTCCTGTCTGATCTCATCTGTCAACATGTCCATCACCATTGCAAATAAGAAAGGTCTCAGAGCTGATCCTTGATGTAATACCACCTCCACCTTAACTGGATCTGTCACTCCCACTGCAGACTTCACCACTGTCACACTACCCTCGTACATATCCTATACCACACTTACATACTTCTCTGCCACTCCTGACTTCCTCATACAATACCACAACTCCTCACTAGACACCCTATCATATGCTTTCTCCAAGTCCACAAAAACACAATGCAATTCCCTCTGACCTTCCCTATATTTCTCCATCAACCGTCTCAGAGCAAACATCGCATCTGTAGTGCTCTTTCCTGCATGAAACCATACTGCTGATCGCTAATCATCACCTCCCTTCCTAACCTAGCTTCCACTACTCTTTCCCATAACTTCAAGCTGTGACTGCACTCTACCAACTTAAATGGTTAGAACTACCAAACCTTCTAACATTTAACCAACTGTCCATAGCCCACAATATAAATCACAAACCTAACAACTGCCCAGCACTCACCAATCTAGTCCAACCCAACAGCAATCCTAGAGCTCTAAGACCTCAAATAAACAATTGTTAAAGATTACCCAAGCCCACAACACACAGGGTACCGCCCTTTTTTTCCCATAAAATTGCCAAACTGTGGAACACTCTTCCTCAACCTATGGCCAAAAACTCCAGCATTCGTGAGTTTAAAAACCTCCTTAAGGAACATCTAGCAAAACACTGGCTTTGCTCCTGCCATACTCCTGGTTAAGCTACCTACTACTCCCTTACATTACCCTAAACTAGCTAACCTACTACTCCCTTACATTACCCTAAACTAGCTAACCTACTACTCCCTTACATTACCCTAAACTAGCTAACCTACTACTCCTTACATTACCCTAAACTAGCTAACCTACTACTCCTTACATTACCCTAAACTAGCTAACCTACTACTCCCTTACATTACCCTAAACTAGCTAACCTACTACTCCCTTACATTACCCTAAACTAGCTAACCTACTACTCCCTTACATTACCCTAAACTAGCTAACCTACTACTCCTTACATTACCCTAAACTAGCTAACCTACTACTCCCTTACATTACCCTAAACTAGCTAACCTACTACTCCCTTACATTACCCTAAACTAGCTAACCTACTACCCCCTTACATTACCCTAAACTAGCTAACCTACTACCCCCTTACATTACCCTAAACTAGCTAACCTACTACTCCCTTACATTACCCTAAACTAGCTAACCTACTACTCCTTACATTACCCTAAACTAGCTAACCTACTACTCCCTTACATTACCCTAAACTAGCTAACCTACTACTCCTTACATTACCCTAAACTAGCTAACCTACTACTCCCTTACATTACCCTAAACTAGCTAACCTACTACTCCCTTACATTACCCTAAACTAGCTAACCTACTACCCCCTTACATTACCCTAAACTAGCTAACCTACTACCCCTTACATTACCCTAAACTAGCTAACCTACTACTCCTTACATTACCCTAAACTAGCTAACCTACTACTCCCTTACATTACCCTAAACTAGCTAACCTACTACTCCCTTACATTACCCTAAACTAGCTAACCTACTACTCCCTTACATTACCCTAAACTAGCTAACCTACTACCCCCTTACATTACCCTAAACTAGCTAACCTACTACCCTCTTACATTACCCTAAACTAGCTAACTTACTACCCCCTTACATTACCCTAAACTAGCTAACCTACTACTCCCTTACATTACCCTAAACTAGCTAACCTACTACTCCCTTACATTACCCTAAACTAGCTAACCTACTACCCCCTTACATTACCCTAAACTAGCTCATGCTCACAGCTACAACTATTAACTGCTGAAGGCTGTCTTGATTCTACACTCAGTTTCAGTTAGGAATGTACACACATATACTGATTTGTCTTTAACTGTTATGTAGACTGCATTCCTCTGTCTTGCAATTACTGTATCACATTGTTCTCACTATTAACTCACGCAGCCAGTTTTTATCTCTAACTGTGCCTTTTTTGTTAAATTTAATTATTTGCTGTTTATTGCTAAATAAATAATTTCTTTACTGACTTGCTTTGTACATTGTTGATTAATGCATGTTCAGTTTGATTGTTTAATACTGTCTGTTTGTACGTACGGAGCTTTTCTCCCCGGGCCTCCAATGAAAATGGGCCTCATGCCCAGTCGGACATTTCCCGGTAAACAAACAAACAAAAAATAAATAAACATTTTGGTACAAAGAGATATTCTGGTAGAGGGTTACTCTGGAAACCTAAGACAGTAACAAAGACAATGTGGAAATACGGGTAGAGGCTTATTTGCAAACCCCTTACGGTGACATATAAAGACAAAAGGGGCATATGAGTAGAGTATTGTATAGATTGTAGAATCTTGTTGCTGTGGCATCCATAGAGTAGAGAGTATTGCAAGCTTCTGAGGCAGTAATACAGACTTGAGAGGAGTGTGGGTAGACAGAACTTCCATACAAATATGGGGCAGAGGAAAGTACAGAATAAATTGCAGTACAGGTTGGTGTTTTATTGTAGAAACCAAAGGCTATGACATGCATTCTAAAGAGCTGTATGGGTAGGCTTCCTGTGAAACCACAGGCAGAGACACATGCACCAAAACAATGTAAAGGGGATACACAAACTGAATGAGAACATGGGTAAGTTAGGTTCGTAGGTACATACTAGGCTAAGGAGTCCCAGGTCCTTTATAAGCCTAGACTTGCATCTCAACCCAGTTGTGTCTGTATGCATCATGTTTGTTTATTAGGAGATGGTATGCTAGGAAGTTTCTAGAGGTTATGTGGGAGGGCTACATTAGTTTGGGTATTACTGTCTACCTCTGTCTATCAGAGACAAGGAGGCCAGACCCGGAGTGAATTTCTGATTTCCATCCATTTGTCAAAGTTATACTTAAAGTGGGTTAGGGATAGACTCTGTTTCACATGGATGCCTGTTCCAGAGAATGGGGATTCTCTGAGACACGTCTGTCTTTCCATCATGTTTTATTTATGTTACAAGCAAAATTTGCATTCCTTGATCTAGTGGTTCTGATGCTGTTCATTTTGTGGATGTGCAAAAGGTCCATCAGAGATAGATCCAAGGGTGCCTTGTATGCCAGGCATAGCTCACATCTCAGTAATCTAAGAAATTGAGTATAGTGACAGAGCTTTAAGATGATCCATATAGGGCAATATGTTTATAATCTTGGTTCACCTGATAAGGAACCCTTGTGGGTGTTCCAACTGTTGCATATGCCTGTTCAGGTACATGCCGAAGGGGGCATTATACTCTATGATGGGTCTGATGAGGGCTGAATGATGTGACAGTATTAGTTCCTTTGACCTGGATGCCATGCCCTTACTTATAAGTTAGGCGACAGAATGATTTTCATACTACCTTGGACACCTGGCCAAAGGCCAGATTACTATCTACAAATGTTCCCAAATCCCTGGTTACCATGTCAATTCTTTGGGGTGTCTTATTGATGGAGTAATTAGCCAGGGTGGCAGCTTTCCCATAAGGCACTATAATACATTTCCTGGCACTGAGTTTTAATCCGTGAATTTGGCACCAGTCATTTGTCTGTGTTAGACCTTGTAAGATGTTTATATTATGTTGAGAATCTATGATAGCTTCCAATTTTCAGTCATCTGTGAACTTGTCAGCCAAAGGACCTTGAAATTAGCCTTTACGAATGCGAAGTAGATGCCAAATAAGAACAATCCCAACATGGATCTCTGAAGTATCTGGCAGGCAGGTGACCAGTCTTTTAATGGACTTGGTCTCACCTAGGTCAGGGGTAGAAATATGGGGCAGTGATGCATGAAGGGTAAAATGAGTAGGGTTACAGAAGACTTTTGTTTTTGTTACTGCCCTAGACTTCATCATCAACAACCCCCTTTCCCATTTTTCTACATGGGATCAGGGTGTCATGTCAACTGTTGTCATCTATCTTCAGCCCTACTCTTCTACATTCTTCAGCAGTCATCCCTGACTGTCAAAGGTTTTCTATCACACATTCTATCCATCTCTTTGTTGGATGCCCTTGTTTGCTCTTGACTTCTTTTTGTCTGTCCCAATTTTCTTCATGAGAGTCTCATCTGCTTTCCTGCACATGTGCCCACACCACCATAATCTGTTCTCTCTGACCTTCTGTGTAATTGGAGCTACTTGGACTTTTGCTCTGAGTTCCTAATTTCTTTGTCTGTTCCACCGTGCGCATCCAGTTGCCCATCTCAGACACTTCATCACCTCTAGTTTCTACAACTGCTCTGTCTTTACTGCTCAGGTTTCTATACCATGTAGTAGTACTGGTCGCACCACTGTTTTGTACACCTTACTTTTCAGCTTCTTTGGCATTCTTCTGACGCACGCTACCAGTGGTGCTCTGTGCCAGTTGGCTGCAGCCAATGTGATTCTAGCTTTGACATCCTCATTTAAGCTTCCCTTCTCCTCAACCACACCTCTTAGTTACCTAAATCTATTAAACTTTTCTACTATTTTCCCTTCTATCTCAGTTCTGAGCTACTTCTGATTTCTCCATGTGGGGCCATTACAACTGTCTTATCTGTACTCCATTTCTTTCATCATCTCTGGCTTCTTTTCAGCTATGTGTCTCATTGTGCTACATCCTGATCTGAATCTTTACTTTATACTGCTCTGAGTATTTATCAGTCAGCCTGTCCAGAATTTTCATGCAGAGCGACAGGAGTTTAATACCTATGCAGTGCTCACAGCTGTGAATGTCCCCTTTATACTGGTTTTAGAACGCTTAATCTCCAGTCATGTGGGATATGCCATTCCCTCCATACTGCTATGAGTAGCATTTGGAGCCATTTCTCCTCACACTTGCCCAACATCTTGATCATGTTTGCCTTGACCTCATCTGATCCTGCTGCTTTCCCCTGACTTCATTTCCTTACGACTGTTCTTACTTCTTCTAGGGTAGGCTCCTTCTCTTCTTTCATTTTTGGCTGTATCTGGGCAGTACAGTTTCTTTAGTATTTTTTTCTTCATTCTGATGCTGGAAGTACTCCTTCCATCTGCCTTACATACAAATATTTCAAGCATGAGCATAAATGCCCTTGTAGCCTGACAATAAACCAAAACACTTGTTCCCACAATAAGTGTCCAGGCTGCTCTTAAAAAAACATCTAAACTAGTACTTGCTTTAGTATAATTTGGTAGTCTGCTCCATGCTCTCTCAGAGAACCAATTAGTACACTTCTCATTCCTATAGAACCTTCTACATAGGTTATCTGATGATTCTCTAGTACTTTTTGATAACCCCAAACATTCTCAGAGGTAGCTGTCTCTAAATGCCCTATATACCTAAATAAGCTCTCCTCTTAGATATCTGTAAGAGACAGTGTACAGGTTCAGATATTTTAGTCTTTCATAATAACTTAAATTTTCACATCCATGGATGCCCTTGGTATATTTCCACTGTACTCTTTCCAGTTTACTCATAACTGTATTAAATACTCACCTTTCAATTTACATCTCCCAAATCTCATATGCTTAGTTTTTGATGCATTTATCAGCATATCATTCCCAGTACCCAAATGGTCAATTTAGTCAAGTTATTTTGCGGACATACCTTATCTGTAGCACATGTAATCAGTTTACTCAATTTCAGGTCATTGGCATGTAGACTATAGAACACCTCAGATGACAAAGTTAGGTCTCAAAGATAAAATCTAAAAAGTAAGGACCTAGGACAGAGCCCTGTGGGACACCCTGACCGTAACTAAGAATTTCACCTGTCCAATTGCTGTATGATACTTGTCACTTCCTGTTTGTCATCCAGCTATCCATCTTATCAAGAGTACATTGATACCTAGTTGTTCTAATTTATTGATCAGTGTTTTTGTATGACCCTGCAAAATGCTGAAGTTAAATGTATATAAATCTCTTTACAGCACAGTTTTTTTAATCAAAGCTGTTATATTGTTATAGAGTATCATGTTATGGGTGGTAATAGAGCTATTTTCATTAAATGCATACTGAAATATGGTTTCACGTTCTAACCTATCCAATTCTGACAATAACTTATCCAATATTACCTTCTCCATTATTTTTCCACAAGATGAAAGTAGACTTAAGGCTCTATAAGACTCCCCTTTCCCTTAAAGACAAGTTTAATAAGCACGTTTCCAGTCTTGAGGAATCTCCCCATATTTGTATGACCTAGTGAATAATATATATAATGGTACTATAAGAGTGTTCTCAGCTCATTGTTACTAATTCTGTCTCCTGCATGTGCTTCATTTGGATCCAGTTTGCGCAGTACCTTTTCATTATAATCTAATTTGATTCCAGTTTCTTTGGTTACTTGGATGTCACTAGGGCAACCTATCACTCCCTTTATGGATTCAAACTGTTTCGCATAAGATACTGTAAAATATATCTATAATCTATCATGTCTGTGAATACATTTTAGAATCTGCACACAGTTTATCAGTTTGTGTATCTTTACACCTTCCACACCTTATGTATCTATAAAAATATTTCCTGTTATGCTCAATACATTTGGATTCATTTTCTTCAAATTTTTTTATCTTGCCTCACACAATGCTTAATTTCTTTGTCCAGCATGTTTATTTCAGTTAAGTTGTAGTTTGATCTCTCTTCAGTTTCTTATATTTTTTGTCTTTCACCTTAATCAGATATCTTGTTCTTATGGAAATATATCCCCCAGATGTTGTATGCCTAGATTCTGAAGTTAAACATTTTTTTTTTAATTTTTTGCACTCAAATAATTTCTCTTTCAAAACTTTCCACATTCCATCTGCAGTTTTTCACTGAACACCTCACTCCAGTTAGTTTTACATAGTGACTGTTTTGCTTCCATTTAATCATTGGATCATAGTAGGTTAGTAAGCTAATGGCCCTGGGGCCATTACAAGCCTAGCCAAGAGTTTATCCCCAAAAAAAGAAACCTCGGTCAGCACCTGTCACCCCTGTGAATGAGGGACACAGGTGGAACCCCTGTGACAAATGTGTGGTTTCCCATCCACTCATCAAGGTTGCACTTGAAGAGGGTCAGTGAGGTGCTGTGACATGTATGGGAAGTGTATTCCAGAGACAGGGCAGCCTCTGAGAGACAAACCTCTCTCTCCAGCAGTTTTTGTTGATGTTGCATATTAGATTTAGGCCTTTTTTTTTTTGAAAACAAGTTTATTATTTTTAACATACAAGTAAATATCATAACAATTTTATACAAGTAATTGAAATAGAAATGGTTATAACATTCAATAAAACAACCAAAGTATTTACAAAGACATCCACTACAATCAAATCAATTAATTAAACTAAAATACCATGCTATTGAAGTTAAGATTTTTTTTAACAAATTTTGTAAGGTATCCCATATAACATAATAAGATGTTTTTCTAGTAGTTCTTGATTTTATTGTCATCAATTCCATATGGCACACTACAGTCATAACATTTTTAAATTCATTAAAAGAAGGAGGTGTATCTGAAATCCAATTTCTGGTTATTATTTTTCTAGCCACTGCTAGAATAGACCATAACAGGGGAAGCTTAACTTTTTTAACACTTTGAGGTACAGGAGTGTTGAATAATATAAGAGATTTAGAAATAATAAAATTATCTGTAAAAAGAGCCTGCAAAAAATCATTGATTGACTTCCAATATTCTTTCAATTTTATACAGTCATAAAACATATGTGCCCAATCAGCATTAATTTCTACATTACACCTTTTACATAGATTGTCTTTATTATTTATTTTATTCATCATCAAAGGTGTATAAAAGGATCTATGTAAAAATTTCCAAGTAAAAAGTCTCCAGATGATGGAAGAAGTAGTTTTATAGGCAGATTCCAATATATATTGTTTATCTTGTTGATTTGGTAATTCACCATTAATGGAAGTGAAATAATTCCAATAGGTATCTACATTGTAATGAGTTTCTTCTCTAATAATTTTATGTATGTATGAAAGTTTACCTTTATCAGAAACTTTATGTTGTAAGTTTAATATCAAGTAATCAATCAGTGTTGGAATAGATTCTTTAACTGTTATAGACATTAAATCAATTTTATTAATGAGATGTTGTCTAAAGGTCTGAACTTCTAACCAGCAAGTTTCTCTCAGATCAAATTCTTGTTTTAAAAGATCTAAATTTTTAACTTTATTATCAGATAGCAACTGATACCAGTACTTTAGATCATTGTCTGTAACTGAATGAGTTCCTTCAGAAGTAGATGACAAAAGCATACCACGTGTATACTTTATAGGGAATATAATAAAATTCCATTCCTTATACTTAGGATGCATGAATATAAAGTTACAATAACTAATAATAATGTTTAATGGATAACTAATTATATATTTTGGTGTAATAGGTGAAGTGCAAAATTCTTTTAGTAACCATAGCATGGAGTTATTTACAATCATATTTTTATGTGTTAAAGAGATTTTCATGAAGTGAACACTAATTAGTTCCCAGTAATCTTTCCATTTTGCAACATATGACTGATCTATTAACAAAGTAATAACTTTTATAGTAGAAGAGATAGTATATAAGTTAAAGTCTGGAAAAGAAATGCCCCCTTGAGACCAGCTATTGGTATGTTTCTTTAATGCAATCCTAGGTCTATTAGGTGCCCATAGGAAGTTTAACATTAATGTATTCAATTTCTTGATAATTATTTTTGTAGGTGGGAGTATTATTAATTGTATTAAATATAATATATTGTGGAATATTATCATTTTAATAATTGTAAGTCTCTCTTCCATAGTAAAAAACATATTATTCCAGGTATTGAAAAGATTTTGTATATTAAGATGACAGGTATTATAATTATTATGTATAATAGATTTGATATCTTTAGTTAATATTATACCTAGATAAGTTATCTGACCTGAATTAGGTATATATTTACTAAAATCACTAATGAGAACATTTTTTCGTGTATATATAGGTAGTATTTTAGTTTTTTCTTCATTGAATATTAAACCAGAAATATTTTTAAAACTCATCATTTTATCAAATAGGGACTGCATAGAGGAATTAGATCCTGCTGATGTAATTAGAACATCATCTGCAAGAAGTTGAATTTTAGATGTTGTATTCTCATCTATTTCAAATCCCTCTATATCAGTACTGTTTCTGATCAGATTAGCCCAAGGCTCCATTATTAAAGTAAATAATAGTGGAGAAAGTGGACACCCTTGTTTTGTACCTTTTAAGATGGGTATTTTTTGTGAGACATATGTTCCTATCTTAATATAAGCCAATGCACCTTTATATAGATGTTCAATTAGATTTACAAATGCATCTGAGAAGTTTGTGCACTTCAGTAAGGTAAACAAGTAGTCCCAACTTACTGAATCAAATGCTGAACTTATATCTAGACTAATAAGGGTTAAATCTTTCTTTCTCCTATTTGCAAAATCAATTAATGTTAGAGTCCTCCTTATATTGTCAAAAGTGTTTCTATTTACAATGAAGCCTGTCTGTTCTATATCTATAATGCCTGGGATGATTGTCTTCAATCTATCAGCAAAAATACTCATAAACATTTTATAATCAACATTAAGTAATGAAATGGGTCGATATGAAGTGCATCTAGTTGGATCTTTATTGGGTTTTACAATTGGCGAAATAAATGTATATTGCATAGATGGGGGAGTTATTAGCTCATTTTGGGCCAAAATAAAAACCTTATGTATTAATGAGTATGTACTTTTAGAAAGAATTTTATATATCTCTGGTATAATACCATCATTACCTGGTGCTTTGTTTGATTTAAGCTTGTTTATTTGCGTAACAACCTCTGTATATGAAATACTTTTATCCAGTAGTTTAGTTTGTTGTTTATTAAGTTTTTTATTCATGTTTGTAGTTATAAATTTCTTTATTTTATCTATAGGTTCCATGTTAATGTTATTATGATTAATTTTGTGAAAGTGATTTCTAAATTCATCTAATATTTCTGGTAGACTAGAAACATTCTTCTTTTTCCTTTGAGAGAAAATTTCTTTAATATGATTTTGCTTATTCAACCTTTTTGTTTTATTTTTAAGTCTATGTAAGTATTTGGGGCTTATTGAATAAGACAAAAACTTGTATTTCTCTAAAGTTATTTTAACTTTATGAGTTACAATTTCTTTGTATTTCTCATTTAGTTTGTTTATTTCTTCAATGACTTTTTTATCCATAATATTTTCTTTATTATTATGCTTATAAGAGTCTAATTTACTTTGAATATCTAGTAATTCCTTATCCCAAGATTTCCTTTTATTATTATACCATCTGATACTTTGTCCATATAGATATGATTTTAAAGCATCCCAAACATAAACAATGGAGACTTCAGGTGTATTGTTCAGTTCTAAAAAATGTTGCACTTCTGAAAGTATATAGTCTTTATAGTCTTTTAGTTGAGTTAAATATGCTGGTATCCTTTTGATCTGAACATTGTAAGTACTTTTTATCATGAACTCAAAGACAATTGAATTATGATCTGATATAGGACACAAAATGATTTTAGAATTTATTAATTCTGTTACCATCTGGTTAGAAATAAAGACTCTATCTATTTTTGAAGATGTAGGCCTTTTGAGTGGGTAATACATGAGGAGTTAGACTTCTGGATATGGAGCATCTCTAGTAGGGCAGGGTCTAATATTACCATGTAGGCGAGACACAGATCACCTATGAGCAATCTGTACAATACCGAGTAGATTTTTTTTTTACTCCAAGTGTTTTTTATTAATCTTTCAAATAATTCCATTGTATAATAATCTTAATACGTTTTCTGATAAGTAAAACAGTATGATTAACTATGTACAATATTTACAGTTGGCCTGAAATTAAATTATTATATTGATCAGTCTAGTCAGAGTAACATCATATTAATGAGAGATCATTTGTTCCTTTTTCTTTTACTCTCATTAAGAGTTTGAATTCAAGTTTAGTGTCTCAATAAGTGATAGTATTTTTTCCCATGGATTCTTGTTCCATCGTCTTGGTGCTAATCTTAGTTCTTTTACTCTGGTTTCCAGTAATGCAGTTTCCTTCAATATTAGCAGAAATTCTTTAAATTATGGTTCCAGATTTGATTTCCATTTTCTGGTAATACATTTTCTAGCATTTGCTAGAATGTTCCATAGTAGGTAGAGATTGCTATTATTTAAATCTAAATTCTCATTAACATTCAACAAAATTAGAGATTTACTTACTACAAATGTATCTGAGAATATGGCTTGTATGAAATTGCTGACATCTTCCCAACATTTTTTTAACTTTAATACAGTCATGAAATACATGTATCCAATCTGCTTTACAACTCTGCAAGCATGTCCAACATGTAACATTGTTAGAAGTATTACATTTTTTAATCTATTTGGTGTAAAAAAAAAGATCTGTGCAAAAATGTCCATGTGTAAATTCTCCAAAATTGTATGTTGGATGTCAATTTAACAGAATTTAGTATTTTGGTTTTGTTTTCCAGGGATAAATTTATTGAATGACCTTTTGTTACATGACTCCAACATTTTTGATTGATTTTAACTTTATAATTTATTAAAATTTTATATAATTTGACGTCAAATTTTCCCAGTTTTGATTATTGTATACTATTTCTTATAAATGAGTTATAAGTGTTGGTTTATCTCTAAAAGAAGAATTGTTAATTATTATGCATAGATCTTGTGAGTATTGTAATATGCTTTGTAATAATACCCAGTCTGATGTAAAGAGATTATAAGTTTTTATTATAAGTTGACTATCCAAAACCTTATGTTCATTAATGCATTGTTGCCAGCAAATTAATTGTTTCTTTTCCCAAATAATGAAAACCGTCCTATGCATTTTGTTTGGAAAAATTGTTGTTACATTGAAAAGATATAAAAGTTCTAGCCATAACTTTATATCTGTATTAGAAGTTTAAAATCTTCTAAAGGAATTATACATATAATTTAAGTATTTTAGATTAGTAGGTTTTGTTTAATTTATATTGAAGGCTAGCGCATAAGATATGCCATGGTTTATTAATATGATTGTCTATCATTAAATTCTTTAAACTGGTATTTTCATTTGAATAAATAATAGCGTGGAGAGATTTCCAGTTAGAAGAATAGCATGGATCTATCCAATTTATAATTATTTTAAAAATGGAGGCTCTAATATAAGTTTCAATATCCGGGAAATTGATTCCACCTAGTTTCCATGGTCTAATGTGGTGTGTATAAGCTATTCTGTTTTTTGTTAGGATGCCAAAGAAATCTTAATAATAATGTATTTATTTCTTTTAAAAAATATTTGTCTGGTATTACTGGAATAACTTGTGCTATATATAGAATTTTTGGAAGTAATATAATTTTTATTACTTGCAATCTATCTTCAAATGTTATATATATTTTGTTCCGTTTTATTATATTTGACTTTATTGTGTCTATGATTTCTCTGTAATTTATATTTAAATTTTTTTCTAATGTTGTACTTAATGTTATACCTAGATAGTTTAAAGTGAGAGATTGTTTACCAATTATATGATTATCATTTATTTGAAAATCATTTTTTTATTCAATATCATAAAATTTGATTTCATTTTGTTAAAATGTAATCCTGAAATTGAATAACATTTATCAACTTTATATCTACTTTAATTAATGAATTTTTAGAAGTAGACATGGTAAGAAGTATATCATCTACAAATAACATTATTTTTGAATTATATTGATTACATAAATTTATACTCTCTATTTTGGGATTGTTTCGTATTGAGATGGCAAATATTTCAGTGGCTAATGCAAATAATATGGTGAGCATGGGACAACCTTGTTTTGTGCCTTTTGTCAATATTATTGATTCAGAGGTGAAAGGTCCTAATTTTACATATGCTAAATTGTTTTTATATATGTTCTTTATTAATGAAATAAAGGAGCTAGGAAACTCATAATGTTCTAATATTTTGAACAAGAAATCCCAGTTTAAGGAGTCAAAAGCTTTCTCGATATCCAATGCAATTATTAAGGCCACTTGTTTTTCTCTATTTAAATAGTCAATAATAGTTAGTATTCTTTGTATGGGTGGCCATGGTGGTGCAGTGGTTAGCATTGCTGCCTCACAGCAAGAGGTTCTCCGGTTCGATCCTCGGCTGGGGTGCCTTCTGTGCGGAGTCTGCATGTCCTCCCTGTGGTCGCGTGGGTTTCCTCCGGGTGCTCTGGTTTCCTCCCACATCCCAAAGATGTGCTGCAGGTGGATTGGACACTCTAAATTGGCCCTAGGTGTGAGTGTGTGCATGTGTGTGCCTTCTGTGGAAGGTTGGGTGCCGGGCTGGCAACTCGACACTGTAAAACTCCACTGCCAATCATGAGCTGAC
Organism: Protopterus annectens; assembly: GCF_019279795.1. NCBI lineage: Eukaryota > Metazoa > Chordata > Ceratodontiformes > Protopteridae > Protopterus > Protopterus annectens. The sequence goes on from NC_056732.1 coordinate 1,873,633,888, forward strand.
AAGGTGATCCGCTGTGGCAACCCCTAACTGGGAAAAGCCAGAAGAAGAAGAAGAAGTTAGTATTCTTTATATATTATCATAGGTGTGCCTATTATGTATAAATCCTGTTTGATCTTCATTTATAATTTTTATTATAGATTTTTTGATTCTATTGACTAGAATAGCCATAAAATTTTATAATCATTGTTTAGTAATGAAATTGGTTAATAGGAACTGCATTTTGATGCATCTTTATTTTCTTTTATTATAGGAGTATTTAATGAGTATCTCCAAGATGGTGGAATGGTGTTGTGTGTTTGTATTTCTATTAAGGTTTTTTGGAAGACTGAGATTATAGATGATGGAAAGATTTTGTATATTTCAGCTATAATACCATCCATTCCTGGAGCTTTATTATTTTTGCTTTTTTTGATTTTCTCTGAAATTTCTTTAAGAGTAATTTGTTTTTGAAGTTCGAATTTTAAAATTTCTGGGATTGTTTTAATCAATTCAGGTTTCAAATCTAAATTAAAGTTTTTTGTTTGAGTTCCTTCCATCTTATAATGTTCTGTAAAATGGTATTTAAAAGCATCTAATATATCACTTATATCTGACACTTTCTTGTTCTTCCTTCCTTCATGTATAATAGGAGTAATGTTATTTCTTTTAGATTGTACTTTAACTCTTATCGCCAAGTTATGCATATGTTTAGGAGAAACAGCACATGAGTTTAATTTTAATCTTTCTAGTGCTAGATTAGTTTTGTGTTAGAATTTCATTAAACTTTCAATGCAGATCATTAATTTTCTTCTTATTAGTCAGTGCATTTGTTAAATTATTATTATTTATTTTTATGATTTGATTTTGTATGTTGAGTAATTCTGATTCCCATTCTTTTAGTTTATTTTTGTACCATGTGATAATTTTACCATAAATATAGGCTTTTCGAGGGTCCCATACCATAACTATGCTGATTTCATTAGTGAGATTAGTGTCTAGAAAGAATTTCAACTCTGTGAGTAGCCAAGGTTTAAATTCTTTTAGTTTCATAATGTATGCTGGAATTCTTGTCATTTGTATTAATTTTTTAAAATTTGTTTGAATATTAATAAGTATTGCTCTGTGATCTGATAATGAACATGGTATGATTGTAATACTATTTATCTTTGCATCAAGGTCTTGTGCAACAAAACTTTTATCTATTCTTGTTTGGGTTGTAAATCTGTGATCTTGGTGCAAAAATAACAGCGAGTTACTTTCTCTAAATTTGAATGTGTCTATTAAATTGTGATTTTCAACCCATTTTTTGAGTAGCTTTGCTATAGGAGTTATACGTAATTTTTTTTTGTTGGTGGTCTCTGAATTATCAAGAATGCAATTAAAGTCACCACCTAATATCAAGCTACCTTTATATGTTTTACTAATAAAGTCTAGATGTTTCTTTGTCATACTTTTTCCTATTCCTGGGAACCAATAAAGATTTACTAATGTCCAGATTCTATTATTGAATTTTATTATAACAAGTGTTATAAGCCCCTCTTTATCTTCATAGCTATAAAGAATTTGGGGATTAATGATGTTTTTTCTCCATAGTATCCTAACTCCTCTAGTTTTGGTTTTATATGATGATTGCACTATTGTTGTATACTCATTTTGATTCCATAAATGCTTTTCATCATCTTTAAAGTGAGTCTCTTGAAGAAATATTACTTGCGCTTTGTTTAATTTTAAATATTTTAGTAGGTTTGATCTTTTCTTTGGATTATTTAAACCATTTATGTTCAGTGAAAGTAGTGTTAAGTCCATGTTTGTTGTTGAGTTTCATGCTTGCTAATATTTATATTAATATTCGAGTACATTTTATAGCATTGTATTTGGAACAAAATTCTCCTTATTTCATGTATCATAAATAGACTGAATCTCTTTTGAAATACTTTTATATTGATGTTCATTTCAGGCCATAATAAATAAGTGTAAAATGATTTAAGTAAAATTATTTTTATTAATATAATCTTTTCTTTCAATACCGAGTAGATTGATAGTGATTTGAGCCTGTTCAGGTAGGACAGGTGTTGCAGGCCATGGATTCGCTTTGTGTGGTATTTCTGTGGCCTTTCCAGTTGGTGCAGGTGTTTGGAGAGGTGCATGCCAAACAGGGCATTATACTCAGTTATTGGCCTAATGAGGGAGGAGTACAGAGAGGTAATCTCCTTTTTTTTTCTGGGTGCAATCCCTTTACTTGTGAGATGAACCAAGTAAAAGGCTTTTCTGACCTCTGCCACTACATGATGGTCGAATGTAAGATTGTTGTCAACCTGAGTACCTAGGTCTGTCATCACAGGTTGTGTGCTTAGGGGGTTGCCACTGATGTGGTAATCAGTAGGGGCCATGTTTTTGCAGAATAGTATGATAATACATATTTTTGCATTTAACTTAAGGCCATGACTTTGCAACAGTCATTTGTTGCTATGAGACCCTCTTGCAGTATGTTAACATAATTTGGGGAGTCAATGACAGCACCCAACTTAAGGTTGTCCACAAACTTGCTTAGTTCATAGGTAGGTACTAGGCTGTCGGCCCAAGGGCCTATGTAAGCCTAGCCAAAAAGGTTCCCTGGCTTACGCCACCCAAGAAAGTTTTTTTTCCTGTGCCACTGTCAAGCAGAGACACAGAAGTGATCCCTGGGGTGTATTTCCTATTTCCCATCCACTTATCAAGATTTTTCTTGAAGAGTGCTAATGAAGAACTTTTCTTGACATAGATGGGTAGCCTGTTCCAGAGTATGGGAAGTCTCTGGGACAGGAATCTATCCCTCCAGCATGTCCTGTTTATTATGGTGACTAGGTTTATATCCCTAAAGCATGTAGCTTGGAGGGATTGGGATTTCATATAAAGCTCTGGGTTTGACATAGCTTTATATGTTAGGCAGAGATCACCTCGGAGCAGGCGATATGCTACGGAGTAAAGCTGGAGTTTTTTGAGACGGTCAGTGTAGGGCATTTGTTTGAGGCCAGTAATCCTCTTTGTGAGGTACTTCTGTGGCCTTTTCAGCTACTGCAGATGTCTTGTGAGGTACATTCCATAAGGGGCATTGTACTCTATAATGGGTCTAATGAGTGTCGAGTAGAGGGGAACAATGACCTCTTTTTTTTTTCCTGGATGAGAACCCTTTTTTGATGAGGTGTGCAACATAGAAGGACTTCCCGACTCTGTGGCGATGTGACTATCAAAGGAGAGACTACTCAGCACCTGGGTCCCAAGGTCTCTTATCACATATTCGGTGTTAAGTAGATTGCTGCCTATGTGGTAGTTCATGGGTATAGAGTTTTTACCAAAGGGGATGACACTGCACTTTTTGGCATTGAGCTTGAGGCCATGGCTCTGATACCAGGCATCTGTCTCAGCGAGGCCCTTCTGTAGGATGTCCACATCATTTGGGGACTTGACTATGGCTCCTAGTTTGCAGTCATCTGTGAACTTCATTAGCCAGCGGCCTTCTGTGTTAGCCTGTACTTCGGAGAAGTAGATACCAAACAGGAGAGGTCCCAGGACTGAACCCTGTGGTACTCCACTTGTCACTGGGTTGAGGTCAGATTTGGAGTCTGCAACTTTTACAGTGTGGGTTCTGTCAGTGAGCCAGTTGGCAACCCGTCTTGTGACGCAGGGATTTATACCAAAGAATGAACCTGGATGCCACTGTTCAGCGAAACAATAAAGCCACAGAGAGAAAATAGTAAAAACCACAAAACACATAAATGTATTCAACACTTCGTTTTCGTTTCTAGCACTTTCTCAGATGTGGGCTATCACAAACCAATCCACTTCATTACTTATTACTCTAGCTAGAGCCCTACCTAGGAGGTAAGAGCTGGGGAAAAAAGTATCCGGAGTCTAAGTAATGAAGTGGATTGGTTTGTGACAGCCCACATCTGAGGAAGTGCTAGAAACAAAAACGAAGTGTTGAATATGTTTATGTGTTTTGTTGTTTTGTGGCTTTAACTATTAAATGGAAGTCTGCCTACATTTCTCTTCGTGGCTTTATTGTTTCGCTGAACAGTAGCATCCAGGTTCATTCTTTGGTTCATATGTGCGATTTTTTCCTTGTTTGCCTGCTTTTTGGATGTAGGGATTTATACCAAGTTTAGTTAGTTTAGCTATAATTCCAGAATGGGGGATGGTGTTGAAAGCCTTGGCGAAGTCAAGATAGGCTGTGTGAACCACCTTACCCTCATCTACGGCTTTGGTGACTGCCTCAAAGAAGTCGATCAGGTTCAGGAGGCATGATCTGCCTTTCACAAACCCAAACTTGGTGGGATCCAGAGTTTGGAGGTTACCAATGTCTTTGTTTATGAGTTCCATGATGATACGTTCCATGGCCTTGCAGACCAGGCTCGTCAGGCTAATAGGGCAATAGTTCATGGGATCGGTGGTGGCTCTCCCTTCATGGAGAAAGATAACTGTTGCTGTGCGCCATTCAGTGGGCACAAAGCCTGATGCAAGGCCATTGTTGAACATGGTGCTTAGGTGGGGAGCCAGTTCATTCTGAAGTTTGTGTAAAATGCAGCCTGGGATGTTCTCTGGTCCCATGAATGCTGTGTTTTTGGCTTTAGAGAGTGAAGCTTTTACCTGCATAGTTGTGATTACAGGGACTCTGCATTCTTCCTGTATAGATATGGACCCTTTAGGGGGTGGGGGTGGGGGGATAAAGTTAGCACTGAACCTATCTGCCAGGATGTTGGCAATATCAGTTGGTTCAGTAATTTTCGTGCCGTTGTGCTGTAACTCAGAGTAGATCTGGGTGTTGCCATTGAGATTCTTGACATAGCTGTAGAATGCTTTGTGGTTGTCCTTAGAATTAGTGGCGATTTTTGTTTTCGTAGCTAGTTATGGAGGATCTTATAAGGGATCTCAGCTTCTTACTGAGGCTGACCAGGGAGCTCCTCCACTCATGGGATTTTACTCTCTTTTGAAACAGTTTCTTCCTTTTGTTGTACAGTTTGTGTATGGCAGGGGACCACCAGAATGGCTTCCTTTTTTTGAAGGATAGCACGATCCATGCACTCATTTAAGTGCTTATAGAGTGCATTTGTGTAGGATTCAGCAGTTGTAACTGTATTGTCCATCTGTTTGGGTGTCATGAAGTTCTGTCTTAAGAAGCATGAAGTTGGCTTTGGAGAAATTTTTTACCGTGGTTTCCTTAATGGGGCTGGGGTGGGGGCGGGATGTGGATATCAAGGGTGATTCGCTTATGGTTGGATCGGACCAATAAGGAGTTGACTTCAGGTGTGGAACAAAGGTCACTCATGTTGGTAATGACTAGGTCTAGGATATTGTTGCCCCTGGTGGGGGTGTGGATAAGTTGATCCAGGGCATTGAAGTTTATGAATAACAGAAAGCGTTGAGCTAAGGAGTTCTACACGAGTAGCTTTCCCAGTTAATGGTGGGGTAGTTGAAGTCGCCCATTATTAGGGTGTTTGGTTGAACCCTAATATTTTCCAGTACATCAACAAAAGAGTAGTGGAAATCCTGGGGCATGGTGGGGGATCTGTAGCAAGCTACAATTTGGATTGCAGTTTTTCCCAGAGTTAGTTGCACTTGGATAACCTCGGATGCATTATGCTGAGCAACTAGCCTGAAGGTGCTGATATCCTTAATGAATATGGACACACCTCCCCCTTTGGTGTTTCAGTCCAGGTTACATGGCCGAAAAGTGTGGTATGAGTTATAGCCTGGTAGTGCAAGGGTGCTGTCTGGAGCCTTGAACCTGGTCTCAGTCACTGCACAGATATCAATGGTCTCCATTATAAGGAGTGCCTCGAGTTTGTGCATTTTGAGATTTAGACTTCTAGTATTGAGTAGCCTTACCCTCAGTTTTTGCTTGCCTGTTCCTGTTACAGTGGTGAATTTGTCATTTGAACCTTGCCTAAAAAAAGGCACTATAGGGGCGGCAAGAGCCTTAGCCAGTATCCAGAATCCCAGGGGCGACAGGTGCAGGCCATCTCTGGCAAAACATCGTGGTCTGTCGACCATGTCATCCCAAGCAGACAGATACTGGATCCCCTTAGAATGACACCAGAAACTTAGCCAATTGTTGAAGTCAATCATTTTGTCCTTGTACTGCGGAATCATTCTGGGCAATGGCAGAATGCCACTCCGGGCTAGGGTCAAACCTACGTGGGCTACAAGATCGGTGAGCTCTTCCATGTCTCTTTTCATGTAGTCCAGGGAGGTAAGTCTCAGGTCATTCACACCAACATGGACAATGACAGAGTCATATTTGTACATGTTGTGGAGTGACCTGAGTGTGTGGGTTATGTGGAAGATCCTGGCACCTGACAGGCAGCTGACAATAACCATCTCCTTAGTTAGCCTGGTGAGTGGGACATTAGTGTGCCTGACTATATAGTCACCTATGACTAGTGTGTTGGGTACATTGTTTTGCCTTATTGGCTGTGGTTGAGTGGCACACTGAGTCTGTGGGCTATGTGTCATTTGGGTTGTGTTGGAGAATGGAGGTTTCTTGTGTTTCTGCTTTGGAGGTCTCTGTTGCTTAGACAGATTATTATTGAGAGCCTCCGCGAATACTAAGTTGCGGTCTGTAGCGGAATTAACCAGGCACTGAGGCTTAGAACAGATAGTAATCTGTTGTAAATAACTTCCCGTGCCTACCAATGACTACATACAGTATCAGCAGCGCCCGTATAGTACACGCTCTGACACGTGTAAGACTGTCGCCATACTGTAGATCCCTTTAATACTTAAACACTCTGTGTAGCGTCTTAATGATAGATGCCTAAGAACTGGTATCTTGGGCCATTCACGGCTTAACCCTGTTGTATTACTCCCTATAGTTGCCCTAGTAAAGAGGGCAGTGTGTGTTCCTGCCTATATTTGCCCTTCTGAATAGGGTAGTGGGGGTTCCTGACAATCGATAGACACCTTTATGGTCCCTATGACTCGCAGAGGCTGTATAACTCAGCCATTGTCTGTAGAGGCATCCGAGCAAGGGAACTAAGGCTTACGTCCATTACTTGACTGATTATTCAGAATCCCGGCCTTATACAGGCTGCAAACATAAAATGCCAGCCCTGCTTTAACAGCTCAGACACGTGTGAGCCTTGTGTTGCATAAAAACCCCCTAATCATTGTATACCTTTGGTGGCGTCCCCAAACCAGCAAATAGATACTTTGCTGCTCAAGTGCTACTGTATAACAAGTAGTTACAGTGTATTTTGCGAATACGCCATAGCAGTGAGGTTAGACAGTCCCTACTGGCGAATCCACCATGCTTCCGAGCAATAGAAGGTTCTAATGTAATGGAGTCTTCCTAAAACTGAAGGTAGCCCTGTTACACATAGAATCTAACTGAACAAGAAGTTAGCTGTGTTATACACTAGTGACCACGACTTTGGACATATAAATAAAGTTTTGAACCAAAGGGCAGTGTCTACATTTGCACATTTTCTTGTTATGTATACTGTTTGAAACGCTACACTTTAGTGTTTAGAAATGAATAATTGTAAAGGTCTGTTATGTGATAAATAGTTGCTTCTTATGCATACTGTTTGAAGTGCTAAGCTTTAGTGTTTAGAAATGAATAACTGTAAAGGTCTGTTATGTGATAAATAGTGTTTTAGAACGTTTTATAGTTATTCTTACCAATGTTTTAAGGTTACATATCCCTGCTTTATACTGCATATTGCTATAGGGTTTTTTTATGCTGCCCTAAGCTTTTATCGGATGGTTACAGCTTGTTAATTATATTGATAGTTATATTACTTATCTGCAAGGGTCTGTGTGTACTGACTATACCGGGGAACTGGTGTCTATTACTGTCCTTATTCCTCATTACCTCTCCTCTTAACATTCTCTGTAGCTGCTCTGCCCACGTTCACACTACCTTTAATCCGGCTGGAAGTGGTGAAGAGACCAACTTTATTCTGCTAAGGTCCTGAACAACCTATCCCTGAAGGAATACCTACTACTGCTTCATGGGAAACCAATCTAAAGTATATCTGTATACTCTTGAGTTGTGCTAAACCTAAACGCTATTCCCACAACCTGACTAGGTGGATAGAACTCACTGTATTTCTGACTCTGCGGCAGCCACCATTCCCTTTCACTATACCCATTTACTTAGCTCTCGATACCCTTTCCAGGTCCACCATACCTCCACAGATCATAGGCTCTCCAGCCTCAGGCTCTGTAAGGCACCTTGCTGTAGTTACAAGGTTTGGCTACTAGATGACAGCCTGAATCCCCCTCTTTTCAGCTCCTATTTGCCCATCCACTGTACTTTTACTCTTTATCCACTACCCCTCTCCCCCACCACTTTATTCTGCTTCCCCACCTCCAGTCCTCTTAGTCTATTCTCCCTCTGTGCATGGTAGCGTACTAGCCCAACCACCTACACAGCTGATTGTTTCCATCCCAACCTGTCCTAAAACTCACCTTCCTTGGCTCTCTATCCAAAGTCTAGACCAGTCTTGTACATCACACCACCACTTATCACTTTTTATCTCCTCACCTCCTATGAATACTGCTATCTACCTATCCCTCAATGTCCCACACCCAGTACCACTGCTAGCTTCCACCCCCATTACCCCACACCATTTCAACCCTACCTGAACTCCAACTGTACTACCCCAACACCTCTTCATTCCCTTAGAGCCACCTACATAAAACCTAGGACTAGACACTATGATCTGCTCCACCTAAAAATCCGGAAACTAGTAAGGAAGTCTAAACCAACCCTCATAGCAGATGGAGATATCCACCCAAACCCAGGCCCACCCCTACCAGAAACCACAAGCTCCACAAATGTTACTGTCACCGATCTACGGACCACATACAATGCCCCTAATTCACTACTAATCTGTCACCTAAACATCAGAAACATGAGTAATAAGATTCACTATATACATGCCATTATGGACATGGACTCCCTGACCTGTTATGTCTTACCAAAACCTGGCTCAAATCCACCATCCCTGACAACGAGATAATACCCCCCACCTACAATATCCTAAGACTTGACCGGCAAGATAGGAAAGGTGGTGGTGTAGCCATCATGTACAAATCAACTCTACAGGTGTCCACCATCACCATCCCACAAAGCCTAATAACTAGCACCTCAGAAACACTTAATAAAGTTCCAGCTTAACAAACACAAAGCTATCAACATAGCATGTATCTGCATGTCCCCAGGTGACAATATAGTGACCTTGGAAACTACCCTCCATTGGCTATCCACTACACCCCCCCCCCCAAGAAACTATTATTCTAGGAGACTTCAATATCAATTGAAAAACCTGTTCATCAAAAACCCCAACCACCCACATTAACTTAAATGGCTTCTCCCAAATTATAAATTTGTTTGTATATATTTGTTCAGCATCTTCCCAAACTGAACTTCTTTCTCTCACGCAAAAATCATTCACCACTATAGAAAAATGGTTCTTAAACCATTGTCTTCTCCTCAACCCAAAAAAACCCAAATTACTACTCTTTAAACCCTCACACTCATCTCCCCCTCTTCAGTTTACCTTGAAATATAATAATGGTACCATTATATCTCCTGAGACTACCACCAAACTCCTTGGTATCACAATAGATAACCAACTAAAATTCAACACTCACATACACACTACAATACGATCTACTAACAAAAAACTAGGATCCCTGTATAGAATCAAACAATTTCTTACACCACTAGCCAGAACTACAATTGCAAGAACTCACTTAATCTCTACCCTATTATATGCCTCCCCCATTTATACCAACTTGTCTGAAAACAACCTTAAGAAACTAGCTAGATCATATAATAACATTGCCAGGTTTGCCACTAACTCACCATATAGGACACATCACTGTCAGAACCTTAAACAACTAGGTTGGCTAGAGTTACCTCACCTTTTACATTTCAACCAACTTATTATTGCCCATAAAGTCCTTCATCAACCCAATAACACCCCAATTCTCTCCACACTCATAACACCATATTCTAACCTAAAAAAATTACGCTCTACTAATCAAATGCAGATGCAAACGTCTTTCTCTTATAACTCTGCAGGAGACTCTCTCTTTTCTAACTATGTTGGGAAAATATGGAACCACTTACCTACTGACCTTACAGCTATTACGTCTCTCCCTCTATTCAAATCTAACCTTAAACATTTCCTCTCCAACCACTGGCTATGTTCTTGCAATAACCCTGACTAATCTCTCCTCTCTTGCTTTTCCTAAGTACTACCCTGTTTTCCTTCAAAATTTCTTATTTAAACTTATTTCTTAGAACTGCTTTACTCACTGACCTTTTTACTCTCTAGCTTCTCAACCTAATCCACCTACCGAACTATCCTTTCAAGTGTTGTCTTATCCTGAAGATGTCTCTACTATCCTTTATTTCCCTACCTCTTCACTAATATTTTCCTTCTTATCATTTGAATATAACTAAGTCCCATTATGCTATGTACCAATCTTATTTTTCCTAATGTATTGTGATACATTATTGTACTGTTGATATAAATAACTTGTGATATTAAATGTTTTGTGTACTTAGAGCTTTTCTCCTTGGGCCTCCACTGAAAAAGGACATGTATCCAGTTGGACTAGCCCGGTCAACAAATGTAAAATAAAATAAATAAATAAAATAAACTCCCCCACCAGAATTAATAAGCTCAACAATAAAGAAAGCACCCTAGATTGGATACTTATAAACAACAAACCTCAGTTATATATATCAGGAACCCTACCTTGAGAACATGAGCGACCACTTCCTAACATACATAATGAGAAAGAGGAATGACATGCCTCAGCATATCACCCTTAAAACCATTAGAAACACAAAAAACTTTAACCTCACCAATTTCCAGACTGAACTTAAATCATGCAATTGGTCCAACCTAAAGCTACTTCCCCTAGACGAAGCAGTCTCACACTTTAATACTAAGTTCCTAGCCATCTTAGACAGGCATGCTCCCAAAAGAAATATCAGAACCAAAAGCAAAATAACTCCATAGCTAACCAAAGCTACTAAACAAAAGCTAACTACTAGGGGCACAGCATGGACATCCTGGAAATCCACCAAATCCAGTCAAGATCGTATTAGGTACAAACAATTGAGAAACAAAGCTAAAAAATCTACTAAGCTAGATAAACAAACCTACTATTTCAGCTTACAGAAAAGGCACCAAAATCAGCCACACAAATTCTGGTCAGGTCTCAATAAACTGCTCCATCCAGGAAAATCCACTACCCCCACCCCTTCATCTATATTACACCTACCCCCTAAAAGTGTAGCAGACGCCTTCAGTACCTTCTTTACAGAAACAGTGCAATCCCTAGCTAATAACCTACCTCCCAACTACGCAAACACCACCTCAGCCCCACTTGATAGTGTATCCCCATTCAAATATGATCCAATCCCCACAGACTATATTAAATCCCTACTTAAACTCAAACCCACCACTCTAGCAGCAGACTTACTCTCTGCTATATTTCTACAAAAGGCCGCAAACGAAATAACATACCCTATCTCCATCTTAATCAACCGTACTTTCCAAGAATCCTATGTCCCTCCATCTGGAAAATCTCCCACATTATTCCACTTCACAAAGGGGTTAACTCCACATAGCTCTCAAACTATAGACCTATAGCCATTCTATCTCCCTTTTCTCACACAATAAAGCACAACCGTAATCACAACATACTCTCCTCTGCCCTCTTTCTCGACCTATCCAAAGTGCTTGATATGGTGAATCACCACCTACTCCTAGACACACTCAAATCATTCAACCTAAACAACCTAGTAATCAAGTGGTTCCATTCTTACTTGCAGGGCAGACAACAAGCAGTGTTCTGGAAAGACAATCTATCCCCCCTACTACCAATCATCTTTGGTGTCCCCAAGGGTCCATATAAGACCCCCTCCTTTTCTCGATATTCATCAATGACCTACCCAAAGTCATCCCAGAAGCAACCTGTATTCAGTATGCAGAAGACTCTACCCTAATCTGTTCTGCCACTACCCCCTCAGACCTACAATCCCTATCCCAGAGCATATTCAACAAAGTAGAGGTCTGCTTCAATAATCGCCGTCTCCTATTGAATCCCATCAAAACCAAACTTCTTCTTCTCTCCCCTACCTGAAAAACTTCATCACCAAACATTACAATCTCATCCAATAGTGGCACCATAATCTCTCCAGAACCATCCACAAAACTTCTTGGTGTAATAATAGATAATAACCTTACATTTGACACTCATATCGAAAAAAAAACATCAAAACAGTTAACAAAAACTAGGCTCCTTATATAGAATTAAACCATTCCTAACCCCACCGGCAAGAACAGCCATAGCTAGAACACACCTTCTCTCAACCCTTCTCTGTGCCTCACCCATCTTCCTAAACCTTCTGAAAGGTAACCTAAACAAATTAGCTAGCTGCTACAACAATATAGCTAGATTCGCCACAGCCTACAGAACCCATCACTGTCAAAATCTTCAAACATTGGACTGGCTAGAGCTACCCAATCAACTCCCATACAACCCAACTCATAGTTATTCATAAAATCCTCCACCAACCTAACAGTGCACCCATTCTGGCAAATATTATCACCCCCCTACTACAGCCTACCATCCCTCCGCTCATCTAACAAGATGCAAGTTAAATCTGCCAAAGCCAACAACTCAGCTGGAGAATCACTTCTCTCCAACTCATCTGGTAAGAAATGGAACACACTCCCCCCAGATCTTACCACTATAGCCTCCTTACCCCAATTCAAAACATCCCTAAAGAGTCACCTAAACAAGCATTGGCTATGTCCATGTCTAGACCTAGGCTAACTCGACACACATGCAACTCTTGAAGGTAAATGATGCAATTAGGAATAAACCTACCTGAACCCACCCTAATTATATCTACTTCTCTATAACCTTCGGAACAACATTCACTAAATGTAACCTAACTTCCTGTGCTCAACTTTAGAATGCTGTGTTTCTAACTCCCTAAGCCAACCATTTAAGTCCCTCGTCTTTACCTCCCCTTTTGTATCCTATTATCCTAACTTTTCTACAAGTATGTCTTAAACCCTTCTACATCTCATGTCCAAGAACTCTCCTTTTAACTAAACACCTTTTTCTCACTAACCACCTTTTTTCTCCGAGTAGTCACTCGTGACATCAATCTAAGTATCATGCCATTCTGTACACTCAAATGCTTTGCTATGATTGCTGTACATATGTAATACTATAAACCTACAATGATCTTAAACTTCAATGTAACCATGTATATAGAATTTTTTTAAGATTTTACATATTTTAATGTAACCATGAATATTTACTGTCATCTTTTTTGTACATTTGGAGCTTTTCTCCCCGGGCCTCTGCTGAAAATGGTCATGTATCCAGTCGGACTCTCTCAGTTAACAAATGTAAAATAAAATAAAATTTTGTGGTACTATGTGTGGATTTTGGTGGTGTAGATTTAGTGAGACTATGTGATGAGTGTGGTGTGGTGTAGATGTTTACCTTCGCCTCATGACTGTCAAGTTCAGTCTTGGTTGGAGAGAGCTTTACCTCCAGTTTATCTAGATAAGTGCATCTCTCACAGGTTGTAGTGTTAGGTGGTAGGAGGAGAGGGTTGTCTGTGTACATGAGGCAAATTCTACATTGCCTCAAGATGCCCAGATTCATCAGATAGACAGGAGAGAACACTGGGAGCTGACCCTTGGACATGCCTGAATAAAAAACTATTTTCCTCTAGATAAGTGAGGAAAGTGAGTACAAGAGCTGTTTTTCTCTAAGCAAGTGAGAAAAGTAACAAATTTAAGTGCTAAAACTAAGAATCTGTATCTGCACTAGACGAGTTACAGGACAGAAACAAGTGCAAATGCAGGCTTTCAAATCAGAAAGTTGAGAGAGATGGAAAAGATTGCCCAAACGGCCAATAACTACAATTTCTGGGCCAGAACCACTCCTTATGTGGTAGACAGGTTACCTAGTGCTTACCACTCCCACTGATAAGCTAGAAGGATTCCCTACAACACATAAAGGCTTGGGGGGCTCAGAAGCTTACATACAGTCCTGGATACAGCAAATCTGTATCTGGACTACACTTAGTTACAGGAAAGGTAGGAAACAGTTACAGGAAAGGTAGGAAACAGTTACAGGAAAGGTAGGAAACAGGCTTACACTTTTTTTTTACAGGAAAGTAGCTAAAACAGCAGTAAAAACAATTCACATGTAGTGCAAGCTAGCACACTTGAGTATGTAGCAATATTAGACCAAACACAGTTTAAAAAATGCAATTAAATTAAAAAGGTCTAAAAGCAAGTGCAGAAAGAGTTTATTAGCCAGAATGTGGTAAAGAGATGCGACTGGGGGAGTGTCCCAGATCAAATCTACAGTGGGGTGGGCAACTGCAAAATCCACCAAATTTAAATTATGAGCCAGAAATAGGGCTTGTAGTTACAGGCCTTTTGTCTTTGCCTGGACGTCTGAAAAGTGGATGTCAAACAGTAGGGGTCACAGGACAAATCCCTGGGGAACGGCACTAGTGACAGGTTTGCTGTTTCAGGCAGAGGCGCCTGTTTTGATCTTGTGGGTGCTATCGGTGAGCTAGTTGGCCACCCACCTGATGAGATAGGGATTTACGCCAAGTTGTGTTAGGTTTTCGATGATGCGTGAGTGGGGGATTGTGTCAAATTCCTTGGCCAAGTCAAAGTAAGCTGTATGTGCTGACTTTCCCTCATCCAGGGTCTTGGTGACAGTCTCAGAGTCAACCAGGTTCAACAGGCAAGATCTGCCCTTGATGAATCCAAACTGGTCAAGTGCGTGGAGGTTGCCTATAATCTTGTTTATGAGATCCATAATAGTATGCTCCGTGGCTTTACAGATAAGGCTTGTCAAGCTAATGGGGCAATAGTTTCCAGGGTCAGTACTGGCACCACCTTTGTGCTGCAAGGGGAGGACAATGGCAGTTCTCCATTCTGCTGGAATGAAGCTGTACTTAGGCTATGGTTGAATAGGGTGCTCAATGGTGTAGCTAGTTCTTGCTGGAAATGGCCTTTGGAGGGGATAGGGGGTGAAGTTATCTGCTAGCAGCTTGGCTAAGTCAACAGAATCAGTGTAAGTGTTACCGTTCAGTACTAATTTGGAACAAACCTGGGCTTTGCCATGGAGGTTCCTGACATACCTGAAGAAGACTTTGTAGTTTCCCTTTGTTTCGGAGGCTAGTTTCAATTCATAATTGGCTTTGGAGGTTTTCACTAGTGATCTAATTTGCTTGTTGAGGCTGAGGAGGGACTTTTTCAAATTAGGAATTTGTTCCTTTTTACTCTTGGACAAGAGCTTTTTCCTTTTGTTGTAAAGCCTCTTGATAGAGGATGTCCACCAGACAGGTTTGTGTTTCCTTGTGGAGCAGGTTTTAGTTCTGCTGGGTATGGCTGAGTCCATGCATTTGTACAGGTGATCTTATTCTGCATTGGTGTACTGTTCAGCTTAGTTGTCTGCATCCTCTGAGGGGGGCGGTGGTGTTAAGCTACCCTTAAGAGGTTGTAGTCAGCTTTTTAGCCTGGTTATGGCTGGGGGGCAGATTGGGTGGGATAGAAACTTTGAATGAGACAGACAAGTCCCAAACTAATATTATTTTTCCCTCCTGTGTTTCATGCAAGTAATGTATGAATTCCTCTAGGTCATCGGCACTTGAGTTTGGCGGTCTCTGTACTCCAACAATTGTTATATGTTCCAGGGTCATTTTTAGTGTCATAGTTACGCAATCTATAGTATTGGTATTATCACTGAACATGTAATAATCATAGGTCGCATAACTATCTTTAATCCCTATAATAACACCTCCACCTGATGTTTTTGTTAGAATGTCTGTTACGGTAGCTGGTTTCAAATCATTGTTGTTTAACTACGTTTCACATCCAATAACAACATCAGTCTAGTGTTAACGTAGCAAATTATCCAATAAAAAACTTTATTATTAATCCTCCTTGCATTAACAACCATCACAGATGCATCAAATGTTAATATATGTGAACTGTTACATTTTTGACCTGGAAAAATCCTGCCTAGTGTTTGCCAAATATTCCAAAAATTCTCTTCCCTGATATGGACAGATGCATTCCATCCTGACTGAACACGTGTACCCAAAACTAGGCTAGGATGCTCTACACATTTCCATTGTTTTAAAACAGGACTTTTTTTTTCCATGTAGGCATTTATCCAAAAAATATTTTCATTCACAGTGACCTGACCACCCTTTCTATATGTGATTTGTGAAAAATATGTCCTAACACTAGTACAAGCTGTAAGAGGGCTGTAAGTTCCCCTACTAACAGTCGGAGAGTCCTTGCAGATGAGATCATTTGTACCGACATGAATGAAAACAGATTCCTACTTCCTTAAATGAAGGCATTCCAAGGATCTCACATATTCTGTTTTTGGTCCTGGCAAGCGTAACACCATTTGATAGTCATTATTTTCTCTGCAGATGTAAGTATCAATTCCTCTAATAATAGAATCTCCAATTACAAGAATATCTTTTCTGACCAGCTCTGAATAATCTTCACCTTCTAATACAGTAATATCTGCTCTATCAGTTGTTACAAAGGAATGATCTTCATCACCATCAGTCTTATTAATCTCACTGTTTTCATTGCGTATTACATTTGCAAGCATACAGGTCTCATCCAGCTGGCTTTGTACATCCACAGTTTGAGCCATGTTGTCTACATCTGTCTTTTCTTTTTTTTTTTACAGTAATGCTCTTCAGTCCTTCCACATTCAGTTTTGATTTCTTCCTTTTCACCTGCCCCTTGCCTTTTTGAAGTCCTTTGTGCACTGGTGAGCAGGTTGTTGCTGGCATCCCTTACGTGTCTGACCTTCTTCTTTATCTTTCTGTCTTTAACTTGCAGCCTGATAGAGTTTCTTGCTGCCTTCTGCTCAGTCCCTTTTCAGAAACTGGTCAAGTGCCTGTGATGTTTTGTTCTTTGCTGTTACCATCTCTTGGCCTCGCTCTTAGCCAACCAGTATTCCTTCTTAGTCTGTCCCAGCATTATCATTTTGTCAGCCACATAACAAGGAGCATATTACACAATGGGGCAGTGATGTATATTAAAAAGAAAAGTAGGGTAGGCCGTTATTGTAGAAATTGGAGACAGTGACCCCTACAGAGTGTAGGAGAGCTTGTCTAGGACAATATCATAGAAATTTGTAGAGGTGGCATGCACATGCTGTTTTAGTTAATGCTTTTTGTTTTGTGTATTGATCAGTACACTAGAACTGGGTATATCCCATTTTGTAATGGTGTCTCAAGGTGAAAAGCTTCATCATATGTATGCAGAGTAACAACACTTAATACATAACTTGGATTTGCAAAAAAGATTTCAGTTGTGGTGTAAGTCGCATGGCTCTGTTCATCATCTATACAGTGTGGTTCTATATATACATTATGGCAGAGCACATTGTAGAAGATGAGAAGGGAAAATCTGAGACCCAGAAACAGAATTGTTTTTATTGTTGATTCTGAATTTGTGGCAGACCCTTTCTGTGTGGATCAGCATAGAACATGACATTTTTAAGACTCAGAATTAGGAGAATTCCTCGTAAATTGGAACATCTGAGAAGCAGTGGCGGCTCGTGATATTGGACTGCAGCACCCCATCCCCAGCTGTAAACCAAAATAAAAAAATCCCCAAAATAAAAAAAAAAATCTCAGAACTGCACGCATGCATGCTTAGAAACTTGAATCCAGACTGCTGTTTAACCAATCCAAATTCGTAAAGAAGGCAGCAGTCTACAGACGCCCCAGAAGTCTATGTGGTTACAACTGCATAGACTGGAAGGAGATCAGACTGCAAGGTCTGCAGTCTCGGAACAAGCGCTGAGAAACAGGAACTGTTCCAGTCTCGGAACGAGCGCTGAGGAGGCAGCACATGCAATTGTGATACATTCCTCCGGCGCCGAGAAACAGGAACTGCTGCTGCAAATTTGATTCACTCCAGTATGTGTGTGTACTTTGAAAGAAGCGGACCTGCTGCAATTGAACTTTGAAAGTGAGATCAGAGAGGTGAGGTAAGCTAGGGTATACCTACAAGGACCAGTAGAAATAGATTTGCATATGATTATATTCTTTAGGAAAATCAACTGGATAAAATAAAGGCATTTGTGTTGGGGGAGTGACGTGAACTGTCCCTCTTTCTTAGGAACGTAGTTGAAGTAGCATATTTGTTCGCTGACCAAACAGACCTTTGACTGCCATCTTCATCTGGTACCGTTCATTACACCGCTTCCTTCATTTTCCTAATTTTCTGCGTTCCCGTAGTAAAACTGTCCTGTGTTACAATTCAATCTTGTATGAGCCTGACATGTATTGTATCTTTGTTTACATCAGATTACAAATGGTCACATTATTAGAAAAAAAATTGTTACGGGCTCATTCATTAGCCTACCTTCCTTGCTGGATGATCTTGTTTTGCCATTCCAGATATAAAATGGATTGCCCTGGGTACTCAAACACTGCTCATGTGGCAAGTGGGTTGCTGGGGTTTCTTTATGATCATTAAGTGTGTAAAGTATTTAGTTTCTTTGTTCTCCTTCTTGAGAAATATTTTACCCTAACAGTTGAGAAATTATTGCATTGGTGCTTTCAAGTTCTAAATTAAAATGCATTTATTTCAACAGTCTTTAGGAAGATCACCAAATAGACTTCAGTGAATCTGCTTATTTATTCTTTCATTTTTTTACTTTTAGCAAATTACATTACAGTGATTGATTACAATTATTTATTACACGATCCTTTATTAGCTCTCTTAATTGTGTTGAACTGTAGTTTAATATGATTTTCACCGTGGTGAATCATATATAAAAAAGAAAACAACATGCTCTTTGCAAAAGAGTGGTTTCATGACAGCACTTTTCTCATTAAAAACATTGATTTGATATACTAATGGAACTGTTGTTTCCCAGTTTGTCATGCAATGCA
Organism: Protopterus annectens; assembly: GCF_019279795.1. Lineage (NCBI taxonomy): Eukaryota > Metazoa > Chordata > Ceratodontiformes > Protopteridae > Protopterus > Protopterus annectens. Next base: position 1,873,652,861 of record NC_056732.1, read on the forward strand.
ATAGCAGTTTAGTTAGACAGGAAGTGACTTGAACTGTATTCTGTGACATTCTTCCTCTAGTGAGTATTTCCACAGAGTTTCATCTCCTTCTGAGGTAAAGGTTGAACTGTTACTTCCTAAACAATTCTCATCTACCCGTGTGCAGTAGTTCAAGTCGATGTTCATGATTTTAATTGTTTTGTTTTTTGTTTTTTTCTGAGCTGGAAGTAGATTAGTGGCATGTTAAGGTTTTCATTTTATGTTTCTGCATGAATACCTCTCAGACTGTTCATTATTTTTCATATATACAGAAGTAATCATCATAGTGTTTTACAGTTTCTTTTCAGGAAGGTGAATGATAGCATTTGTAGTACTAGACAAACTGTGTTTAGCTATCATGCCAGACCTATGTACAGTACTTAAAATGTCCTGGATCTTTGTGTCATTACGTTATAGTTTAGTGCATTGGACATTTTATGAATGATTGTGCTGTTTGGTGTTATCCCTTTTCCATGTTTTCTTATTTTGTGCAACCTTGAAATAAACACATTTAGAGACTAAGGATGTGAAGGTATACTCCCCCTCCCCCCCATTTATTTGGGGCAAGAGGAAGATGCCCCTTGTAAAAAATGACATTTTGTCAGATGCTTAAAATTGCAATGTTTTGGTTTTGGATTTTTTTCTGATCTGCAACTTTACTTTGGGAAGACCTTTGAAAATCTTCTTTTGGTTCTCAACTTTGGGCTGAGGGAGGGTTAACCTGAAGAACAATATACCCATTGTGCCAGGGAGGATCTAGCTATGGTTATGGAAGTGAGACAATGACATTATATGTATAAAAAGTTATAAAGGCAATTAGATGACTTGCAGTTCCTCAGCCAACCAACAGAAAATCTATACTGTTGACCTGAAAAATAGTTGAACTGAGGCAAAAATCTGTATTGCATAAAAGACAGATTTTTAAAGATTTCCAACTGCTACAGAACAGAATGATGATCCAGTCTAAATGTATCCACCAGCAGCTTAACGTGGTTCCATTTGTGATCAAGCCTTAATACTATCTGCCTGAATGCATGGAGCAAAAAGCTATACTATGGCTTACACGTAACTAAATAGACAGAGTGTACATGACTGGAAGCAAGGTGAAACTGTCAAGGCCAATGTATAGGTAGATATTAATTTATCTGTAGTACCTGTACTGGGCTTCTGTAGCACCTGCTGCAGGAAAGACCTGAGGACTGATGGAGCGACACATCTGAAGTTCTTTCACTGCATTCACTCAAATTCATGGGATGTCATCTGCAGATGGAAGTGAGCGCCCAATTGATAACTCTCACAGCTCAAGAAAAGCATGGCTGTTTATAAGCCCATTATTGTGGCACCTGCAAGGTAGAGGCTAGAAGGAACAGTCATAATATCTACATGGTTGTAGGGGTGACAGTCTCACAAACTGTGTGCAGCACACTAGTCGATGGTGGTGCATGGAACCAGTGAAGAATATTGGCATGTTTCTTTGGCACAGCAAGCACTGCAACTTTCCAGAAAGAAGGTGGGACTAGGTAAATATTCAAAACAATCTAATCCTGCCACTGATGGTACCTATCCCTACCTGACCTTTCCTACTACTTCCTGGTTACAAGATGCGGCCACTAATGAAAAGCATTTCCAATGAAAAGTGGAGACTCCCACGAGATTATGTATGGTGCTAAAGCTGGGAAGATGACTAAGGGGTGAATAGAGTGTCAGAAAAAGTTTAAGGAATGATAAGTCAACAGCGTCCAAAAGATATGAATCCTGCGAGAGACAATAAACATATTTTATCTTGTGAAACGTGACAAAAAAAAAATATTTTTATGGATGCTTTTGTGATTACCTTGACTTCAGTTCAATTCAGATGAGATATTTGGAGACATAATAATGTCAATATGTTAACCAGATAGGCCCACTAGACACACACGCTCCATTTTCAGGGGTGAACCAGGAGCAAAGTCTGGTTAAGTGACTTGCACAAGGTTACACAGTAGGCATGAGGGCTGAGGGAATGAAACCCTGCAATACAAGAACTACATTTCACAGCCTTAATCCTCTGCACCAATAACTCATGTTGTTGCAAGCAGATTTTATTGCTAAATAGGACAGCAGCTTTCAAAAAGCAAATCTAATATGACAGACTACAGGCCAGCTTAAATAAATAACCAAAGTACAAAATCAGCAGTCCCTCATGTTGTATATTTGTGGAATAGTTTCCAGTTACAAGTCATATTCTGTTAGCCAACACCAACATCGTGCAATAATTGTTTTGTACCATCTAAATGACAGCTCATATTGTTACAAGTAGGAGTAGCCTGGTCTGTCTGAGTTGGGAACACAGAAGGTGGCTTACAATGACAATTACTTGTTGTAACTAGTTGGTACATTTACACTTTTAGCTATCTGTCGTGTGTTTCTACATTAAGAACACTGGGACTGCTATTCTAGTGCCAAAAGAAAAGTAGCTAGTTATTTGATTTGTTTCTGATACTTTTTCACTTTTGGCTAACAAAAATGTGTTTTTACATTAAAAAGTCTTGGACTGCAGTTTCAGTGGGAGTAGAAATGTTGGCTGATCTGTCTGAGTTAGGAAACACAAAGGGCTTAAAGTGACATTTACTTGTAGCTAGTTGGTGCCTTTTCACTTTTGGTTCAAAACAATAAATTTAAAACACTCTCTAACAACTGTACTGTATTATACAAGGAATATCATTTAATACAATCAGGAATGTATATTAAAGAACGCATGTATGTTTTGTGTGCAAGAGGCCTATGATTTGAAAACAGCCCAAAATTAATCTTTATCTGCCACTGGCAAAATGTATTTTCTTTGAATGTGGGTTTCAATGCTGTTTCAATGAATGTGAGTTTCAAGGGCAGAGAAGTTTTAATGCTAAGTCTATTTTCATTGTGAGACTGCATTGCTTTGTTTAACAGATATCTATTCGGGTTTGTGCTGTAAAATGCAAAATAAAACTTTTAAAATGAAATCTAAATCATTGCAGAAGTAAAGCAGTATGCACATTGTAGTGTTTATGGCAAATAGGGTGAAATATGGGGCAAAATAGCCAAGTAGTGGGACATTGGAATGGCTGCAGGGGGGAAACTCCATTCGACCATGATTTTTTGAGGGGGGAAGGGCGGCAAACTCAGACAGCTCCAGCTAAATTATACCTCTCAACTGTCCAGATTTTTGCAGAATTAATAGATTTTTGCTTCTTATTTCTGGTTTGTTCCTCATAAAATGTGTTTTTCTGGCAAATCATTTAGGAATGTAGTCACTCAATAATGACAGACATTGAGTTTCAGACTTCATAACCTTCAGAAAAATGCATGCTAAGGCAAGACCTGTTATTCTATCAACTAAGGTTATACAAGAGCAATTGTTTGCACTGTTTGTATGTTGCCCCAATAAATTTAGCTTTGTCCAAATTTCCTGGATTAAGAAGTTGAGAGGTACATGCAAATAAATCACTTTATAGAATTAGTCATATTCAAACCTCTCAACTGTCCTCGATTTTGGCTCAAAATGTTGCTCTCCCCCTAATAATGCCTCTGCAAAATGGCAATTTTGGAAGAAAATGTAGAGGGTTTACAATTAATAAATAATTGTAATGATCAGAGTTATAGATTACTTTTATTTCAGTAATGCATGTAGATTTTCTTATTTTGTCAGTTGCTCAAGTTAATGGTACTAATATTAAAGTGTCCCTTCTTTGCCAGGTTCCCAGCTGTATTGTGTGGCTATTTTATATTTTTGCATCACATTTTTGGTCCGTTATTCATAAAATTGTGGTTTATGGCAAATTAGTGGCAAATCATTAAAGACTGAAGTTAGAAAATAATGACAAACATTTGAGTTTCAGATTTCATACCCTTCAGAAAATGCATACTAATGCAAGACTTACTACTCTATTATCTTTCTAAGTTTATAAGAGCAATATTTAAAAAGTGTCCTTATTTTTGGGACTTTGTCCCACTTCTATGTATGGCTTTGTCCAGATTTCTTGCTCTGAGGTTGACAGGTATGACAAATGTGTCAGGGCCATCACAGTCAGCCAGAGACATTTCAAATTGTGACATACTTGTTGCACCCCACTCCCCCATGTAGTGACTCTGGATGTGTCCAAGCAAGGCAAGGTAAGTGTGCAGAGTATCCCCCTATCCAAGGTAGACACAAGTACTACAGTGGCTTTTCATCTGTCCTTGATTTTGCAGAATGTTCTGGTTTTCTGTCATATTTTTATACTGTTGATTTATGCTTCTTATTATTCAGAAAATGCATGCTGTTGCAGTGCCTTTTTCTCTATGTTCAAGTAGCAATGCTTTAATGACCATCAGGTAAGCTTGTCTGAGATTGTAAGATGCAAGTAAGCTTTAATAAGCATACTATTAAATAATTACCAACATTGAAAGCCTTTTTGTTGTTGCCATGCAAATAATATTTACATAACTAGATAACATATAAGCCTTAGGTATTGAAATGCATATGACGGTATTTGTAATAAAGGACAGGATTACAGTATTTTCAGAAGCTCATTACATTTGTTGGAGACTTGAAGTCATCTTTGCAGGCTTTACCCGTAAACTGAACAGAATGCCAATCTATCATGTGTGGTCCATAACCTGTGCAGTAATCCTTTAGGCAATTTATCTTGAGCTTGTTTCTTGTTTGCTGTTCATTTTTTTACTTTGATCATGTTTTCGCCATGAAACAAGTAGATGATTGTTGTCAGGCTGCAGGTCTTTTTTGGATAAGAAACATTTTTACAAGTGGGGTATCACAGAGATTGCTACTTCCCGCATGTTACTTGGTACTTTTTATAAAGCTGAATATAAATTATAATTAGAATTGCAGTGCAGGGAGAAGTGGTTTGAGTTGAATGCTGCTTGTTTTTTGATACTTGATTTTGACTGGCATTCCAGTAATGTATTTAAAAAGTAATTTATTTTTCATGTCTTACAGCCTTTTTGTTTCCATCTAGATATTAAGTAAGCTGTCATGTAGCCAATGCTTTGAAATATTTTTTTCTTCTACACTTCATTTTGTCTTGATTGGACTCTCATAATGACAGTTTGGCACCCAGGATAGCGTGTTTAATTAAAGTTCCAGTTTTTCTGGTTTTGAGCATAGCTTCACCCCTTTTCAGATGACCACACCCCTCCCCTTTGGCCCCACCCATTAAGCTGTCTCCTGCAGCCCTCCCTTTGACTTGAAGTCACCAGCCGCCACTGCTGAGAAGTATGGTGAGACCTACATGTGGAAACCCTCTGATAAAATGATAGATATCCAAAGGGGGACTAGGCTAGGATGCCCACTATCTCCAAATGTGTTCCATAATAGCAATGAATCTATTTTCAAAAGAAGTTCAAGAAATGAAGGAGCAGGAAGGAGGGAATGTAGAATTTCTATTATTTGGATTTGATTGCATATTATTTGTTGAGAACAGAGAAAGGGCAGCAAAAGTAGTCCTGAAGAAATTTGAACCCTGTAATTGAGATGCTTGGATGGTGTACAGTCTTATAAAAATTGTGATGTGAGAGCAGGGACAGAAAACAAATGGTGATGTAAGAGCAGGGACAGAAAACAAATGGTGATGTAAGAGCAGGGACAGGAAACAAATGATGATGTGAGAACAGGGACAGGAAACAAATGATGATGTGAGAACAGGGACAGGAAACAAATATTGATGTGAGAGCAGGGACAGGAAACAAATGGTGATGTGAGAGCAGGGACAGGAAACAAATGGTGATGTGAGAGCAGGGACAGGAAACAAATGGTGATGTGAGAGCAGGGACAGGAAACAAATGGTGATGTGAGAGCAGGGACAGGAAACAAATGGTGATGTGAGAGCAGGGACAGGAAACAAATGGTGATGTGAGAGCAGGGACAGGAAACAAATGGTGATGTGAGAGCAGGGACAGGAAACAAATGGTGATGTGAGAACAGGGACAGGAAACAAATGGCGATGTGAGAGCAGGGACAGGAAACAAATGGTGATGTGAGAGCAGGGACAGGAAACAAATGGTGATGTGAGAGCAGGGACAGGAAACAAATGGTGATGTGAGAGCAGGGACAGAAAACAAATGGTGATGTAAGAGCAGGGACAGGAAACAAATTATGATGTGAGAGCAGGGACAGGAAACAAATGGTGATGCGAGAGCAGGGACAGGAAACAAATGGTGATGCGAGAGCAGGGACAGGAAACAAATGGTGATGTGAGAGCAGGGACAGGAAACAAATGGTGATGTGAGAGCAGGGACAGGAAACAAATGGTGATGTGAGAGCAGGGACAGGAAACAAATGGTGATGTGAGAGCAGGGACAGGAAACAAATGGTGATGTGAGAGCAGGGACAGGAAACAAATGGTGATGTGAGAGCAGGGACAGGAAACAAATGGTGATGTGAGAACAGGGACAGGAAACAAATGGCAATGTGAGAGCAGGGACAGGAAACAAATGGTGATGTGAGAACAGGGACAGGAAACAAATGGCAATGTGAGAGCAGGGACAGGAAACAAATGGTGATGTGAGAGCAGGGACAGGAAACAAATGGTGATGTGAGAACAGGGACAGGAAACAAATGGCAATGTGAGAGCAGGGACAGGAAACAAATGGTGATGTGAGAGCAGGGACAGGAAACAAATGGTGATGCGAGAGCAGGGACAGGAAACAAATGGTGATGCGAGAGCAGGGACAGGAAACAAATGGTGATGTGAGAACAGGGACAGGAAACAAATGGCAATGTGAGAGCAGGGACAGGAAACAAATGGTGATGTGAGGGCAGGGACAGGAAACAAATGGTGATGTGAGAGCAGGGACAGGAAACAAATGGTGATGTGAGAGCAGGGACAGGAAACAAATGGTGATGTGAGAGTAGAGACAGAAAAAAGAGAAAGACGAGGAATATAAACTACAAATACCAACAAAGCTGGGAATAAAGGATTTTGGACTGGAAGTATGGGGGTGAGTAGATGATGAGACCAGAGGGAGAGAGACAGGAAACTACGAAGGAAATATGAGAAACTCTGGGTATGTAAAAGGGGAAAGCCGTAGTATTAACTGGAAGCATATGTATTTTTAAAATGATGATCATCCAAAGAGTGGGATACATCATACGACACACATGTATGATGAGGAAAGAGAAGGTGATTAAAGACATCCAAAACAAATGTGACAGATTGATCTGGGATAAGAGAAAGATGTGGAAAAGCAAAGTGAAGCTCAACTCTAATATAGAAAAGGTTGGTTGGAGATCTAAATTTTGAAAGACATGCTGAAGCATTTGCAGTGAGCATATTCAGTCAGTCAGTGGAATAAAGGGGCATGGAAAAAATGATAGATTGAGTCAAAGTGTTAGGGGCTCACAAAGATGAAGGAAAAGACCAAAAGAAAGTGGGAGGGGGGAGGGAGAAATAAAAAGAACAGTTAACGATGGCTTAAGCTAGGAATGAAGGGAACACGGGAAAAAGGTAACACTAGACTCGCATGTCTAAGCTGGTGAAGAAAAGACTGGGACTAAGGAGACTATGAGACAGACAGGAAGGTTGTGGCAAATGGAGTGTAGAGACGAATGGACTAAATACTGTAAATGGCCAGAGAGAGAAGTAGGGAATGGTCCAGCCTTTGGGAACAGATAGATGTATCAATTTAGTGGCTGAGTGAATGGGTCATGTGATACTTTTCAGCCACTTCTAGGCCACAGGGGCATGGATAAATACAGTGTTTATTAATAGTTTTGAGAAGACAATTAACCAGTATGTTTTTGTGAAGTTGGAGGAAGCTGGAGTATCTGGAGATGCAGAAAAAATGTATTGAAGCTTCCCTGACTAGGAACTGAACCTGGGCCACAGTGGTGTGAATGATGAATCCTAACCACTATATTACTGTGGACTCCCTTACAGGGGGAGAGTGTGGTAAGGGGACCTGTGTAATAGTACATATTCGTGGTACAGGTGGTACAAGTATTGTGTTAGTAGGAGTCCTGTATACTAATAAAAGTCCACAGTACAGGTGAAAGGGAGGTAGTTTGGTAAGGGTCCTGTGGAACACTATATGTTCTTGCTACACACAGCATAAAAGTGGTGCATTGAATTGTGCTGTCTAACAGTATAGATAATAGATTCATGATAGTAAAGCTGGTAGGAAGTTATTGGAGTGAGGGGCCCTGAGTGGCAGTACAAATTCATGGTGTGTGAACTGTTGGAGTGAAGGGGCCCTGATTTGGCTGTACAAAGTTGTGGTATGTGTATTACTGGAGTGAAAGGCCTGATTTGGCTGTACAAACTAGAGGTATGTGTATTACTAAAGTGAAGGGGCCTGATTTGGTAGTACAAATTTGTGGTATGTGTATTATCGAGTGAAGGGGCCTGAATGACAGTACAGATTCGTGGTATGTGTATTATTGGAGTGAAGTAGCCTGAGTGGCAGTACAGATTTGTGATATGTGTTTAAATGAGGGGCCCTGAGAGGCAATACAGAGTCATGGTATATGTATTATTGAAGTGAGGGGCCCTGAGAGGCAGTAGATATTTATGGTCTGTGTTTTGTTGGAGTGAAGGGGCCTGAGTGGCAGTACAAATTCATGGTATGTGAATTACTGGAGTAAAAGGAACTGAGTGGCAATACATTTTTTGGTATGTGTATTATTGGAGTGAAGGGGCCTGAGTGCAGTACAGATTTGTGGTATATGTATTATTGGAGTGAAGGGGCTTGAGTTGTTGTACAGATTTGTGGCATGTGCATTACTGGAGTAAAAGGCACTGAGTGGCAGTACAGTTTTGCAGTATTTGTGTTATTGGAGCGAAGGGGCCTGAGTGGCACTACAGATCCTTGGAATGTATAGTAGAGAAGTAATGCTCTGGGGCAGCCTGTTTAGCAGTATAGATTCTTTTTTTAACAAGAAATATCTTTATTAAATTTCACTTATTACATAGGCAGTCATACTTGTATTTAAATGAAACATCTTTATTAAATGATGACTTATGACATAGGCAGTCATACTTTTATGTAAGTGAAAACAAACCATGTTGACATGACTTTAGTTACAAACATCCATCACTTATAAACTATCCAGTTACTGTTAGTCAAGCTTTACATAGCTCATTTAAGTCCTGCCTGCTTTTAAACTTCATTCCTCCTCTGCATGCATTGTTCCCACAATTCCCATTTTTTCTATGTAATTTGCCCCTCCCCTTTTCTAAAGATCCCATTTCCAGTTATTTTATCTCAGTTACTATATTCACTACTTCTAGTACAGTTGGTTAAGACTTTGATTTCCATTTTCGAGTAATTGCTTTTTTAGCAGCCACCATAATTAGACTCAGCAAGGCCTTACTTATATCTAGGCAATTCCGATTCTTTATCATAACTAAAAAAAAAAAATATTTCCTTAGTTATACCAATTTGCTCACCCAGTATTTCTGATAGAGCAGTCTGCAAGGAATTTTTAAAGTCTACCAACTCATTACAGTCCCAGAAAATGTGTTCCCAATTACTTTTTCTTCCCTGTCACATCTCCAGCATTTGCTGTCTACCTGAGAAAAAAACAGCAGCTTCTGTTCCAGATTCTACTAAAAACTCTACCAGTACTGCTATTTTGCTTAGGATCCCCTATTTCTTTCTCTTGGTCTATACTCTCATATCAATCCTTGATAGGGAAGGAAATCTCTAGCCTGCAGTCCAAATAAATTCTTGGCCTCTTCCCATTCTGTTACTTCTCCTTTCTAATTATTTGCTCCCAATACTTTGGTTCATTTGCCAGTTTTCTGCAATAAGTTTGAGGCCCCTCTTGCCTGTTGTCTGCATCCCTAATTTTAGTCATCCCCATTGGCAGAATCTCCTTTCATCATTCCCGTGTTGGCTTAGTTCTTAGAATGCTTTCTACTACTTTACGAATATAATATTCAGTATGGTTAGTCTTATTTTTTCTTAACGATCTGCATCTAAAATCCCAGTCCCTCCTTGTTTTTTGAGCTCCCCGTGTTTCATCATCATGCCTTTCCACTTTGAATTAGAGGTTTCTACTTGTGCTATCTATAGGAGCCTTAACTGTGTAGCTCTGAAATACCCCTTCAAATTGGGTAATCCCAAACCACCATGTTCAATTGGAAAATCAACTGATCCCACTTGACTTTTGCATTCTTTCTCTCCCAGATAAAATCCTTCAGCTCTTTAGTAATTGCTATCCACAACTTCTCCTCTGGTTGACAAAAATATGCCTGACCTCTGTATAAAACTAAATGGACTAAAAACATTTTTAACTGCTTGTATCTGGCTATCCATATATCCATAAAACAGAGCTTCCAATTTCTCAGTTTTTGTATTACCTTTTGTTTAGTCTCTTCTCACATATCTACAGCTGCCACACCAGAATCCTATTTAATTGTAAGTAATTCATTTAACAAGTCCCCATAAATATGGATATTGCTGAACCAGTTTGTGTGTGGTTACATAATTTACAGCTATTGCCTTTGTTTTTTCTTCTTTAATTTTGCATCCTGAAAAGATTTGAAACTGTCTCAAAATGTTCCACAACACTGAAATGTCCTCTTCTCATTTTATCAGGTATAAAATAATATCATCTTCAAATAGAGACTGCTTTTCTTGACTTTAGTGCAAATTATATCCTTGAATTTCTGAGGACCTTATTTTCTTTGACAGTGGTTCTAAATAGAGTGCAGTTAACAAACGAGAAAGAGGGCACAGCACTTGGTTCCTCTCCTCAAACAGAAATTATCAGGGAGGAATCATCCACTTTAATTTTCGCCTTCAATCCCCTCATATATCCTCCTCATCAACCTTATCAGGAAATGCAAATGCTTCTATTCTCTGCTCATAAACTCCCAGTTTACTCTGTCAAACGCTTTCTCTGCATCAAGACCCACCAACAACAATGGTATTTTTTTACATTCTGCTTCCCTCTGGATCATCAGTGTTCTACTAACATTGTTAAATGTTTGCTTCCCCTCCACAAACCCATATTGATCCATATCTACCTATTTTGGCATCATATTTGCCATTCTTTTAGCCATTATAGACATAAACACTTCATAATCATGGTTTAGGATTGAAATTTATTTTATTTATTTATTTATTGCAGTTTGTTAACCGGGAAAGTCTATTGGGCCAATGTAGCCCATTTTCAATGGAGACCCAAGGAGAAAAGCTCCAGACAGAAAGGCAATATTATAAAAACATTCAAAAGTAATAACTAACTACAGCATTTTTAAGATATTTACAAGAATAACAACTTAATGCTCAATTAGTACATCATAAATGGAGACAAAATAATTATTTATGCAATGGCTGAGTTTTGAATAGGATAGGATAAAGATAGGTGTCAGAATTCAAGAAGGATGAGTACCGGAGCATTCACAGAGAGAAGAGAGATGAGAGTGGAGTAGGGTTTTAAAGGAAGGGAGATTCTGGGTAGTTCTAATGTGAGGAGGAAGAGAGTTCCATAATCTAGCAAGGGAGATGGATAGTAAGAGTTGCCCTGGTGAATGTAAAGGTTTGTAGAGTTTCAAGAGGTTTTGATTTGTGGGTCTTAGTGTTCTATGTGGCTGGTGGATTTTTAAGGAAGAGGAGAGAGACGGACAGCTAGAGGGTTTAAAAATGAGCTTGTGTGCTGTTGTCAGTTGAATGAAAGTTAGGTAGTTTGTGAGTTCCAACCAGTTTAGTGCATGGAGGGAGTTACAATGATGAGTGGAGGATTTGGATCCTGTGGCAAACTTAGAAATTGTATTATAGCATGACGATAGTTTAGATTTCAGGGTTGATTGGAGATTAGTAAGTAGTGGGGCTCCATACAGAAGGGAGGGGATGAGGTATGTGGTAGATAGAAGTTGTCTGGATGAAAGAGAAAGGTAGTGTCTGTGACGATAAACCATTCCGAGTTGTTGATGGTTTTTTTTATATTGGTTTGTAGGTGGACGTCAAACTTTAGCTGGTCATCAATAAGGACGCCCAGAAGTTTTGCATGGGGAACTATTTCAACAGATGTCTTGTTTAGACTGAGTATAGAGAAGGATGCTTTGTCAATAGCAGTGTGTCTAGAAGGAGAAAAAAGTCATTACTTTGGATTTGGAGGCATTAAGGGCTAGATGGTTGCCAATCATCCAGGACTCAGTGGAGGAGAAGGCCTCTTGAGTAAGGTTTATTAATTTGGGGAGAGTTTTGGCAGAGCAGATGATAGCAGAGTCATCTGCATATTGGACAAGTTTAGCATTGGGGATTTTTTGGTGGAAGTCATTAATAAAAATATTAAATAGTAAGGGACCCAATATAGAGCCTTGAGGGACATCTGTTGGGGTGTGAAGGACAGAAGTAGTACAGTTGTTCCATTTTACAGCTTGTTCCCTGGCTAAAAGATAGCTGGTGAACCAGTTGATAGAAGAAGAGGAAAGGTTAAGATGAGAGAGTTTAGAAAGGAGGAGCTTATGAGAGATGGTATTGAAGGCCTTGGATAAGTCAAGGAGGAGGGTAGAAACTGTGTCGCCAGAGTCTCAAGCAGAGTTGATGATTTTGAGGAAGGAAAGGAGGGCAGTGGTGGTGCTGTGTCCTGGTCTAAACTCATGTTGTGTTGGAGTCAGTAGTTGGTTGGGCTTGTATGAAGCTGGATCTGATGGGTCTTTACCCTGTTTAGGTATTATAGCTGACACTGCTTTCTTCCAGGATGTTGGTGCTTCTCCTACTCTTAAAATAGTGTTAAACAAAATCTTCCAGATTTTTAATTTTTTTCCCTCCTAGCTTCCAAACTTCCACAGGAATACTCTCTATTCCTGGGGAGTTTGGTTGTACATAATAATTTTTAATCTCATCTCCTCTTATCCTAACTGTTAGTAATTGACCTTTATCTACCTCTAACCTTGACATATTTAATTCTTCCATAAACATTTCCATTTGTAGCTTTTCTTGATTTCCATATTTTTCTGCATTATACAGATTTTAGTAAGGGCCGTGGTGGTGCAGCGGTTAGCATTGTTGCCTCAGAGCAAGAGGTTCTCCGGTTCGATTCTCGGCTAGAGCGCCTTCTTTGTGGAGTCTGCATGTCCTCCCCTCAGTCGAGTGACATTTAAAGACATGCAGGTAGGTGCGTGTGTGAATGGGTGTGCCTTCTTTGAAGGTTGGGCATCGGGCTGGCACCTCGGCACCGTAAAAATCCACTGCCAATCATTAGCGGACCGGAGTCCCGCTGTGGCAACCCCTAACCAGGAAAAGTCAAAAGACATTCAGATTTCAGTAAAATTTCTGAAATATTTCTAGTACCTTTACAGGATCTCTTGTTATCTTCCATGTTTTAGGGTCCCTGAGCTTGGCGAAGATCCTTTCTACATTCTGTTGTCTTGAGTTATTGTGATAAAAGATTTAGTGCTCTGGAGTTATCAAAAAAATAAACAGTTCCTTAACAGCAATATTTTTAAACTCGTTTATATTATTGAGATAATCCCTTATTTTCTGTTTAGCATTCTGCAGTCGCTCCTCTTCTTGTTCTGTGAGATTCCCCCTATTCTGCAATACTTTAACCTTTTCAGTCCCCCTAAATAATTCTTAACCATACCTCTCTTTCATTTCCACCCTATTTTTAAACTCCACTTTAATTTTTAACCCACTCTCTAGCTATATTTTCAGAAAAAAATCTATCATCTCTGTTACCTCCTGAATAATTTCTATTACCCATTGCTTAAACTCCTCCTTTCAACAGATGGGTAGAAAAGTGCCAGTGTCTCATTCTTATTTCATTATTCTGCATTTTTATTTTAGTTATTATTGACGTGAGATCTAAAGAAGTTATTGGATACATATGAAAACTTTCAATTAAATAGGTTAATAGGTAGGTACTAGTCTATCTGCCCGAAGGCATTTATAAGCCTAGCCAAAATGTGTTGGCTTTCGCCACCCCCTTTTCTGTTTCCCATCCACTTGTCAAGGTGCCTCTTGAAGAGTGTTAGTGAGGGGCTCTGCCTAATGTAGATTGGAATCCTGTTCTATAGCATGGGGGAGTCTCTGGGACAGGAATCTATCCCTCCAGCATGTCCTATTTATCGTTGTGGTGCGGTTTAGATCCCTAGAGCGTGTGGCTCTTGGGGATTTGTTTTTTTTTTTAGATGGAGCATGTCCATCAATTCTGGGTTGGATATGGCCTTGTATGTCAGGCAGATATCACTTCTGAGTAAGCGGTATGCAACTGAGTACAGCTGGAGTTTCTTAGTTGGGCTGCATAGGGCATCTGTTTGAGGCCAGTAATCCTCTTGGTGAGGTACTTCTGTGGTTTTTCCAGCTGTTGCAGGTATCTTGTAAGGTACATCCCAAATGGGGCGTTGTACTCTATGATGGGTCTGATGAGTGATGCGTAGAGGGGCACAATAACCTCTTTTGTTCTAGATGCAAACCCTTTTGTGATTAGGTGGGTCACGTAGAAGGATTTTCTAACCACCTTGGCAATATGATTATTAAAGGAGAGATTGCTGTCTACTTGGGTCCCCAGATCCCTTATTACAGTTTCTGTATTTAGGGGACTACCACATACGTGGTAGTTCGCGGGTACTTTTTTTTTTCTAAAGAGGGATGACTATTCACTTTTTGGCATTTAGCTTGAGGCCATGATTTTGACACCAGGTATCCGTCTCAGTGAGACCCTTCTGGAGGATGTCTTTATCAGCCGGAGAGTCGGTTATGGCCCCAGGTTTGCAGTTGTCTGCGAACTTGGTCAGCCATAGCCCTCCTGTGCTTGTCTGTACCTCTGAGAAGTATATACTGAACAGGAGGGGTCACAAGACTGAGCCCTGTGAGACGCCACTTGTAACCGTTTTAGAGTCGGACCTATAGCCTGCAACTCTCACCGTGTGGGTTCTATCCATGAGCCAATTGGCAACCCATCTCGTGGCATAGGTGTTTATGTTCAAGCTGGTGAGCTTGTCTAGTACCAGAATGGGGAATGGTGTCGAAAGCCTTTGTGAGGTCTAGGTAGGCCGTGTGGACCTCCTTTCCCTTATCTAAACCCTCTGTAAATGTCTCAAAGAATTCCACCAGGTTTAGGAGGCATGATCTGCCCTTAACAAAGCCAAACTGGGTAGGTTCCAATGTTTGGAGGTTCCCAATGTCTCTGTTAATGAGTTCCATGATGATGCTCTCCATAGCCTTGCAGTCCAGGCTAGTCAGGCTTATAGGGCAATAGTTCCCAGGGTCTGTTGTGGCTCCACCTTTGTGGAGCAGGATAAATGTTGCTGTGCACCACTCTGTGGGTGCGTAGCCTGTAGAGAGGCTGAGTTTGAACAGTGTGTTTTGGTGAGGGGTTAGTTCATTTTGGAGCTTGTGTAAGACACGCTTCAGGGATCTAAACCTTGTCATCACAATAAACAAAACATGCTGGAGGGATAGGTTCCTGACCCAGAGACTCCCCAGACTCTGGAATAGATTGCCCATACATGTCAAGCAGAGTGCCTCTTTGGACCTCTTCAAGAGGAACCTTGACGATTGGATGGGAGAAAGGAAATTCACCCCAGGGATCATGTCAGTCGCCCTGCTAGACAGGGGTCCAGGAAAGTAAATAATGTGGGAAGAAATAGCCAGGGAATTGTTATGGCTAGGCTTGTATAGGCCCTAGGGCTGATAGCCTAGTACCAACCTATGAACCTATGAACACAGCCGAGGACACCGTCTGGTCCCATTGAAGCTGTGTTTTTGGCTTTGGATAGGGCTGTTTTAACCTGTGTGTCAGTGATTGCCAGGGCTCTACATTCTTCTGGTATGGTTATGGGCCCTTTAGGGGGTGAGAGGGGGGTGAGGTTTGCATTGAACCTGTCTGCCAGAATGTTGGCAATATCAGTCGGTTCAGTGTATTTTGTGCCATTCTGCACTAACTCAGAGCAGATCTGAGAGTTTCCACTTAGGTTCTTGACATAGCTAAAGAACACTTTGTGGTTATATTTGGAGTCCTTGGCAATTTTTCTTTTGAAGCTAGCTTTGGATGATTTTATGAGGGATCATAGTTTCTTGCTGATACTGATCAGGGATGTCTTTCCTTCTTGGGACTAGTTTCCTCCTTCTATTGTATAGCTTGTTTATGGCAGGGGGTCCACCAGACTGGTTTCCTTTTCTTGGAGGAGTGAGTCTTGGTTTTGCTTGGGATAGCACAATACATGCATTCTTGCAGGTGCTCATAGAGTGCTTTTGTAAGGGATTCAGCAGCTTGGACAGCATTGCCCTTTAGCATGGGGGCTGTGAACCTTTCCATATCGGTCTTAAGTAATGTGAAGTTTGCTTTTGAAAAGTTTTTCACGGTGGTCTAGCTTAGCCCAGTTTTTGTATCTTGGGAAATAATATGTAAATTCACTCTGAACTCCTACTACTAAATTCACATATTCCATGCAAAATATTTTCATAAATGTCTTCAAAATGCAACCCTCCTTTGTTATATTTTCCCTTCTGGGCTACATCTTCACTGCTGCAAATCAGATTCCAGTCGCCACCTATAAGTAATATTCCCTGCTGAAAGCTGATTATTTCTCCCAGAGTTTTCTTAAGCTCCATTATAGCAGTTTTAGGTTGAATATAAATACATGCCAGTGTAATCTGTCTCCCTTGCCAGTAGCCCCTTAGTACTACAAATCTACCATTATTATTTTTTTATCCTCCTCTATCACTGTTGGAGCTCTTCGTTCCATTAATATAAGTACCCCACTTTTCATTTGTCCCAAATATTCTGCTGAATAACTGTTCTGAAAACCTTTCTTTATCAAATTCACATGTTCAGTTTGTTCCAAATGTGTCTCCTATAGCATCACTATTTGCACTCTACATTTTTAATACAGTTCACTGCTCTTTCTTTTTTTGTATAGATCTGTGAGACCATTTACATTTAAAGATAATGTAGAAATCATCATTATGTTAGAAAGTTATTATTCTCACCTTTTATCTGTAACAGCTTTTTTGTTACGTGTCTAGTTCCGGCTTGTGTTACATGCATACACTAATGTTTCGCAGGTTGATCTTTTATGCAGTTCTTTCTTGTCATATCCATTTGAGTCTATGTCACATCTTACAAAGCTTTTTGTTTTATTGAAAACCCTCAAGCAAAAAAAAAAAAAACACCTCAATACATGGCTAAAATCTATTAAATTAATACTAAAACAAAAATGTGTACATCTTTAAATATTGAAGTTTTACTCTCCTAATGAACACTTGTGGCAAACTGACAGCCATAGACTTGCAGTAACCTAAAAGGAAGGTTACCTATGCTAAGATGCATGATACAGCCTGTGCTTCTACTAAGTGCTGTTTGGTTCTGTCTTATCTTTTTGCTCCCCCAGATTAGGAAAACACATTGAATGCTTTCAGAAAACATTATCGCCAAGTGACTGAAAGAAAGAAGTATTCTGTTTTTAATTGTTTATAAGATTGTCTCCATGTAGATATGAGATCCAGATACAGAGTTTCTTCTACAAGCACTCATTTATTTGCTAGAGGAAATGTTTTTATTATGTTCAATGCTGTTCTTTATTTGCTTTCCACTTAAAACTTATTAGATCAAACCAAGGACCTTAATCCAGTCATTTCTCTATTCAAGAGTGGGAAAAAGCACATCAATTTTTCTTGTATCATGCTCTTTTGACCAGACTTTTCTTCTTTTTAACATCATAGTGCCTACATGTCTTAAAATTGAACAAGAAGAAAGAAAGAAGAAAAAAACAGGGGCATCTGTTTACTTTAGTATCCCTATTACACTTGATAATAAGAGAGAAAACTTTACTTTATAGCATGCAGTTTATATCATGTATTATAAAAATACTACTGCTAAGAACAAAATCTTGTTTTACCTACAGTTAACTCTTTCCTTCCTCTCCCCCCTCCTAAACATTCTTTCAAACATTAATGGCATGAATTAGGGCATCTGCTTTAGAGTCTCCTACAAGTTTAACAAAGTCAAAAAGTCCATTATTTCCAGATTTTCTTGTTCTGTCATGTTTCACAAGTATAATTTAGTCTTTATTACCAGAAGAACAGTAAGCAGAATTTCCTTCTATTTCCTTGCTCACTTTTTGTTAAACAAACTTTTGTATTTCTTCCTTAGCAAGCTCTGCATCAAAACAAACAAAACAAAATTGTCCCTCCAGGAAAGGATATTCTGAAAATAGCGGAGTACAGCAGCTTGAATCTCACACCTGCTTCTCGACATTCCCTCATTAGTAGAATAAATGTACTGCTCTTCTGCCTGGTGTACAGTGAGTTATCATTTTCCACAAATACTATGTCTCACACTTTAAGTACTTTGTCGTCCTGCCACAGTTTTGTCAGAATCAACTCCTTCTGCTGGTAGAATTGCAACTTGACTATTAAAGGTCTAGGTTGCTTTCTCATCGCTGGGTTTGGAGCATACACACAATGTGCCTTTTCAGTTAACAGCTCCTGCTGTGGAATACCAGTCCAGCTGCTTATTTGTACTTTCATAAAAGTAATATTGTCTGTTCCTTACAGCTTCTGTGGTATAGCAGAAAATCTAAGGTTTTCCCTATGTGCCCTGTCCTCCAATTCTATTATTTTTGAAACTTCTCTTTTTGGGCAGTCTCATATTCAGCCAGCCTTTTTTTCATTTCTGCCTCTGATTTTTGCAGTCTTATCACCTCATCTGTTTAAAGCATCTTCAGAAATGTTCAGCTTTTTGTTGTTGATGTACACCTTTAGTGTTTTGTTTATTTTTATCAGGTCTGAGTACATTTGACTTATTTTTCCCTCTAGGTTACTGGAAGTCATGTCTTGTACCAAAGCTGGACCTTACACTGCTTTATGCTAAACAGCTACAGAATTCCTCTGTCAGTGTTTTTTCCTCACTTTTTGTGATTGATTTTTTTTTTAGGTTCTCTGAGTTTCTTTTTTGCTGGCATCCAGGCATTGCACTTACTAGTCAGTCACTGAAATTTACCCAAAAATATGAGTTTACTGACTCTCTCTTCTGAGTCTCTGTTTTCACACTGGGAGAGCTGAAAATTAAGCTGTTACTCAATGTGCAGCCATCTTGGAAGTCAGCAGCAGTATGGATCCTTGGTACAGGTGGTAAGCGAGCTTTTCGGCAATGAAGTTCATTGTACACACGATGGGGTAATGTTATGCACGGATGCATGTAACAATAGAGATCTGTGTTACAGGTGGTAGGAGGCCTGTTTATTTCTAGAGTTTCATGATACAGGTAATATGTAGTAGTGTAGTTTTATTTTCTGTGAATCTGTACATCATCAAGATAGAGGTAGTAGGGCTGTACATCTTTAGTGTACAGGTGATGTTGATGTAGATTGTTTTGGGTGGGTCTGTGCATAGGTTCATAGACTGGTACTAGGCTATCGGCCCAAGGGCCTATACAAGCCTAGCCATAACAGTTCACTGACTATTTCTTCCCCCAATATTTACTTCCCTGGGCCCCTGTCTAGCAGGGTGACTGACATGTGATCCCCAGGGTGAATTTCCTATCTCCCATCCAATCATCAAGGTTCCTTTTGAAGAGAGCCAAAGAGGTGCTCTGCTTGACATGTATGGACAGTCTATTCCAGAGTATGGGGAGTCTCTGGGTCAGGAATCTATCCCTCCAGCATGTTTGGTTCATTGTTATGACAAGGGTTAGATCCCTGGAGCATGTGGCTCTGAGGCATTGGGATTATTTAAGTGTAGCATGTCCAACAGCTCTGAGTTTGACATGGCCTTGTATGTTAAGCAGCGATCGCCTCTGAGTAAATGATATGTAACAGGAGTATAGCTGGAGTTTTTTTAGATGGTCAGCATAGGGCATCTGCTTTAGGTCTGTGATTCTTTCTGTGGCCTTTACGGTTGTTGCAGATGTCTTGAGAGGTACATACCAAATGGGGCATTGTATTCTATAATGGGTCAAATGAGGGATGAACATAGTGGGACAATGACCTCCTTTTTTTTGGATGAAAAGCCCTTAGTGATGAGGTGTGCCACATAGAAAGATTTCCTGACTGTTGTGGCGATGTGGTTATCAAAGGTGAGACCTCTGTCCACCTGTGTCCCTAAGGCTCATCACATTTTCGGTATTTAGTGTACTGCCACCTATGTGGTAATTCACGGGTACATGTTTTTTCCCAAAGGGGATAACTATAGATTTCTTGGCATTGAGCTTGAGCCCATGGCTCTGGCACCAAGCATCTGTTTCTGTAAGGCCCTTTTGTAGAATATCCACATAATTTGGGGATTCAATAATGGCTCCCAGTTTGTAGTCATCTGCAAACTTTGTTAGCCAGAGTCCCTTAGTGTTGGCCTATACTTCAGAGAAGTAGTTGCCAAACAGGAGTGGTCCTGGAACCCTAAGGTACTCCACTTGTCACTTATCTGGAGCTGGATTTGCAGTCTGCTACTTTTACAGTGTGGGTTCTGTCAGTAAGCCAGTTGGCAACCCATTGAGTGATGTAGGGATTAATGGCCAGCTTAGTAAGTTTATCTATGATTCCAGAGTGGGGGATGGTGTTGAAGGCCTTACGATGTCCAGATAGGCTGTGGGGACTGCCTTACCCTCGTCCACAGCTCTGGAGACTGATTTGAAGAAGTCATTCAGGTTCAGGAGACAAGCTCGGCCCTTCACGAACCCAAACTGGGTGGGGGTCTAGTGTTTGAAGGTTGTCAATGTCTTTGCTTATAAGTTCCATGATAATACGTTCCATGTCCTTGCAGATCAGGCTAGTCAGACTGATGGGGCGGTAGTTCCCAGGATCCAAGGTGGATTCCCCCTTGTGGAGTGGGATAACTGTAATTGTGCACCACTCGGTGGGCACGAAGCCTGAGGTGTGGCTATGATTAAACATGACACTTAGGTGAGGTGCCAGTTCATTTTGTAGTTCATGTATTACACAGCCCAGGATATCGTCTGGTCCCATGGATGCTGTATTCTTAGCTTTGGAGAGTACGTTTTTTTACCTGTGTGGCCGTTATTACCGGAACTTGGCAATCTTTCGGTATTGAGATGGGCCCTTTAGGGGGTGCGGGGGGTGAAGTTGGGTAAAGCTGGCACTGAATCAGTCTGCCAGGATATTGGCAATATCCTTGGGATCAGTATATTTAATGCCATTCTGTTGTAGCTCAGAGTAGATCTGAGCATTGCCATTTAGATTCTTGACATAACTATAGAATGCCTTGTGGTTGTCGTTGGAATCTTTGGCAATTTTATTTTTGTAACTAGCTTTGGAGGATTTTATAAGGGATCTCAGCTTCTTACTGAGGCTGGTAAGGGAGTTTTTTGCATCCTGGGATTTTCCTCTTTTCTGCAACAGTTTCTTCCTTTTGTTGTAAAGTTTGTTTATGGCAGGGGACAACCAGATTGGCTTTTTTTTTTTTTTGGAAGAGAACGTCTTGATTCTATTTGGGATGGCACGATTCATGCACAAGTGTATGTACTCGTACAGTGCCTTAGTGTAGGATTCAGCAGTCAAACTTTCAGTTCCTGTCTGCATGGGTGTCATGAAGTTTGTCACTTTTGACTTGAGCAGCATGAAGTTGGCCTTGGAGAATTTTTTTACGGAGGTTTTCTTACTGGGGGGTGGGGGAGGGATGTGGCTGTCAAGGGTGATTAGCTTATGGTCAGACCTGATCAATGAGGGGGTGACCAGAGGTGTGGAGCATCGATTTCCCATGTTGGTGATGATCAGGTCTAAAATACTGGATACCCTGGTAGGACTATGGATTAGTTGGTCCAGGGCATTGGAAATTATGAATTCCAAGAACCGTTGGACAAAGGTGTTGGTACACGAGTAGTTTTCCCAGTTAATGGCAGGGTAGTTGAAATCACCCAGTATTAGAGTGTTTCCTTATTAACAAGGAGAGTTGAGTGCTTGTATCAGTTTAAGGCTTCCTAGTGCTTTCCAGCAGGTTTTGGAGCAAGTGCTAGTCACGGGGATGCTTAAAGGTAAGATGAAAAAACATGGTTTATCCTAAACACTGCAGTGTGCACTAGAGTAGTTAGATGTGAAAGTAGATAACTTAAGTTTTACCTGTCTAAAATCAAGGTAGGATTATGATACTGCAGGCAGAGAGACAGTATGGTGAATGCCCTGCATAAAAGTGCAGTTCATTGGCCCTGTTGATGTGCAGCCTAGATGAATGATTGGGTAATCCTAAATTTACTCCTGGGGTGGTGTCCATGTCCCTCACGGACAGAGGCAATTGGTATTAGATGCTATAACATAGGCTCATACCTCTTTGAACTTTGTTCACCTAGCTATTGAAAATTGGGAAGCTCTGGTTACCTTGTAAGGGCTCTTGGACCGTTAGCCTAGTAATCTCCTGTGGATCTATAAGCAGAAAGAGTGGTAAAGTGACATGTCTAACAGCTTTTAAAGCAGTTCGTTATTCGGCGGGGCACTTTTGTTTCTGTCTGCTGTCTGACAGCACTGAAGTATTTCCCTTGGTTTTAAAGGTTTACAAAGCTGGCAAAACTATTTATTCTCCTACATTTTTTCTTTTTTTTTTTTCTTTAACTTGTAGTGCATGTGGCTTTACCTGCTTCATGCACTACAAAGAATTATGATCTTTATTATGTGTTCTCATTATAAATGCCCCAAGTCACCTCTCAGGATGAATTGCTTGACATCCATGTCTCCAACATGGACGCTGGTTATGATCAGAGACCGAATCATTATCCTTTGTGTTCTTTATAAGTAAATGTTAAATGTCTTTGGCCACTAAGTCTTCTTACAAACATGTTATATCGGGAGAGAATGAACATTACTGGTCATCCTGCTCACTATCCCACTAAAGCTGTCATTGAATATAAAAATGAAAATATTGTTCATTTTCACAAATGGGCAACCAGTGCATCTGTGCCACATTTTAACATATCCGGTTACAATTTTTGCTGAAATATTTAAAATTCATCAATTGTCTAAATGAAAGTAACTCAAGTAAAGAAATTCTGTCTGCTTTCAGACACTAGAAAGCTTTGAAGACGTTGCTGTCAGGTTTTCAAGAGAGGAGTGGAAGATGCTAAGTAAACAACAGAAAGAGCTGCACAAGGAGGTGATGGTACAGAACTATGAGACCATGATTTCTGTAGGTAAGACGGGATTTCGGAGGTGTTATTCTTATTTGTGGGGTGCATGTAATTTAACTGTAGGAATGATAATGTTCTATGATGAGTGATGTGATGTGTTAGCATGTTTAGCTGCATGTAATTTAACTGTAGGGATGGTAATGTTCTATGATGAGTGATGTGATGTGTTAGCATGTTTAATCCCGTCTGAGAATGACATTGATTTGCGCAGCGTCAGTGTATCTAGTTTCTTATACTACTTTTTATTTGTTTTATGGTTCATAACTGCATTGAAATCTAGAGCTGGGAAACAGAGTCATTAAAGGAATGTTTAATGTGACAATAATAATGAAACTGATATTAGACACTGATAAGTGTCTCAGTATCCAACAACGTAGTTCATTACTTCAGCCATATTCTTACTTTATCCTTTCGAAGGCAGGACCCGAGCTACCTGGACACTGGATGAAGTAGTATCCGCTTGAGAGAGACCTAATGTTTGATTTATTTATTATTATTATTACTGCATGTTTTCTTTTAATTTAACAGAAAAGTTTAAGCTAAAAATACATGCATCTATGTCTAATTTAGTTTACTGTAAAATACACAATGTACTAATGAAAATTCCATTCATTAAATATCAGTTTGGTCTTTCTTAATTTTTATGTTTTGATTGCGTTTGTGTCTTCTGCTCCTTTTCCCCTTCCCTGTTATTATCTCCTTAATTTTCCTTCCCCTCTTTCTTTTCTAAATCAGCCGTTGCTTTCTTTCACTTTGTTTCCCTCACCAGTACAACCCCCTTTAACTATGTACAACCTATTTAAAATTGTTTCTAAGGTTCAACGTCTGTTATCTTTTCTGGCATCCACAGCCTGTCTGTTCCCAACCACTGTAATGCTTGTTGCACTCTGGGTAGGTTGAGTTCTCCGGTGGTACCATAGTCCTGTTCTCCTTTCCTTTTTTTAGGTTTAATGTACCTTAAGTCCTTTTATTTCTATCACTCCTATCCTAATGCTTCTCATTGCATTCTGCCCTAGCATCTCTCCCTTTCTCTTCCAATACTTCCTTACTGTGCTCTCCACCTTCCACTCTAATATCACCCCATATTCCCCTGTCATATACATGTCTCAGAGTCCGTTAATAGTACCCCCCCTTTTAAAATAACAGGGGCAATGGTACCTCAGCTTATTCTCTAAAATCTCCTTTTCATACCCTCGTATTGCTCGTACTAAAGCTGAAACCTTTAAATGTATTACTGTTCACTGTTCGGTACATGCAGGACTCTGCTATATATTGTGTAACTATGCAGGCTCTGTAGTCAGGCTGCCTTTTTGTTATTGCTCTCCTTAACCCTGCATTACCACTGGTACCCAATGGGTTGCTCTGTTAAAAACTTTGTCTGTGTGTGTTTTACCTGTGATGTGCTCATAGCAACTACCCATATTCTTGGCCATCTTTACTTGATATGTCACCTTGAATCAAGGGTTGCATACCTTGATTAGGATACTATTCCTAAGTGTAATGCATCCCACACTTGGCAGAGAGGGAGAGAAAAAAAAACAAACAAACTAATATATATATATATATATATATATATATATATATATATGTATGGATATGTGTGTGTGTGGGTGTGGGTGTGTATAAATATATTACTTATATATGTAGGCGGTAGTTGCACTATAAACGTATTTACACATGACATCATCTGTCATTTAATTACTTGCAATGTGACTCCTCATTACTCGGAGGTGAGCTAATTACTTATTACTATAATAATGTATTAAGTCCTGATCCAAAGTCTTGCTATAATTATGTTCCCCAGTACAACAGAAGCTGTCCTTCCAGATTTTCCATGTAAATGCCAACCCTTTTTCAACAAAACTAATGACTGCATAAAGTACCCCTTATTCTACAATGTTATTCCGTGTATTCCTTGGCAGTTTTTGCAAATCATCATTTGCTATCTTCAGGTCCCTTGTTATATATCAATCAAACTTTTTTCCTCTTTTCTTGTCTAGCTGCACACTCAGTTGCATATACTAAAGGTTGCTAAATTCCCTTCTTGTCAAGTTCCATAGCCTGTGCAAAAACCCTGCAGTTGTCTGTCTGTACCTTGTGTATCAATTATTTTTATTTGAGAAACCTCCCAAAGTTATTTCTTGCCTTCCATCACTTTTACAATACTCTTATCTACTCAGCATGTTTGGATAGCCACAACAGGCGTCGATCAGTACCTCTTCCATTTCATATGACTCTATTTTTGACAAAATGCTTATTTTTTCTCTTATGATCTCAAGCCTGCACTCCAAAACTTTCTTCCATTTTAACAATGGAAAATGTGGTATGGACCCTCTCTCAAAGAAGGCATTTTGATATCCTTCATATAGATATTCCCAAACCAGTTACCATTCCTCCGTGCTTGGAATCTTAGAGGGTGCCTTTGTTTCAGCTTCTTTTTTCCATTCAGTCTCAGACTACTGTTCCAAAAAGGCTGTCTAGATCCTACAGGGTTTAGGACTCACATCAAGTCCTATTGCTGACCCTGCAGTCATTTCAGCTGAGTTTTATAGAGGGGAAGCTAAACTGGTTCCAGTGCCAACCCACTTCCTGATCTTAAAGAAAGCACATCCTTAGACAGATATGACCAAAAACATTATACCTCTGTCAGTCTGTTCTTTTTGGCTATTAATTGTCAAACCTCTATGGTAACATTTCTCTTATCCATGTGGGTAGCATAGGTCAGAATTCTGAAAATGGCTGAGATTCCCAGTAAAGACTAAGGCTCTAATTTGGTAGAGATTCTCCATTCTGCCTCACCCATAGCTAAACATTCTATTAAATGTGGCTAGGATGCCATTTTTGCAGCTACTAGAGTTGCTGCTATTTGCTCTTTTATTGGTAGGCATGCTTTGCTAAGGCCCCAGTCCCTTTCTGAAAGCTTTAGGGTACAGGTGTTCAATGCCCGTCTTGCTAGAGATTTGTTTGGAGTCCCTCAGCTGAAGTCCTCAAGAAGATAGAAGAAAGGGGTAAAATCATGCAAGGTATAAAACACATTTTTCTTTCTCCAGTGATTTAGATATGATAGTAATTACCTTTTTTCAGAAACAACATTGAACATCAGGTAAATGTTAATTAAAAAATAAATGGCAATGAGGCTCTGAACCTATGCAGCCTGGATACTAGGGCTCCAATCATAATACAGACCACCCCTGTCTACTGTTGCCTTTTTACCCTTCCCACCTGGCATTCCTTTCTTCTTCCCATAGACTTGTTGGCAACTTTCCCTTTCCTCACCATTATGGGCAAGAATGGCTTCCAATATTTGGCTTTTGAACATCATAGGAAGAGGTAATAAGCGTCAGTGGAATTCCACACCAACACTCTTGGGCATTCCTTAGATTCCAAAAGACCAAGAACTCCCAATTCTACCTATTGTTTCAAATCATCTTTTGTAGTGCCTCAATTCTGGTGGGGAAATGTTTTTATTCAAGACTTTCTCTAGTTCCCCATAAAGAAGCAAATTGGAGGCCTATTCTAAACCTGTCCAGACTAAATATTTTTCTAAAGATTCCTCACTTCAAGATGCTCTCTTGTTTATTCAGTTTGTTTTTAGTGAAATGCTGTTCTGGTTACTCTGAACTTAAAGAATACACAAATATATAGACACACTTCTAGTTGCAAAAGTCACAGAAAATATTTGAAGTTGTCTGTCTTAGACTCAATACTATCAGGTTACTTCTTTACCCTTTGGAATATTTATAGCTCTACGGATATTCAGTGTGTCTGGCACCATTCATAAGTTTCTGTCGACTCCAAGGAATTCACATATGTCCTTATCTTGGCAACTGTCTGATGTAATATATTTACTCTTAACACCTTCTTAAAGGCCTTTGATTTTTTTCTGTGAACTTCCTCTAGAATGTTGGATTCACTCTCAGTCTAAAGAAATCCCTGAATCCTTCTTCCATAGTGTTTTTTTTTTTCTAAACTGCCTAATAAATAGGAAATGCTGGTTGGATTATACTATTTCTATACACAACATTAGCTTATAACATTTAAATCTACTTTATGTCTAGCAAATCAGAACTGTGACTCAAGTGGTGAGTTTCTCAAAATACTTGGGTTCATGGCTTCAGTAATCCTCATGGTCTCTTAAGTCAGGCTTCACAGGATGAAATTCTGGTGGTATCACAGTTCAGTCTGAACTCAGTACCAAATTTCACCAAATTTCTCTCAAACATCAGTGACCAAGATGGTTGCACACTGATCAACAGCTTAACTTCAGCTGTCCCAGTATGAAAACAGAAACTGCGAAACAACTGCCAGTGATATTGGCAGCTTGAGTAAAATTCAATTATTGGTTAGTAAGTACAGTGCCTGGATGCCTGCAAACAGGAAAAGTGAGCCTGAAAGAAAATCATCTAGAAAAGGTGGAGAGAAGATACTGGCTAGGAAGAATCCTGCAACTGTTTGGCAAAAAAACAGTTCAAGCTCCATCTTTGATGCAAGACATGGCTTCCAGTAATCTAGAGGAAAAAAAGTCAAATGTGCACAGAGATGATTAAAAAAACAAACAACACTGAAGGAGTAGATCAACTCAAGTAACAAAAGGCTGGAAAAATGAAAGAAGCTCTAAACAGATATTCAGATGAGCTGAGATCAAAATGAAGAAAAGCCTAACTGCGTATGAGACTGCTCAAGAAGAGATGTTTAAACAATGGTAAAATTAGAGAACAGAGCATATAGGGAAAATCTTGAAATTTTCTGCTGTACCAGAGAAACTAGAAGGAACAGACTGTATTAATTTTATGAAAGCATATATAAGCAACCAAACTGGTTTCCACAGCAGGAACTATTACTTGAAAGGGCTCATAGTGTATATGCTCCAAATCTGGCCACGAGAAAGATCCACGACTTTTATTAGTAAAGATACAATCCTACCAGCAGAAATAGTTGATGCTGACAACACTGCAGCAAAAGGGCAACGTATTAAAAGTTGGAGACAGTAGAGTGTGTTTGGAACATGATTACTGTACACCAGGCAGAAGAGAAACATATTCATTCCAGTAATCAGGAAATATTAAGAGGTAGCTGTGAGATTCAAGCTGCTGTACCCAGCTGTCTTCAGAATATTTTTTTTTCCTGGAGGATCAAACTTTTTTTTTTTTTTTTATGCAGAGCAGGCTAAGGAAAAATGCAAAAGTCTGCTCAAGTAAAAATGAGCCATCAAGCAGAAGGAGACTCTCTTTCTCGTTCTTCTGATAATAAAGCATATAAAGAGACTTTTCCATTGAAACCTTTCCATTGTTCCAAAGGAAAATGCTTGAAAGACAAAAAAGCACAAGGAGTTGACCAGAAGAATTGTGAGTACCATGGAATTGAACTGGAATCTGGATTTGAGAGATGGAGATGAATACGAAGAAGACTAGCAACACGGAAATTTGAGAATAAATGTGAGACTGCAAAGATTCATTTGCATTTGTGAAATATGGCTGTAGAAGAATTAAGTGGAAAGAGTGGACTTTTGCTGACTTTGTTAAATGTACAGGGAACTGAAAAGCATTTGCCTCACTTTGTCAGTATTGTGTGGATGGACATTGGGGAGGAGGAAGCAGTAAAAAGTAATTGTAAGTAAAACTATTTATTTTCTCAACAGTATTTGTGTGAAACCTTACTATAACATATGCAACTTATATTGAGAAAAGTATTTGCTGCTCTTTTATGTGATAAATGTATTAAAATAAACATATCTTTTTTCCTTTTCTCTTTCTTCTTCCTTCTTTTTTGGTATTAAAATATGGACATTTATAGTGCAGAAAGAGAAAAAAAGAGAGAAAAGCATGTTTAAATTAATATGCTGTAATCTTGGGATGTTGAGGTGGGGGTGGGATGCAAATGTATACAGAACATAAGTATACAGATCATAATATATGTAGAGCTGATATGTTTTCTCTTACTTTTGAACAGTTAAATGCCTACATTAAGACCCTTGGCTTAATCTAATATTTTTTTAGTGGAAGCAAGTAAATATGAGAACACTGAATACAATGAAAAGTTTTCCTTTAGCAATAAATGTTTCAGCTTGTCTTGCAGGCTGCAACAAACTTGTACTTTTTTCTCTTACTCTTCCATGGAGACAAGCTAAAGGCAGTAAAAGGACACTGGTTTCTTCAAGGCTAAAAGGTTAATGCTTTCTGAAAGTATATAAATAGTTTTCACTTGTGGGGTAAAGGTAAAAGAAAGAACAAGACACCAATTAGTGTAAGTAGAAGCAGTAACATGCATTATAGCATGGATAACCTCAGTTTCTGGTTAATTAGGGCTATCTATTTGGTACCAATGTTCCTATTAGGAGGGTTAAACTTCAGTATTTGAGGATGGACATAGTTATGTGCATTTGCATTAACTTAACAGGTTATGGGGGTGCTCTGGGTTGTGTTTTTTTTTTTTTTTTTTTGAGGGTTTTTATTAAAATAAAATGTCTTGTGAAATGTGGCACTGGTTTCAATGTTTATGATAACAAAAATGTATAAAAGATTAACCTGCCAAACATTAATAGGTGAATTTAACACAAAAGCTTGAAATAGACACTTAAAAAGCTGCCATATATAATATGTGGGAATTCTGACTTCTTACCATAAGGACGGCACTTTCCAGATTATCTTGGAATGTGATTTTTCATGGGTATAGACAAAAAGGAAAGAGAAGAAATGCAGAGTGCAAGTAACAATGCTACAAGAGATATATTTGTTAAGAGCCCTTAAGGCTAAACAATACACCTAATATACTTGTAATAGGTGACTCTATTGTCAGACACACTGACGCCCCGCTCACCAGACTGAACAAGGAGAAGGTCACTGTAAACTGCCTGTCGGATGCCAGGATCTGTCACATAACGCATGCACCCAGGTCACTCCAAAGCAAGTACAAGTATGACTCTGTCATTGTCCATGCTGGTGTGAAAAAAAAAAAACAAACAAAAAAATCTTGCTTTTTTTCCACTTTTCTGAGATTTAAAAAAGTTCAAGTTACAGGCTTGCTGTTCTTGAACTGTTTTGTAAGTTTCTGTGAGGCCATTTTTGCTTGGGCTAGAGGAAAGTCTCTGTTGATCAGTGGCAGTGTAAAACATTGAGCTGCTTCCCTGCCCCCCGTGGGAGTGGTTACTGACTTGAAACTGTAGTTTTATTGGCCAAAAGGGGTCATTTCCAAAACTCCTTCATCTTCCTCTCTTAAAACCTAGTTGCCTCGTGGTTTTGGCATCTTTTCAGGCTTGTTGGCTGTTGGTGAAGCACCCACCAGGAGGAGAAAACGCTGAGAGAAGAAAGGAGCCACTTTTGAGATTTTAAGTATTTTTCCTCTGTTTATTTGTTCTGCATAGCTGCCTAGTTTGAGCATTTTCTGGCTTGTTAAACTTGATTTCTGCATTAGTAGCTGTATTTAGAGCACACCCAAAAGCTGTATACTGAATTTCCTGTTTGCACTTAATTTTAAAATCGTTTTTTTCTCAAAACTTGCATATTTTCTGTCTTTGACCTAGCACTCTTGTGTGGGGTCATTTACTGCACTGTTATAACTTGATATTACTTGTGAACCTCTGCTATCTCTGAAAAAACAAAAACAAACAAAAAAATCTTGCTTTTTTCCCACTTTTTTGAGATTTAAAAAAGTTCAAGTTACAGGCTTGCTGTTCTTGAACTGTTTTGTAAGTTTGAGGCCATTTTTGCTTGGGCTAGAGGAAAGTGTCTCTGTTGATCAGTGGCAGTGTAAAACATTGAGCTGCTTCCCTGCCCCCCGTGGGAGTGGTTACTGACTTGAAACTGTAGTTTTATTGGCCGTTTTAGGTCAATTCCTGACTCTTTCCAGCCCCTGCTATCAAGCACGCTTTAGAGTGCTTTAGCGCGATTTAGCGTGGAGTTGCCACTAGAGCAGCATCAGGCAGCGCTGGTTTAACAAGGTTAAACTTTTTCTGGCTCCATAAAGTCTGTTCTTCATTTTTTCCCTTAGAACTGCTCTACTAGTAATCTAAACAGTATATCCGTTAACTAAAAAGTGCAGCACTTGTTCCTAAAAGCTTTTACTTGTCTTAAAAGCATCTTCTTTTCAGGTTTAGCACTTCTGTATTATACAAAGTCCCTCACTAGCAAACCCCCCCCCCAGAAGTACCCACTTCCTTACTAAGTCCTCTCTTATTCAGTTACACCCCTAACTTCTAAATTTCTCTAGCATGTCGAAGGGCCAGATGCTGGCGTCCTCTCCTGTCCAGTTGGTGAATTTGGGAATATTGAGGCAATGTTACAATTGCCTCATGTACACTGACAACCCTCTCCTCCTCCCACATAACACAAATACTTGCGAGAGATGCAGCTGTTTAGCCAAACTGGAGGCTGAGCTCTCTCAACTCAGGACTGGCAAGACCAGACAGGAGGAGGAGGCAGCTACACACACCACAAAACCAGTCTCGCATAAAGCTATCACAACAATGAATCAAACACATAAACACACAAAGTCATACTCGGAGGCTATGAGCAAAAATTTACCTAAACAGCAGAGGCCTCCAAAGCAGACATCCAAGCAACTGCCACCTCATGACACACCACAGGCAACACATAAACCACAAAATCAGTGTGCAAAGCAGTCACAGCCCTTAAGGCCAAATACAACACCAAACATACTTGTCATAGGTGACTCCATAGTCAGACACACTGACATCCCACTCACC
Source organism: Protopterus annectens (assembly GCF_019279795.1). Classification (NCBI taxonomy): domain Eukaryota; kingdom Metazoa; phylum Chordata; order Ceratodontiformes; family Protopteridae; genus Protopterus; species Protopterus annectens. The sequence continues at coordinate 1,873,684,621 of NC_056732.1, forward strand.
AGGCTGAACAAGGAGAGGGGTCACAGTAAGCTGCTTATCGGGCGCTAGAATCCGCCACATAACACAAGCACTCGGGTCACTCCACAGCAAGTACAAATATGACACAGTCATTGTCCATGCTGGTGTGAACGACCTGAGATGTACCTCCCTGGACTACATGAAAAGAGACATAGAGGAGCTCTCTGATTATGTAGCCCAGGCAGGTATGACCCTGACCCTGAGCAGTACCCTTCCTTCACCAAGAATGATGCCACAACATACAGACAAGATGATCAGCTTTAACAATTGGCTTAATTTCTGGTGTCATTCAAAGGGGATCCAGTGTCTGTCTGCCTGGGATGACATGCTTGACAAGCCACGCTGCTTTGCAAGGGACGGCTTGCACCTGTCATCCTTGGGATTCCGGATATTGACTAAGGCTCTTGCCACCCCCATAGTGCCTTTTTTAGGCAAGGCTCAAATTCTAAACCTACCACCCTAGAAAACAAAAATGGGAAGAAACTAAGGGTAATGCTGCTCAATGCCAGAAGTCTAAATCTTAAAATGCACGCACTCGAGGCCCTTCTCAGTATGGAGAACATCGATGTCTGTGCTGTGACTGAAACCTGGTTCAAGGCTCCTGAGAGCACCCCGGCACTATCAGGTTTTACCTCATATCATGCTCCGCCCCAAAACCTGGACCACACCACAAAAGGAGGGGGTGTATCCATATTCATCAAGGATACCCACACCTCCAGGTTAGTGGCAATGCACGAAGCATCGGAAACCATCCAGGTGCAATTAACCATAGGCAAAACTGCTCTACAATTTGTAGCATGCTACAGGCCACCCTCTCAAACTCAGGAACCCCACACAGCCTTCCTGAAGACACTGGAGGGTATAAATGTATCTCCAAACACCATTATATTGGGTGACTTCAACTACCCGAACATAGACTGGGAACATTACTCAAGCCCCAACTTTCTAGCCCAAAGGTTCCTGGAGTTCATAAATTCAAATGCCATGGAACAACTAGTCACCGTTCCCACAAGAGGAGAAAATATACTTGATCTCATCATCACAAACATGGGGACAAAATGCTCCACACCGGAAGTATATCCGTCATTGGTGAGATCAGATCACAAACTTATCTCACTGGAAATCCACATCCCGCCCCCACCCCAAACAAAAAAGACCACAGTGAAGAACTTCTCTAATGCAAACTTCACACTACTCAAGACTGGTGTGGTATCCTTCAAGGCCCCCGAGCCAGTGGAAACCACAATCCAAGCTGCAGAAGCCCTTACAAATGCCTTCTACGAACACCTCCAGGACTGCATGGATCAGGCAATCCCTAATAAAACCAAGACTCTTTCCACCAAGGGCAAACGTCCAGTCTGGTGGACCCCAGCCATAAACAAACTTTACAATAAGAGGAGAAAGCTGTTACATGATAGAGCAAAATCCATAAAAGAGAAGACACCCTTGATCATTATTAGTAAAAAAATACGAGCACTCATAAAATCATCCAAGGCCAACTTTGAGAGAAAAATTGCAATAGATTCAAAAAAAATTATAAGGCCTTCTTCAGCTATGTTAGAAACCTGGGTGGAAACTCCCAGATATGCAGAGAATTAGTCCAAAATGATACAAAAATCACTGAACCCACAGACATTGCCAACATACTGGCAGACAGGTTCAGTGCAAACTTCACCCCCCTCTCCCCCCCAAAAGGAGAGATAACTATCCCAGCAGAGTGTAGCCTCCCAGACATCTCAAATGCGCAGGTGAAAGCTGCTCTCTCTAAAGCTAAAAACACAGCATCAATGGGACCGGATGGTGTCCCCGGCTGTGTGCTACACGAACTCAATGAGGAACTAAACCCGCATATAAGGCAGCTGTTTAATCTTAGCCTTACCACAGGATAAGTGCCCAAGGAGTGGCGTACGGCAACTGTGGTCCCACTCCACAAAGGCGGTGCCTCTACGGACCCTGGTAATTACCGCCCCATAAGCTTAACAAGCCTGGTCTGCAAAGCTATGGAGAGGATCATAATGTAACTCATAAACAAAGACATAGGGGACTTGCAGACATTGGACCCGACCCAGTTTGGCTTTGTCAAGGGCCTTTTGAACTTGGTCGACTTCTTCGAAACAGTCACCAAGGCCATTGATGAGGGAAAGGCAGTCCATACAGCCTACCTTGACCTTGCAAAAGCTTTCGACACAATACCCCACTCGGGTATTATAGAGAAACTTACCAGCTTAAATGTAAACCCATATGTCACAAGATGGGTTGCAAACTGGCTAAAGGACAGAACCCACAGGGTTAGAGTTGCTGGCGCCATGTCAGACTCCAAGCCGGTCACAAGTGGTGTCCCACAGGGCTCAGTCCTTGGCCCCCTGTTGTTCAGCATCTACTTCTCAGAAGTACAGGCAAACATAGGAGGACTATGGCTGACAAAGTTTGCAGATGACTGCAAACTGGACGCCATAGTGGAAAGTACATCGGACACAGATATCTTTCAGAGGGGTCTCACGGAAACTGATAACTGGTGCCAGAGCCATGGCCTGAAGTTAAATGCCAAAAAATGTATAGTCATACCCTTCGGGAAAAACAAGGTAACCCCAAGTTACCATATAGGTGGCAATCCATTAAGCACAGAAGAGGTTATCAGGGACCTCAGGACCCAGGTTGACAGTGGCCTTTCTTTTGACACTCACATTGCTAAAGTGGTTAGAAAGACCTTCTACATTGCCCACCTGATCATGAAGGGATTCACATCCAGATCAAGTGAGGTCATTGTTCCCCTGTACTCTTCACTTATCAGACCAATGATAGAGTACAATGCCCCATTTGGGATGTATCTCACCCGACACCTGCAGCAATTGGAGAGACCCCAAAAGTTCCTCACCAAAACGATAAAGGGACTCCAAAATCTGTCATATGCTGCCAGACTGAAGAAACTCCAGCTCTATTCAGTCGCATACCGCCTGCTCAGAGGTGACCTGTGCCTGACATACAAGGCCATGTCCAACCCGGAATTAATGGACATGCTCCACCTCAAAAAATCCAAATCTACCAGATCCACTAGAGCAAGCGACTTAAACCTTAGCACGGATATAAATAGGACATGCTGGAGGGATAGATTTGTCACCCAGAGACTCCCTATGCTGTGGAATAAAATCCCGGTCCATGTGAGGCAGAACACCTCGCTGGCTCTGTTCAAGAGAAATCTTGACCGGTGGATGGGAGATCGTAGGTTTACCCCGGGAATCATCTCTGTGTCATTGCTTGACAGAGGCACAACAAACTAATGGGCACAGTATTTTTTAACATAAGGGGTGGCGTAAGCCACAAAACTTTGGGCTAGGCTTATAAATGCCTTAGGGCAGATAGCCTAGTATAAACCTATGAACCTATGAATGACCTGAGACGTACCTCCCTGGACTACATGAAAAGAGACACAGAGGAGCTCTCTGATCATGTAGCCCAGGCCGGTATGACCCTGACCTTGAGCAGCATCTTGCCCTCACCAAAAATGATGCCACAATATAAAGACAAAATGATCAATTTTAACAATTGGCTAAAGTACTGGTGTCATTTAAAGGGGATCCAGTGTATGTCAGCCTGGGATGGCATGCTCGACAAGCCACGTTGCTTTGCTAGGGATGGCTTGCATCTGTCACCCCTGGGCTTTCGAATACTGGCTAAGGCTGTTGCCACCCCCATAGTGCCTTTTTTAGGCAAGGCTCAAAAGACAAACCCACCTCCATAGACAACACAATGAAAAAAAAAAAATAAGGGTAATGCTGCTCAACGCCAGAAGTCTAAACCTCAAGATGCATGCACTCGAGGCTCTCCTCAGTATGGAGAATATCGATATCTGTGCAGTAACAGAAACCTGGTTCAAGGCTCCCGAAAGCATCCCAGCACTACCAGGTTATACTTCATACCATGCTTTTCGGCCGCAAAACTCGGACCGAACCACAAAAGGAGGCGGAGTATCCATATACATCAAAGATACCCACACCTCCAGGTTAGTAGCACTGCACGAAGCATCAGAGACCATCCATGTGCAACTAACAGTGGGCAAAACTGCCTTTCAATTTGTAGCCTGCTACAGACCACCCTCCCAAACTCCGGAACCCCACTCGGCTTTCCTGAGAACACTGGAGAATATGAAGGTCTCTCCAAACACCATTATATTGGATGACTTCAACTACCCAAACATTGACTGGGAAAACTACTCATGCCCCAACACCCTCACCCAATGATTCCTAGAATTTATAAACTCAAATGCTATGGAACAACTGGTCACCACCCCCACAAGAGGGGAAAACATATTGGACCTGGTCATCACCAACATGGGGAATCTATGTTCCATACCAGAGGTATACCCTTCATTGGTAAGGTCAGACCATAAATTAATCTCACTGGACATCTATATCCCGTCCCCACCCCCAGCCAAGGAAACCACGGTGAAGAACTTCTCAAAAGCAAGCTTCACACTTCTCAAAACCGAGGTGGTATCCTTCAAAGCCCCCGCGCCAGTGGAAAATATGGCTCAAACTGCAGAATCCTTTACAAACGCATTCTATGGACACCTACAGGAATGCATGGATCGTGCTATCCCAAATAAAACCAAGACTCACTCCCCCAAAGGCAGGAGACCTGTCTGGTGGACCCCGGCCATAAATAAGCTATGCAACAGAAGGAGGAAACTACTACATGATAGAGAAAAATCCCAAAAAGGGAAGGCATCTCTGATCAGTACTAGCAAGAAACTACGATCCCTCATAAAATCATCTAAAGCCAGCTTCGAAAGAAAAATTGCACAAGACACTAAAGACAATCACAAGGCCTTCTTCAGTTATATCAGGAACCTGGGTGGCAACTCCCAGATATGCTCTGAGTTCGTGCAAAATGACAAATAAATACACTGAACCCACAGACATTGCCAACATCCTGGCAGACAGGTTCAGTGCAAAGTTCTCTCCCCACCCCCCCCCAAAAGAGCAAATGTCTATCCCAACAGAGTGTAGCCTCCCTGACATCACAGATGAACAGGTGAGAGCTGCCCTCTCCAAAGCAAAAAACACAGCATCAATGGGACCGGACGGTGTCCCGGGCTGCATCTTACACGAGCTTCAAGAAGAACTTAACCCTCACATAAAGTCACTGTTCAATCTCTGCCTTACTACAGGATTTGTACCCAAGGAATGGCGTACACGAATAGTGGTCCCGCTCCACAAAGGTGGTGCCACAATGAACCTCAGAAACTATCGCCCTATAAGCCTGACTAGCCTGGTCTGCAAAGCTATGGAGCGTATCATCATGGAACTCATAAACAAAGACATTGGGAACCTCCAGACACTGGATCCTACCCAATTCGGCTTTGTTAAGGGCAGCTCTTGCCTCTTGAACCTGGTCAACTTCTTTGAAACAGTTACCAGGGCCATAGACGAAGGGAAGGTAGTCCACACAACCTACCTGGACCTCGCAAATGCCTTCGACACAATACCCCACTTGGGCATCATAAATAAGCTCACCAGCTTAAATATCAACCCCTATGCCACAAGATGGGTTGCAAACTGGCTCAGGGATAGAACCCACATGGTCAGAATTGCAGGTGCCATGTCAGACTCTAAACCAGTTACAAGTGGTGTCCCACAAGGCTCAGTCCTGAGACCTCTCTTGTTCGGAATATATTTCTCTGGGGTACAGGCTAACACGGAAGGACTATGGCTGACCAAGTTTGCAGATGACTGCAAACTGGGTGCCATAATCGACTCCCCGGCTGACACAAGCATCCTTCAAAATGGTCTCACAGAGACTTATAACTGGTGCCAGAGCCATGGCCTAAAGCTAAATGCCAAAAAATGCATAGTCATCCCCTTTGGGAAAAACAAAGTGCCCACAAATTACCACATAGGTGGGTAATCCATTAAGTTCTGAAGAAGTAATTAGGGATTTGGGGACCCAAGTAGATAGTAATCTGTCCTTTGACAATCACGTTGCCAAAGTAGTTAGAAAGACCTTCCATATAGCCCACCTTATCATGAAAGGTTTCACATCTAGATCAAGAGAAGTCATTGTGCCCCTCTACTCATCACTCATCAGGCCCATAATTGAATACAGTGCCCCATTTTGGATGTACCTTACCCGACACCTGCAGCAACTGGAAAGACCCCAAAAGTACCTCACCAAGAGGATCAAGGGACTCAAAACAGATGCCCTATGCTGTTCGGCTAAAGAAACTGCAGCTCTACTCAGTTGCTTACCGCCTACTCAGAGGCAGTCTGTGCCTGACGTATAAAGCCATGTCCAACCCAGAATTAATGGACATGCTCCACCTCAAGAAATCCAAATCCCTTAGAGCTACACACTCCAGGGACTTAAACCTCAGCACAGAAATAAATAGGACATGCTGGAGGGACAGATTCATATCCCAGAGGCTCCCCTCACTCTGGAACAAAATCCCAGTCCAAGTTAGGCAGAGCCCCTCACTGACTCTCTTCAAGAGAAATCATGACGAGTGGATGGGAGATCGTAGGTTTACCCCTGGGATCTCTTCTGTGTCCCTACTTGACAGAGGCACAGTAAACTAACCTTAAAAGGGCTACCTTCTGTGACCTACTATACAGATGCACAGTCAACTAATCTAAAAGGGTGGCAAAAGCCAAACACACTCTGGCTAGGCTTGTAAATGCCCTAGGGCAGATAGCCTAGTATCAACCTATGAACCATAAGAACTGAGCATGTAAATTTGATAAAGGATTTCTGGATGGATATTCTGCAGAATATCAGGGACAAAGGAGAAGGGGAAACCTGTATTCATTGCTAAAGGAGCTCCAAAAGTGACAGAAGAGAAAAAACGATAATAATGACAGATTTGAAGTAGTAAGGGGCTGCTGGCAAGGGATGACAATTACACTGGCATGCATTTATATTCCACCTGGAAGTGCTGTTTTTGGAGCTTAAAAGATTTCAGGTGAAATAATCAGCCTTCAGCAGGGAATATTACTTATAGGTGGGGATTGGAATTTGATTTACAATACTGAGGATGTAAATGGGGACCTAGAAGGGAAAATATAAGAAAAGAGGGTAGATTTCTGAAAAAGATGTAGGAAACGATTTGGTATGGAAGACAAAAATTCAGTAGTAGGAACCCAACAGAATTTCCATATTACTCTTCAAGGTATAATAACTGGGCTATACTTGACAGAAATGATATTTCACAGGTACATGTGCATTTAATTGAGAACTTTGATACACATCCAATAACCATTTCAGATCATGTGCCAGTAATTACTAAGATAAAAATGCAGTATAATGAAGTAAGGTTGAGACACTGGTGCTTCAGTAACTAGCTGTTAAAAAAGAAGAATTAAGGGATGGGCAGTGGAAATTACCCTGGAGTTATAAGAGAAGAAAGAAAGTACCACATAACTTATAGCTAGTGAGTAGGGTAGAATGAAAGTGGAGATTAAAAATAGGGTAGAAATAGAAGAAAATAGATTTGGCTAAGAAGTAATAATTATTTAGAGGGGCTAACAAAGGTTAAAGAGTTACAAAATAATTGAATCTCACAACAAAACAAGAGGCACAACTGCAGAGTAGTAAAGCGAAGATAAGGGAGTACCTTGATAATATTCATGAGTTTAAAAACACTGCTGTTAGGAACTGTTTTTGAGAACTCCAGAGCACAAAAACTTTTGGCACAACAAATTAGGCAACATAAAGTAGAAAGGGTTGTTGTCAAACTTGGTTAGCCTGTAACAATAAAAATAATAGAGATTCTTCAGTGGTATTGGAGACATTTTTTGAAAATTTCTATAAAGCAGTGGGGAAATTTCTATAAAGCAGTGGGGAAATTAAGGAAAAGCAGAAATGTAAATATTTATGGAAGGCTTAAATATGCAAAGGTTAAAGGTAGATGAGGCTCGACAGTTAAGATGGGGGGAAATGAGATAAAATTGGTGATATTTAACCAATCCACAGGAAAGTCTCCAGAAACAGATGGTATTCTGGTGTAAGTTTGGAAGCTAGCAGATAAGAAAATGATGAAGATCTGGAAGCTTTTCTTTAACGGTATTTTAAAAGGAGGGGCTGCACCAACATCCTGGAAAAAAGCTGCAGTGGTTAGAATACCAAAAGACCCATCTGATCCAGCATACCTATGGACACGAATAGCGAGATACAAGCAGTAAAATGTTTTTAGCCCTTTTAGTTTTATAGTCAGGCATATTTTATTAACAAGAGGATAAGTTGTGGATAGTAACTAAAAAGAGTTTAAATATTTTGAGAGAGGAGGAGGGCAAGAGTTAAGAGAGATAAGCTGATCCTCCCAATAGAACAAGGAGGTTTAGGATTACCCAATGTTAAGTTGATGTTATAGAGCTAAGCAGTTAAGGCTCTTAGTCATAACACAAGCAAAAGGCTACAATTCAATTTGCAAAGGTATGATGATGAAGTAGGGGTAATTCAAGAAATGAATAAAGAATGGGATTATGAATGCAGATCATTAAGGAGGATAACGATCATACAGAATGTTATGATCGTAAAGTAGTAGAAAATATACTAAGAAGTAAGCCAACACAGGAATGGAGAAAGGAGATTCACCTGATAGGGATGACTGCAATTAGGGGTACAGACAATAGACAACAGGGGGCTAGAATTCACTGGAGGAAGAAGACACACAAACCAATATATTGAGAGCAAATAATTAGAGAAGGAAAAGTAATAGAATGGGAAGAGGCCAAGAAAACTTGATTTGCAGGCTAGTGATTGCTTTTCCTATCTGAGATTGATATCACAGTATAGACAAAGAGAAAGGGATAGGGGTATCCTAAATGCAAGACCTACACTGGATGAGTTTTTAATTTGATCTAGTGTAGAAGTTGCTGTTGAAAAAGTCAGAAAAAGTAAGAGAAATTAGATCTATAATTCACAAATAAACAATGTAAGGACATATGTATGACTCCCAAATTTGCAACAAAATCTAGAAGATTTAGGATTTTTGCCCAGAAATGTTTGCATGCATACTTTTATAACTCAAGCAGACTCAAAGGGATTTTTCCTCAGGTAGATGGCAAATGTGGGAAGTGTAATGGGGAAGAAAGAGGTAACCAGGAACATATGTTTTGGGAGTGCAATGAATTGGCAGACTTAAAAATTCCTTATGGAGAACTCTGTCTGGAAAACTAGGCAAGCAGATGAGCGTAACAAAGGAAAATTATTTTTTAGCTGGGATACATGATCTGAAATGCCTAGACATAGTAAGGCCTTGTTAAGTTTAATTTTGGTGGCTACCAAAAAAGCAATTATTAGAAAATGGAAATCAAAATCTAAACCAACTAAACTTGAAGTAGGGAATATAGTAACAGAGATAAAAGAACAGGAATTGGGATCTTTGGAAAAGGATAGGAGTAACAGAAAAAATGGAAATTGTGGGAACAATACATGCAGGAAAATGTTTTGGGGAAGATTGAGGTTTAAGGAAAGGCAGAAATTGAATAATTTATGTAATGTTGCTTAGATTGTATGATATGTATCAATATATGTGATGTATAATGTTTGTAAATGTGGACTTGATAATATGGTTTGGTTACTTTTATATAAATGTAAGTTTGCCTATGTGACAAGTGATGATTCAATAAAGGTGTTTGAAAAAAATTCTCTCAGACAATCCAGTTGTTTATTGTCTGGTTCATTAATTGCTTTTGAGTGTCAAGTCGATTTGGAGTCCACTTTACAAACCCTTAGTCAATGCAGATAATTTCAGTAGATACCTTGGACTGTGTTCAAGGAAACAGGACCCAGAGTGTATGGAGTCCTTGTTAATAACCAAAAGAAGCCAATCAGTGCTACTAGTCCACAAATCACTCAATGTAAAGCACTGTTACTGCATATGGACTCAAAACACCATTCCTTTATTGTTAAAATCTCCAGATATCGTTAAAATCTCCAGGTATATCCTTAAAAAACAGTTGATTGAGCGCTTTCTTCCCTCTAAAGCAGGGATTTCATCAGAATCTAACTTTTCCCCTCCAAAATTTCTCCTTAAATAGTAAATTACATCATTAAGAACTGATGACTCATCCTACTGACATTAAAGGGAGTCAAATCGAGTCTATATCAGCATATCGAATGCTGAAAATGCCAAATGCAATTTAATTGAACTGAAATGTTAGAAATCTCAAAAGAGCAAACTGGTGGAACATTGATTTCTTTCCCAGGGAAAGAAATCGGTGTTCCGTGCAAAAAAAAAAAATAATTTTTTTCAATACTTTAAACACTGACAAAAGTGGGGGGCTTCACCCCCCAACATGGGGGGCTGTGCCCCCCACACCCCCCAACTTCGAGACCACACCACAGTGGAGGAAATGGCAATCTACGATTACGGACCACTGATTTCTTCCCCTGGGAAAGAAATCAATGTTCCGTCAGTTCGCTTTTCTGAGATTTCTAACATTTCAGTTCGATTAAATTTGGCATTTTCATCATTCAAAATGCTGATAGGAACTTGTCAAATCAGTATCAAAGAAATTATGTCCTTGACCAGTAGACTGAAAGCTGAAGTTGTGGACAACAGGGACCTGCTCCAGGATGTGAGAGATGAGGCCACTGTTATGTAATACACAGACAAGATGGGACTAAGTCTTACCTCTTTGCATACTATCTGTGAAAGATTTGTAAGAACTCTTGCAACAGAGACTTTTTCTTCAGGCATTCTATATTTTTGTCTCATCTGAACAGCTAGGACTGCATTCTCTTTAAGAAAGTCAAAGACAGACCCTCGTGAGTGGATATTAAGTAGGAAGGTCTTCTTTCAATTAATATATCCATTCAGAATCCTACAGATACACCTGTGTGCATTAGTACAGAACAGACAACTTAGACTATTTTGCGCCATGATTCTTGACAGACAGGCAATAACAGCAGATGCCTTCTCAATACCTAGAAATTTCTGCATGCCTTTCACTCTTTCCTCTGATTCCAAAAGTACTTCTAACAATAAAAAAGGACAGTCTATGAATGTCACTGCTAAACCTTTTTGACTGAGGCAACACAGGTTCTGTTTTCTGAAGGAACTGACCAAGAGTCATTTCCAGACCCTTCCTCTCTTGGTAGATTTTCCTACTTGTGAAAAAGGGTTACTAACGCATCCCAACTAAAGACTCAGAAGCTCGCAGTATAGATGATAGGATTTTAATTCCTTTTAACCACCAGTTAGCTGGGGTGCCCAGGTTCTTCAGTATATTTCTTTTGTGAGTTTCTCAAATCTGGGTGCCCTTCACATCCCTAAATGTATATATTTGAGCAATTTCAGCTTGTTTGCATCTGGAGTCTTTTTTATCAGATTCAGATCATGTCAAATTTTGTCAAAGAGACTTTCCAGATTAAATTTCCAATAAAAAGGATCCCCGTTGGGGTTTGAACTATGTGTTGGAGAAGCTAATTATTTCTCCTTTATAACCATCTTGTAATTTCTCTTTAAAATTCTTGCCCTGGACAATAAAACATCTTAGTCAGTGGCTTTTAACCCTCAGCTTGAAGAGTTTCTGAGTCGCAGACCTTTTTTGTGCATTCCTCCTTATTTCTTTTTCATAATGAGTGAGTAATTCTTCAAACCATTCTTTCTTTCATTTCTCAAGGGGTTTTGAAATTAGTCTTGACTAGTCTATCCAGCTTCATTATTTCTTTCCAAACCCCCAACATGGAAGAGAAAGAGAGAGAGAATTCTTCACTCTTTCAGTGTTTATATGTAGTTCAAATTCTACTTGGACTCTGTCTGGCTAATTGTTAGTTATTTTGCAGGAAAGAGGATTGACTTACCAGTGTCTAAACAAATCATTTCATTTGCAGTCAATAAATGTTGCTGCTCTAATTATGGAAAACAGTTACCAAGACATCTTTAAGGCCTACTTCACATTGCACTAGCTACTTCAGAGGTGGTGAGGATTCTAAAGCTATTCTGGAAGCTGCTACTTTGTCCTTGTTCCAAACTTTTACTAAGCATTGCAAACTAGATGTTTAGTCTATATAAAAAAATGGATTTTCTAAGGCTGTCCTTCATGGCATCCTTAACTTGCAGGAGGTTCCCTCGCCTCCTCCTCCCAATCTAACCATGCTCAGGGAATATTCTTATGTGCAAGGAATACTGCAGTAGTGGTCTAATAAAGAACATAGTACACTTGTACAAGTAACTTACCATAATATTACATGTTGAAATAGATCACTGTGCAGTACAGATAACATCCCTCCATAGCTTTTTCTATTTTCGCTTCACCATGGTGGATTATAACTAAAGTTATTTCCTTCTCCCACCTAATAACTTCCTGTTGCTAACATACTGCAAGAGGGTCTCACAGCTACAAATAACTGGTGCCGAAATCATGGCCTTAAGTTAAACACAAAAAAATGTATTATTGTACCATTTGGCAAAAACATGGCCCCTACTGATTACCACATCAACGGCAACCCCCAAAGCACACAACCTGTGGTGAGAAACCTGGGTACACAGGTTGACAACGATCTCACATTCGACCATCATGTGGAAGCGGTGATAAGAAAAGCCTTTTACTTAGTTCATCTCATAAGTAAAGGGACAACATCCAGAAAAAAAGAGGTTATTACCTCTCTGTACGCCTCTCTTATTAGACCTATAATTGAGTATAATGTTCCATTTGGTATATACCTCTCCAAACAGCTGCACTATCTGGAAAGGCCACAGAAATACCTCACAAAGAGAATCCATGGCCTCCGACACCTAACCTGTGTGGACAGGCTCAAATCACTATCACTCTACTCTGTATCATACAGGTTGCTCAGAGATGATCTGTGTCTCACCTACAAAGCAATATCAGATCCTACCCTGCTAGAGATGCTCCATATCCGTAAGTCCAACTCCTCGCACACTACCCGCTTGATAGGCCTAAATCTAATGTGCGACATCAACAAAATCTGCTGGAGAAACTGACTTGTCTCCAGAGGCTGCCCAGTCTCTGGAATAGACTTCCCATACATGTCAAATGGAGTACCTTGCTGACCCTATTCAAACACAACCTTGGTGAATGGATGGGAAACCATAAATTTGTCCCAGGGGTTCCACCTGTGTCTCTCATTAACGGGTGATTGGTGCTGACTGAGGTTTCTTTTTTGGAGATAAACTCTTGGCTAGGCTTGTAAGGGCCCCAGGGTCATTAGCCTAGTAACCTCTTATGATCCAATGATCATTATGAAAAACACCAACTGTGAAACTTTGTAACTTGTGTGTCTAAGGTTACACCAGCTCTATCAAGTAATGCATTTCTGATTTTCTCGTAGTCCAGATATTCAGTCCCCTCCATGTCCATGAAGGCTGTCTGTGGTTCTTCATTTAATTGAGTCAAAAGGATCCTGGCCAGTCAACTAGGTACTGTCACTTAGGAAAGCTTGGAGGTGGAAAGATATGTTTTTAAGTCTTCCTCCCTAGTTAGTTATTTTAGTGACGGCTCTGTTCTTGGTGTAGCCATTGACTTGGGTACTATCAACATCCCTTTGGATTGTTCTACTGTGGCCCCTTGATACACAAGTACATTGACTTGGGTACTGTCAGCATCCCTTTGGATTGTTCTACTGTGGCCCCTTGATACACAGGTACATGCATGAAATATAATTTCCAGCATATATACCACGTCTTTTTTGAGGAAGTTTCATTCATATTTCATTCATGATGGGTATAATTATGGATCTGTGGTATTAATAACTTCTGCCATATTACTCCCTCCACACAATCCACCAATAAATTAAAGTGGTTGAGACAACCACTCATACAAAATGTGCAAAAAAAGGGTCGTGGTGGAACCAAAAGCAAATATATTAACTTGGTACAAAATGGCTGGAAAACGGTCTCTGTTGGTAGGTCTTTTTGGATTCCTCTGACAGAACAATTTTCAGGTTCTTCTTTCTGGTCTGGCTGATTTTTTTTTCTTCCACCACATTCCATTTCACAAAGAACATATTCTCTGTGGTCAGTCTTCTCTCAGCCCTCTTTTTATATTAAGGTCATTGGCTCATTACACAAACTGCTTTCATTAATCTAGACTAGCACCTTGTTCTTAAAAAAAAAAGGTACTGATGAGCAAACCACCACTCATAATGAAACGTCAGTCTGTTGTCAATGAACACTTATTTTATTTATTTGTTTAACATCCGTTTGCCAGGAAAGTCTGACTTGGAACAAAGCCAATTTTCAGTGGGGACCCAGGGCAAAATGCTCCAGACACATGACTTTGTAATGTGGGAGGAAACCAGAGTACCTGGAGAAAACCCACACAAATGCAGGGAGGACATGCAGACTCTGCATAGAAGGCACTCCAGCCGAGAATCGAACCAGAGAACCTCTTGCTGTGAGGTGACAATTCTACTGCTGCACCACTACGCCATCATTCATAACACCACTGTAGGAATTAGTTATCTGAATTATGTACAGATTTGTGGGCCACTCATACACTCCCAAGTAATGAGAGCTACCATGCTTTGTTACAATATGCATACATTACCATGACAGAGTTTAAAAGAAAATGCTCCAATATGTTAACTAATTCTAACAGGCAGACTTCCATCTCTTGCAAATATATATGATGTTCATCGTGCATACAGCTGCAGTAATCACAGATGGGTTTTCTGCCGTCAGGCGGGTCCTCGGTCGGCCGAATTCCAAAGTCTAGGTCCGGCGTCGGTTGTTGTCGCTTTCTTTCCTGACGTTAGTGCGGCAGGGGTATATAAGACACAGCCAACGCCATATTCTTCAGTCTTTTTTGCCGCGCGGTGCCCAAAGCAGAAGCAGTTCGCAAGTGCCGGTTGGCCAGCTCCTGAAATTACGAATAATTGGAAACCGAAGTCTTCTTTAAAGCTAAGTACCCCATTGGGGAAACTTTTCTTGCCTCAGACCGATGTCAGACAAAGTTAACAATTGTATTTCTTGTGGGAAGCAAATACCGCATAAGGATTTCCATTCCCTCTGCATACCTTGTTTAGGCCCAGACCACGACGTCTCGGCCTGTCGCTTTTGCGCTACTTTCAATAAACGCACTATTAAGTATCGGGCGGAGTTCGCCCAGCACTTTGGTAAAGCCTTTGATTATAAAATGTCGTCGGATACTCCGACTACCGTTTTGTCCAAAAAACGCAAGGACAAAGACCGACACGCGAGGCCCGCAGTCTCCACCGACACCACACCAAAACCGGCTACATGTGATCCGGTTCTCAGCGAGGCGCCTACGCAGCCCCTAACTACCAACGACACTTCTTTGGCGGTGTCCTCTGTAACCGAGACCGCAGGTACCTCGGCCCATACCCAGACTACAACCACCGAAGCCACTGTGAGTGTTGAGCCTCCTAATGTGGATAGGTCCACTTCCACCTATGGTGTCTTTAGACCCTCATCTTCCTTCTCCATTAAGACCTTTACTAAGTCTAAATCAGCCATGCATCCCAAGAGGCCTGTTGCACAGGGCCCATCTCCAGGACCCATGCCTAAAAATCAGATGCTAAAAATGGCTGAGGATTTAATTACTCTTATCAGGGGTTCCCAGCCCCCTCCAGACAAGATACCCAGAGTGGAGGAAGCTTCTCCCTCTTCTGACCAGGATTCCATTTTTTCAGAACATTCTGATGAAGAGGAGTACTCGTACTCCCCTTTTGAAGATTCGGATGCTGAGCAGTCCATTCCTTCTGTATCTCCCCCAGAGGATTTTTCTTTTGGGGAAGCCTTGCACACCTTGAGGGAACACTTCCATTGGGAAGGCCAAGACTTTTCTGATTCCAAGAAAAGACTTAGGGAATTTCTTTTGTTACCTCAGCACAGACCTCTGGCGATACCTCCTGTCTTGAACATACTTGATGATGTTTACTCGGAGGCTTGCCTAAATCCGGATTCCCTGCCTCCTGCCCCAGTCAAACCTGATAGGTACTACAGAGCTCCTAACTCTCACCAATTTCTTTACAAAAGCCATAATGCTGACCCTGAAACCATTTCTCAAGGCCCCAAGGGAATGAAGGCCTCTACTGCTAAGAATCCACTACCTTCCGAAAGAGAGTCTAGATCCTTAGAAAGGTGGGGAAAAAAGGTATATACCTCGGCCACCCTAGCCATGAGGGCCTTAAATTGTCAGTTCCATATGCTTAAATATCAGCAGTTTCTGTTATCACAACTAAGAAATAAAATGTCTCAACCTGAACAACCAGATTTGAAGGAGTTGCAGGATATGATGCATAGAGCAGAACAAGTGGGTAAACACACCTTACAATGTGGCTATGATGCCCTAGAGGCCTCAAGTAGAGCTGCTGTGACAGGATCAGTCATTCGTAGACATGCCTGGTTTAGGGAACAAACCTTGCCTGACCATGTTAAAGCTAAGCTACTAGATGCTCCTTTACAAAAGTATGTACTATTTGGTACTAATGCTGAGGAGATACTACGGAAAATGGAAGAAAAAGCTAAATCTATGCAAACTGTCAAAGCTTTTCTACAGGTTCAACCACCACGTTTTAGCAGAAATTGGCCTTCAAAGAACTGGTCCTTTCCAGCCACTTACAAGCCACAAAGAGGTAGATACAGGCGCACAAGGGGCAGAGGACAACCTCAAGGATCATATAGAGGCAGACAATGGCAAACTCCAGCACCAAGAGGTGGCGAGGACAGTGCACAGCAATACAGGAAACAAACCCAATGACTTCCCCCTTTTCATGCCAAGCAAGTCTCAGCTGACAGCACCCTTGGGAGGAAAGCTGGCATTATTTACAAGAAATTGGCATATTATCACAACAGACAAATGGATCCTGGACATTATAAACAGAGGCTACAGATTTCATTTTCACACTCTTCCAAAAATGAGAGGCATGCCAAACCTGCCACACAATCAAAGGGCAGAGGCTCAAATACAAATTTCAAAGCTTATGGCCATGAAAGCTATTCAAGAGGTACCTACTCACGAACAAGTTCAAGGTTTTTATTCCAGACTTTTTCTGGTACCAAGGAAAGGAACCAACTGGAGACCCATTTTGGACTTATCCATCCTAAACACATTTCTACTCGTACCAAAATTCAAGATGCTCACATTACAGCAACTTCTTCCCATGCTGGGCAAGGAGTTTTGGCTGGTAACATTGGACCTCAAGGAGGCATACCTGCATGTCCCAATCAGACAAAGTTGCAGAAGATACCTCAGATTTCTTGTAGGTTCAATCCACTATCAATTCTCTGCATTGCCCTTTGGCTTATCTACTGCGCCCAGAGTATTCACGAAATGCCTGGCATCAGTAATTGCCTACTGCAGACTTCAAGGGATACAAATTTACCCTTATTTGGACGACTGCCTGATCCAAGCGGACAACAAGCACATACTTCTGGAACATCTGGCTTATGTAACACGGTTATTGAATTCTCTGGGATACACAGTCAACAAGGAAAAATCCAGGCTAACACCATCTCAGAAAATAACTTTCCTAGGTGCCAACTTGGACACAAACACCCAGATGGCCTATCTTACGCCAGAAAAACAAGGGCAACTAACTCATTACTTCAAAATACTAGCAAATTGTACCAGGCTCACTGCAAGGAAAATCCTTCAGGCTCTGGGCTTCATGGCATCTTGCATTCTTCTAATCCCATGTGCAAAGTTGCATATGAGGAAACTTCAATGGTACCTAAAAACCTATGGTCTCAACACAGCCACAGTTTGGAAACAATAATACCAATAATTCCATGTTTGCAAAAGGAATTTCTATGGTGGGCCCAAGCATGCCAAACAAACACAGGTCTTCCATTCTGCAAGCCTCAAGCAAATCAAGTCATCACAACAGACGCCTCAGACTACGCCTGGGGGGGCGCACATGACAGACAGGTGCATTCAGGGCAAATGGTCCCAAAAGGAAAAGCACCTTCACATCAATCAAAAAGAAATGCTAGCAGTGATAAATGCAATTACAATTTTCAAGGACCTCCTGCATCCAGGGCAATTATTGATAAGAACAGACAACACCACAGTAATGTGGTACATAAACAAACAAGGTGGAACACATTCATACCCCCTGTGCAGGCTAGCCATGTCACTTTGGATCTTGGCTCTGGAATGGCAAATTGATCTTCAAGCACAGTACTTGCCAGGATTGGAAAACACGCTGGCAGACAACAATCTAAGCAGAAATATGACAGATCCACATGAATGGAAGTTGCATCCTCAAGTGTTTACAAAGATAATCCAGGCGTGGGGAAGACCAGACATAGATCTCTTTGCCTCCCACAGGAATCATCAATTGAAAAAGTTCTGTTCAAGGACCTTTCATCCAAAGGCCTGGAGGGTGGACGCCCTTTCATTCAGTTGGACAGCATGGACAGTTTACGCTTTCCCACCTCTGCCTCTTCTGCCCAAGGTGCTCTTGAAAGCAAGAGCAGACAGACCGAAGATGATACTGATTGCTCCAGACTGGCCAAGACAACACTGGTACCCACTCCTGAGGAGCCTAACACATACTCCTCCCTGGACCCTACCTCTAATGCCTCTTCTACTGACTCAGCACAGCTACAAAACTCTTCACAGTCAGCTGAAAACTCTAAATCTGGCTGCATGGAAAATTCCTTAACACCACAACAGACCCTACTCTCCAAAGAGGTGCAGGATGTCATTTTGGAGGCCAGAAGGCCATCTACTAGAAAGGCTTACTCCGCAAAATGGAAATGTTTTTGCGCTTGGAATGAGAAAAAAGGCCAAGATCCTAGAAAACTGAATTTGCCTCAGATATTACAGTATCTAGCTGAGCTGTTGAACAGTGGACTTTCATTCTCCTCCATCAAAATTCATGCCTCAGCCATTTCTGCAGAATACAATACTGATCCACCCTTATTCTCTCACCCACTTTTAAGACAGTTCCTCAGAGGAGATAAGAATATAAGACCTCCAAGGAAACAACCAATACCAGCCTGGGATCTTAACTACATTCTAGAAAAATTAACATTACCTCCCTTTGAACCAGCTGCCTCAACAGATTTGCAATATTTGTCCTGGAAAACAGCTTTCCTTCTGGCCATTACCTCAGCTCGTAGGGTTTCGGAACTACAAGCCCTCATGGCTGTGCAGCCCTTTCTCATCCTCCATCAGGACAGGGTTTCCCTATGAACCAACCCGTCATCTATGCCTAATGTAGTATCCAGGGTAGCTTTAAATCAGGCCATACACTTTCCTACCTTTTACCCCAATCCTCAAAACAAAGGGGAAAGGCTGCTACATTCCTTAGACATCCATAGACAGCTACGTTACTGTTTGGACAGAACACAGCCCTTCAGGAAATCAGAACAACTTTTTGTGTCCTATGCTGTAGGAGCTCAAGGGAAACTTCTCGTGTTCATAAAACAAAGCCTATCCCTCACTCTGTTCAAAAAGAATTTGGATAAATGGATGAGGAGCCATAAATTTACTCCGTGTACTCTTCCATGTCCCTTGTGTTCAAAGGCAGTTTGTAAAATGACTCTTGGCCCCAACACCCAAAGACCCACTGCCCTGATACTTCCCCATCCCATATCTGGGGGAATTAAAATATAATATTGTCATATCCTCGGTATTATTGGCTAGCTTGTAAAGGCTCTTGTGTCATTAGCCTAGTAATCGCCTATGCATATACATGACTAGTAACGCATGCACTGTAAGCGTCTGTTATATTTGTTATTTATGAGTACAAGCTCTGTTTTGATAACCCTGTCTACTGGGTAAATACCCGGGCTAATGTATTGTAAATATTTGTAAAATTATTTAAACTCTGCTTGCACCGTGCAACAACTATTATCTTGTGATGTGTGTTTTATACATGGATTGTGATGCTAAAGGGTCAGTGCACCAGCTCAATTACCCAGTTAACAAATTGAAATAAATAAAATAAATAAATTTGCATTCTTCTGTGGTCACTAGAAACTTGGTACATCCAAACCTGAAGGAACTCAGGTTGACAGATTGGAAGGACTGACTCTTGCACATCTTTTTTTTATCTCAAGGTGTGCAATATTTAATCCTGGCAGTGGTGGCATTATTTAGTCAGATCCTAAGTGGAATGATTCACCTATGGCCACCTAGAAGAGGTGCCCTTCCTCTTTTTAACTTGAATTCCATCCTTGAGCAGCTGAGCTTTGACTCATTTGAGCCAACAGCCTCAGTCTCACTCTTTTTTTGTCCTAGAAGACCATGTCTGTTGGCAGTTATGTCCATAAGAATGATTTTGGAACTACAAGCCTTGATGGCCTATATATATAATTTTGTGTGTATGTGCAAATGAATACCACACCAATAATATATATGGAGTGTATTAACTTGGTAGCACTTTATTCACATCATCAACTAGGACTTCTTCAGGCAATTTAATACCAGGACAATATACACCTTAAGTAAAACAGCTAATTGTACTTAATTAAACAAGAAGTCACGTTTGTCAATCAATACCTAGTTCATTATAGCCCCAAACGCAATCATTTCAATGTCTTAGCTTTCAGAACAGGCTGATAACTTTGTTCTCTCTTGGATAAGGATTTGAGCATGTCAGTGTACTTCCTTGTTATCGGATAACTGGATGTCACTGCCGCTCTCGTTTTGAAATTCCTTATCTAAAACGAGAAACGAAACTCTCTTGAACATTAGATTTGGTAGAATGTCTAATATACTCTTCCTTTCTTTTTGTATTGTAAAAACAATCAGACACCCTTTCCCGTAGTTGCCTGCCTCTCTTTCCAAAATATGATGATGAAAATGAAAAAGAAGTGACGTATAAACCACATTATTAAAATAACAAGTTATTTGTTCCTCTTCATACAACCCTTGGTAAGGTGCAAAACGTAAGGACTGATCAGCATATATTTAAATGATTTAAAACTCCCATGTTCAGATGCCCCCTTCTTTTTTACGGGGCCCACGTCATTGTTCCTAGATGTACTACTTTCTGTCACGCTTAATGTTTTACCCTCTTCCACTAAAAAAACTAATTTAATTTCCTAACACTCTGCCAACCAAACATTTTCCAATTATTTCTCCTCACACCAAGTTCACCCCTTGCCTGTTTCCTCATTAAACCCTCTTCATATAAAACAGGAAGCTAATTTTCTATTGTCACCCCTAACAACATCAGTAATATCTCTTACTTCTTTTAATAGGTATTATCTATTCAAAAACACTTTACCAAAACATCCATTTATAAGTCAAACTCATTTTCTCTTGTAGTCAATTTAACCCTAACAGCCTGGCTCAAGACAGATGCTTACCTTTTGTTTCCTATATGTTAAAAATACAGTGACCTTATCTGTTTGAGTAGCATCACCTTTTTAGTTCTAGCTCTTCTTATCTCATGTGGAAAAATGTAGCACTACAAGGCAGTTTTTTTTTTCCTGAAGGGGGATATTATCATTATATTTTCATAGGATTATAGGTAAGTACTTGGCTATCTGCTCTTGGAGCCATTTTAAGCCTAGCCAATTTCCCTTTTTGTGCTATAATTAACCTATCACATTTGGTTAGAAATTGGCCTTACCCATACAGGGTCAATAATTGTAGATAATCCCAGATGAGAATATCTGGGATCATACCATAGATAATTTGAGGAGACCCAAGCATGGGATAAAGCATTTAGGAGCTGCCTCTGTCCATCAGTAGTACAGGGGGTAGCACTAGGGTAAATTTTCTGTTTCCCTTCCATAGATCCAAGTTGCAGGTGAATATGGATAGGGAAGAACTTTGTTTTTTGCTTTTGGGGAGTCTGTTCCAAAGCAGCGGTATCCTGCTCAAGATATACCTGTCCCTCAAAATTGTTCCATTGTTGCAGAAGATGTTTAGATCCCTAGATTGAGTATCTCTGATGCCATTTGACTTGCTGATGTGCAGTAAATTGATTGGTATTAGGTCAGAGGATGCCTCGCATGCCATACACGTGTCACCTCTTAACAGTCTGTAGGATACTGAGTATAGTGACAGGGCTTTGAGTCGGTCCATGTAGGATATATTGTTTTGTCTTTGTATCCTTTTAGTAAGGTACTTCTATGGGTGTTCCAGTTGTTGCATGTGTCTGGACAGATGCAAACCAAAGGGGGCATTATCTTCAATGATTGGCCTAATAAGGGCTGAGTAAACAGGGACAATGACCTCTGTACATCTAGACACAAACCCTTTGTTTATAAGCTGTGCAGTATAGAAGGACTTTCTTATAACAGTGGACAAACATTGGTCAAAATTAGGTCACTGTTCACATAAGTTCCCAAATCCCAAACAACTCTGTCATCTCTTAGGGGTGTATTGTCCATGTGGTAGTTCCCTGGGGTAGATGACTTCCCAAAGGATAGAGTAGTGCATTTTTTTTTATTTTGTTTCAGTCCATGATTTTGGCAACAGTTATTTATTTTGGAGAAACATTCCTGCATGACGACTAAGTCATTTGGGGATTCAAAGACTGCTCTTAGCTTGTAGCCATATGCAAACATAGTCAGCTGGAGCCCTTTGGTGTTGGCTTTTACTTCAGAAAAGTAGATGCCTGACAAGAGAGATCCCAGCACAGAACCCTTTGGAACTCCACTGGTGACTGATCTCTTTGTGTCGGTAACTTCCCGTTTTGATTTTCTACATCCTATCTGTAAGCCACTTGGCAATCCAGCGGGAGACATAGAAGTTTATTCACAGTTTATTTAGCTTTTCTACTATGCCTGACTGGGGAATTGCCAAAAGCTTTGGCCAGGTCAGATTATACATTGCATATTATTTTGCCTTTATCCATTGCTTTGGTGATCTTTCCCAAAAAAAAAAATCTACCAAGCTGAGTAAGAGTGACCTGTCTTTAATGAATCCAAACTGAGACAGATCCAGTGATTGGAGGTTCCCTATGTCCTGATTGATTAGTTCTTTGATAAGTCTTTTCATGGCTTTACATATGAGATTGGTCAGACATATGAGTCTGTAATTGCCTGGGTTTGTGGAAGGTCCTGCCTTATGCAGGGGAATGACTGTAGCTCTTCAGTATTCACTTGGTACAAAACCTGCATGGAGACTGAGATTGAACAGTGTTGTTAGGGGTGTGCCTGAGACTGAGCAGTGTTGTTAGGGGTCTGCCTGAGACTGAACAGTGTTGTTAGGGGTCTCCCTGAGACTGAACAGTATTGTTAGGTGTCTGCCTGAGACTAAACAGTGTTGTTAGGGGGGTGTGGCTGAGACTGTCAGTGTTGTTAGGGGTGTGGCTGAGACTGAACAGTATTGTTAGGGGTGTGGCTGAGACTGAACAGTATTGTTAGGGGTGTGGCTGAGACTGAACAGTGCTGATAAAGGTGCAGCTAAACTGTGCTTCGTACTATTTAATATGCACCAAGGAATATTGCCAGGACCCATCAATGCAGTATTTTGGGCTTTTGATAGCAGTTATAGGACTTGATCTTGGGTGATAGCTAGAGCTGAACCAGTTTCAGATATGTCTTGGGGGACAGACAGAGGCGAGAGAGGGGTAAAGTAAGAGCTAAATTTATCAGCCAGTAGCTTTGCTATATCTTCAGCCTTAGTGTAGATAACATCATTCACAATCAGCTCAGCACATTACTGCATTGTACTTTTGGGATTACAAACATAACTAAAAATGCCTTGTGATTTGTCTTAGGCGTGGGTGGATTTTATTAATCTCCTGAGTTTATTTCGGTGACAAGGGCTCTAACATTCTGGGAATTGCTCTTCTTACATTTGGTCAAAATTAATTTCCTTTTATTCCTTGCTAATGTTGTGGTTCTACCATGTGGGTTTGTTTCTGGGGTGGGTACAACTGCATCTGTGCAGCTCTTTACATGCTGTTATAGTGTGTTGGTGTACATGTCTGTGCATTCAATGGAATTAACTGAGTTTAGAGGATATGAAACTTACCAATGTATCACTTAGGAGTAGGTAGTTTGTCTTAAAGAAATTTCTAAAGTTACTTTGGTTGGAAGGGATCTCTGGTTTAAATTTTATTTTGAAGGAGACTACGTTATGGTCAAACCTGAAGTGATGAAGTTACGCAAGGGATGGTGCAAGATGCTCCCTTATTAGTAAGGACAAGACCCAAGATGTTATTCCCCCTAGTGGGTACTCTTACTAATTGTTCCAGGGCATTTGTATTGACAGGGTCCAGGAATCCTTGTGCTTGTGCACTAGATGGGGTGTGGGTTTCCCAGTGTATAGTTTGATAGTTTAGTTCACCTAGAAAAATGGCACTGGGTTTAAAACTGATTGATTCTTGTTCCGGTAGATAGGTGCTGTGGCTTTCTTGTGCCGGAGGAAGTTCTATAGCTCTTTAATATATATTCAAACAAAGTACAGCAAACCAGTCCCGGAAACTGCCACCTCGATGAAAAGGCTCACAAATAAGTATCATATATATGGTACGGGACTTTTCTGATGGTTATTTGGGTATAAAAAGGCTCTTGTGAATTAGAATTAGGATTCCTAAAAGTTGGCACTTATTGCATGTGGGGCAAGGCCTATATAAGGTTTGTGACAAAAAAAAACACAATATGGAGTGAACCAGTGCCCATTTATTCCAGGATGCTGTATACCATCTCCATATGCAGGAGGATTAAGCTTGCACCTTGATGTATTCAGAGTCCCTGGAATTGGCCCCAAGTGGGCAGATATTAGCCTGTGCATGATTCTGAAATGTTGTTAATACTACTACACCAGTGTCTCCACTGGAAGTATCTGCTATTTTGGTGAGTTCATATACAAACATTCTTTTTGGTGGAACATACCATGGCTATTATGGTGAGTTCTTGCACAGACGTTCTTTTTTGTGGAACATACAATGTCTTCTTACTGTACCATTTAGTTTGAAGTTTTATTTGCCTTTGTCTCTGGATTCTGTTGTATTCAACAAACATCCTCACAGTCATGGCATGTATCAGATAAAGGAATATAAAGTAAGTAAATAAAGTAGAACTGAATGCCTTTTCAGTATCAAAACTGTACCAGATGTAAAAATTGCATGCATCTAAGAAAGTCACTTGTGATGGTAATGGAAACAGTATGGAAGTTTCTGTAAGACAACTGGTGCGTCATTGTTCATGCCAAAACAGAGCAAGAGTACAGCACTAGAATACAGCAATGCAGACATTAGCCATTTGACTTCAGAGTTAGGCAGGTTTTGCCCTGATTTTCAGTGAACTTTTGGTCTGGTCTGGCAAATTTGTATTGTTGTCCATCAGTTATTAATGATCAAACTGTTGTAAATATAGTCCAAAGATTCCTGGCAGGATCTTATTTCAATTGTACCATCTCTGTTGATTTTGATTTATAGGGTATAAGATCCCAGCGGAACATCTTTGGTTACTTATTAATAAAGATGAAACAGTCCAGACTGATGACAATGAAAGTGGAACAGTGTTGCAGAAAAGTCAGCTTCTTGACAGCAACGTCACCTGTAAGTACAAGGTCAGATAATTAACTGGTCAGCTTCCTGACAGCGGTATCAGGAGTAAGTACAAGGTCACATAATTAACTGGTCAGCTTCCTGAAAGCAGTATCAGCAGTAAGTATAAGTTCAGATAATTAACTGGTCAGCTTCCTGACAGCATTATCAGCAGTAAGCATAAGTTCTGATAATTAACTGGTCAGCTTCCTGACAGCCGTATCAGCACTAAGTACAAAGTCAGATAATTAACTGGTCAGCTTCCTAACAGCGGTATCAGCAGTAAGGACAAGGTCAGATAATTAACTGGTCAGCTTCCTGACAGCGATATCAGCAGTAAGTAGAAGGTCAGTTAATTAACTGGGCAGCTTCTTGACAGCATTATTAGCAGTAAGTACAAGGTCAGATATTTAACTGGTCAGTTTACTGATGGCTGTATCAGCAGTAAGTACAAGGTCAGATAATTAACTTGTCAGCTTCCTGGCAGCTGTATCAGCAGTAAGTACAAGGTCAAATAATTAACTGGTCAGCTTCCTGACAGCGATAGCAGTAAGTACAATGTCAGATAACTAACTGGTCAGCTCCCGGACAGTGATATCAGCAGTAAGTACAAGGTCAGATAACAACTGGTCAGCTTCCTGACAGTGATATCAGCAGTAAGTACAAGGTCAGATAACTAACTGGTCAGCTTCCTGACAGGGATATCAGCAGTGAGTAGAAGGTCAGTTAATTAACTGGGCAGCTTCTTGACAGCATTATTAGCAGTAAGTACAAGGTCAGATATTTAACTGGTCAGTTTACTGATGGCTGTATCAGCAGTAAGTACAAGGTCAGATAATTAACTTGTCAGCTTCCTGGCAGCTGTATCAGCAGTAAGTACAAGGTCAAATAATTAACTGGTCAGTTTACTGATGGCTGTATCAGCAGTAAGTATAAGGTCAGATAATTAACTGGTCAGCTTCCTGACAGCAGTATCAGCAGTAAATACTAGGTCAGATAATTAACTGGTCAGCTTCCTGACAACAATACCAGCTGTAAGTACAAGGTCAGATAATTATCTGGTCATCTTCCTGACAGTGGTATCAGCATTAAGTACAAGGTCAGATAATTCACTAGTCATTTTCCTGACAGCAGTACGAGCAGTAACTACAAGGTCAGATAACTGACTGGTCAGTTTCCTGACAGTGGTACCAGCAGTAAGTACAAGGTCAGATAATTGAATGATCAGTTTCCTGACAGCGGTACCAGCAGTAAGTACAAGGTCAGATAATTGACTGGTCAGTTTTCTGACAGCGGTATCATCAGTAAGTACAAGGTCATATAATTAACTGGCCAGTTTCCTGACAGCGGTATCTGCAGTAAGTACAAGGTCAGATAATTAATTGGTCATCTTCCTGACAGTAGTATCAGCAGTAATTACAATGTCAAATAATTAACTGATCAGCTTCCTGACAGCGGTATCTGTAGTAAGTACAAGGTCAGATAACTAACTGGTCAGTTTCTTGACAGCTCTATCACCAGTGAGTACAAGGTCAGATAATTAACTGGTCAGCTTTCCAGACAGCCATATCAGCAGTAAGTACAAGGTCAGATAATTAACTGGTCAGCTTCCTGACAGCGATAGCAGTAAGTACAAGGTCAGATAATTAACTGGTCAGGATCCTGACTGCGATAGCAGTAAGTAGAAGGTCAGATAATTAACTGGTCAGCTTCCTGACAGCATTAATATCAGTAAGTACAAGGTCAAATAATTAACTGGTCAGCTTCGTGATGGCCATATCAGCAGTAAGTAGAAGGTAAGATAATTAACTGGTCAGCTTCCTAATGGCAACATCAGCAGTAAGTACAAGGTCAGATAATTAATTGGTCAGTTTCCTGACAGCAGTATCAGTACGTACAAGGTCAGATAACTGGTCAGTTTCCTGACGGTCATATCAGCAGTAAGTACAAGGTCAAATAATTAACTGGTCATCCTCCTGACAGCGGTATCAGCAGTAAGTACAATGTCAGATAATTATCTGGTCAGCTTCCTGACAACAGTATCTGCAGTAAGTACAAATTCAGATAACTGGTCAGCTTCCTGACAGCGATAGCAGTAAGTACAAGGTCAGATAACTAACTGGTCAGCTTCCTGACAGTGATGTCAGCAATAAGTACAAGGACAGATAATTAACTGGTCAACTTCCTGATGGCTGTATCAGCAGTAAGTACAAGGTCAGATAATTAGCTGGTCAGTTTCCTGACAGCCGTATCAGCAGTAAGTACAAGGTCAGATAATTAACTGGTCAGCTTCCTGGCAGCGGTATTAACAGAAAGTACAAGGTCAGATAACTGGTCAGCTTTCTGATGGCTGTATCAGCAGTAAGTACATGGTCAGATAATTAACTGGTCAGCTTGCTGACAGCGGTGTCAGCAGTAAGTGCATGGTCAGACTGGTCAGCTTCCTTACAGTTGTATCAGCAGTAAGTACAAGGTCAGATAATTCGCTAGTCATTTTCCTGACAGCAGTACCAGCAGTAAGTACACGGTCAGATCATTAACTGGTCACTTCCTGACAGCAGTACCAGCAGTAAGTACAAGGTCAGATAACTGGTCAGTTTCCTGACAGCCATATCAACAGTAAGTACAAGGTCAGATAATTGACTGGTCAGTTTCTTGACATCGGTACCAGCAGTAAGTACAAGGTCAGATAATTAACTGGTCAGCTTCCTGACAGCTGTATCAGCAGTAAGTACAGGGTCAGATAATTAACTGGTCAGCTTCCTGACAGCTGTATCAGCAGTAAGTACAGGGTCAGATAATTAACTGGTCAGCTTCTTGACAGTGGTATCAGCAGTCAGTACTAGTTCAGATAACTAACTGGTCAGCTTCCTAACAGCGGTATCTGCATTAAGTACAAGGTCAGATAATTAACTGGTCAGCTTCCTGACAATATCAGCAGTAAGCACAAAGTCATATAATTAACTGGTCAGCTTCCTGATAGCAGTATCAGCAGTAAGTACAAGGTCAGATAACTAACTGGTCAGTTTCTTGACAGCTCTATCACCAGTGAGTACAAGATCAGATAATTAACTGGTCAGCTTCCTGACAGCCATATCAGCAGTAAGTACAAATTCGGATAATTAACTGGTCAGTATCCTGACAGTGATAGCAGTAAGTACAAGGTCAGATAACTAACTGGCCAGGATCCTGACCATGATAGCAGTAAGTTGAAGGTCAAATAATTAACTGGTCAGCTTCCTAACAGCATTAATAGCAGTAAGTACAAGGTCAAATAAATAACTGGTCACCTTCCTAATGGCAACATCAGCAGTAAGTACAAGGTCAGATACTTAACTGGTCAGTTTCCTGACAACAGTATCAGCAGTACTTACAAGGTCAGATAACTGGTCAGTTTCCTGATGGCCATATCAGCAGTAAGTACAAGGTCAAATAATTATCTGGTCAGCTTCCTGACAGTGGTATCTGCAGTATGTACAAATTCAGATAACTGGTCAGCTTCCTGACAGGGATAGCAGTAAGTACAAGGTCAGATAACTAACTGGTCAGCTTCCTGACAGTGATATCAGCAATAAGTACAAGGACAGTAATTACAATGTCAAATAATTAACTGATCAACTTCTGTGTCACTGTTAGACAGAGGCACAGTATACGGATCTCGAAAAAGGGCATAGCAAAATTAATTTAAAATGGGTGGCGAAAGCCAAACATACTCTGGCTAGGCTTATAAATGCCCTAGGGCAGATAGCCTAGTATGAACCTAGCCTAGTATGAACCTATGACAGATAATTAACTGATCAACTTCCTGATGGCTGTATCAGCAGTAAGTACAAGGTCAGATAATGAACTGGTCAGTTTCCTGACAGCCGTATCAGCAGTAAGTACAAGGTCAGATAATTAACTGGTCAGCATCCTAGCAGCAGTATCAGCAGTAAGTACAAGGTCAGATAATTAACTGGTCAGCTTCCTGATGGCTGTATCAGCAGTAAGTACATGATCAGATAATTAACTGGTCAGCTTGCTGACAGTGGTAGCAGTAAGTACAAGGTCAGATAATTGAGTGGCCAGTTTCCTGACAGCAGTACCAGCAGTAAGTACAAGGTCAGATAATTGACTGGTCAGTTTCCTGACAGCGATACCAGCAGTAAGTACAAGGTCACATAATTGACTGTTCAGTTTCCTGACAGTGGTACCAGCAGTAAGTACAAGTTCAGATAATTAACTGGTCAGCTTCCTGACAGTGGTATAAGCAGTCAGTACTAGTTCAGATAACTAACTGGTCAGCTTCCTGACAGCGATATCTGCAGTAAGTACAAGCTCAGATAACTAACTGGTCAGCTTCCTGACAGCGATATCAGCAGTAAGTACAAGGTCAGATAATTAACTGGTCATCTTCCTGACAGTGGTATCAGCAGTAATTAAAAGGTGAGATAATTAACTGGTCAGTTTCCTGACAGTGGTATCAGCAGTCAGTACTAGTTCAGATAACTAACCGGTCAGCTTCCTGACAGTGGTATCTGCATTAAGTACAAGGTCAGATAATTAACTGGTCAGCTTCCTGACAATATCAGCAGTAAGTACAAAGTCATATTATTAACTGGTCAGCTTCCTGACAGCAGTATCAGCAGTAAGTACAAGGTCAGATAATTAACTGGTCAGTTTCCTGACAGCAGTATCTGCAGTAAGTACAGGGTCAGATAATTAACTGGTCAGTTTCCTGACAGCAGTATCTGCAGTAAGTACAAATTCATATAACTGGTCAGCTTCCTGACAGTGATAGCAGTAAGTACAAGGTCAGATAATTGACTGGTCAGTTTCCTGACTGTGATACCAGCAGTAAGTACAAGGTCAGATAATTGAGTGGTCAGTTTCCTGACAGCGGTACTAGCAGTAAGTACAAGGTCAGATAATTGACTGGTCAGTTTCCTGTCAGTAATACCAACAGTAAGTACAAGGTCAGATAATTGACTGGTCAGTTTCCTGACAGTGGTACCAGCAGTAAGTACAAAGTCAGATAATTAACTGGTCAGCTTCCTAACAGCGGTATCAGCAGTAGGTACAAGGTCAGATAATTAACTGTTCAGCTTCTTGACAGCTGTATCAGAAGTAAGTACACGGTCAGATAATTAACTGGTCAGTTTCCTGACAGTGGTATCAGCAGTCAGTACTTGTTCAGATAACTAACTGGTCAGCTTCCTAACAGCGGTATCAGCAGTAGGTACAAGGTCAGATAATTAACTGTTCAGCTTCTTGACAGCTGTATCAGAAGTAAGTACACGGTCAGATAATTAACTGGTCAGTTTCCTGACAGTGGTATCAGCAGTCAGTACTTGTTCAGATAACTAACTGGTCAGCTTCCTGACAGCGGTATCTGCAGTAAGTACAAGCTCAGATAATTAACTGGTCATCTTCCCGACAGTGGTATCTGCAGTAAGTACAAGGTCAGATAATTAACTGGTCAGTTTCCTGACAGCGATATCAGCAGTAAGTAGAAGGTCAGATAATTAACTGGTGTGCTTCTTGAAAGCATTATTAGCAGTACGTACAAGGTCAGATAATTAACTGATACTTAGTAGTTCAGATAACTAACTGGTCAGCTTCCTGACAGCGGTATCAGCAGTAAGTAAAAGGTCAGATAATTAACTGGTCAGCTTCCTGACAGTGGTATCTGCATTAAGTACAAGGTCAGATAATTAACTGGGCATCTTCCTGACAGTGGTATCAGCAGTAATTAAAAAGTAAGATAATTAACTGGTCATCTTCCTGACAGTGATGGTAAGTACAAGGTCAGATAATTAACTGGTCAGCTTTCTGACAATATCAGCAGTAAGTACAAAGGCATATAATGAACTGGTCAGCTTCCTGACAACAGTATCAGCAGTAAGTACAAGGTCAGATAATTAACTGGTCAGTTTCCTGTCAGCCGTATCAGCAGTAAGTACAAGGTCAGATAATTAACTGGTCAGTTTCCTGAGAGCAGTATCAGCAGTAATTAAAAGTCCAGATAATTAACTGGTCAGCTTCCTGACAGCAGTATCAGCAGTAAGTACAAGGTCAGATAATTAGCTGGTCAGTTTCCTGACAGCCATATCAGCAGTAAGTACAAGTTCAGATAATTAACTGGTCAGTTTCCTGACAGCAGTATCAGCAGTAAGTAAAAGTCCAGATAATTAACTGGTCAGCATCCTGACAGCCATATCAGCAGTAAGTACAAGGTCAGATAATTAACTGGTCAGTTTCCTGACAGCAGTATCAGCAGTAAGTAAATGTCCGGATAATTAACTGGTCAGCTTCTTGACAGTGATATCAGCAGGAAGTACAAATTGTAATAAATAAATGTTTGGGTTCTTTACTCCTATGCACAAGTGTGAAGAAAGAGCTTTGAGGTGGTAGAGGGTGGTGAGTGCCAGCTAGGGACACTGTGAATACCTACTTCTCGCTTAATGTGATGCAGTCACTTGTAAATTAGTTAAAAAAAAAAAGAAACTTTCCTTGTAATGTCTGCTGCTGGAAGATAAAGTTTTAATTCTGCCCCAAATGACCTGGATTTGAGAAACAAGCTTTGGTACTATTGGTGCTGGGGAAGGATGGAAGGAAGCTGCCCTTCTGGGGTGAGTACTGTGATTCCAGTTCTGTTTTTATGTGCTACGTCCTTGTGGATGGGGGGAGGAAGGGTCTTCCTCTATCAGAGTAAAGGAGGAGTTCCTGCCATAAAGTGCACTTGCTCTAGTCACGGCTGTAGATGAACAGGAATGTCCACTAGCAGTTTTGGGCCCAGCAGTGCAGCAATAACAAATATGCTGACCGTCAGAGTGAGGCGATTCGTAACATAAGGAAAAAGTGACATGGACGATGATTGTGTATTGTTTCCTTTACCTTGCCTTTTGTTCATCAGTGAAGGCTGACTGCCCAGAAGGGCCATATCCTGAGGTCAGAATCAAACCCTGTGTCTATGAGGTGAATACCTTAACCATTATGCCAACCCTTCCCCCCGATGGTTATGGATGAACATTCACTACTTGAGCACTCTCTTAGTCATAGGTAGGTTAATGATAATGACTCGCTGTACTCTGACCCTGACTTTTTTCACATATGACACTTCACTGCCTGTTGACCCCATTCATTCCCATGGAATATGAGTTACTGTCTCCCATACAGAGCTCAGAAAGGCAAGTATTCCACAGAAAGCAAAGGCCCCAAGGGGTGAAACCATACAGGAGCAGTACTCTAGAACATGACATGTCTGTGAAGGTGGGGGGGGGGGCAACACTGTAGAAGATGACATGTCTCCGAAGGTGGGGATGCAGTACTGTAGGAGATCTGTGAAGGTGGGGGCTGTACTGTAGAACATGGTATGTGTCTGAAGGCAGCAGGTGCAGTATTGTAGAACTTTACATGCCCCAAAGGTGGGGATCAGTACCATAACACATGGCATGTCTCTGAAGGTGGGGGAGCTATACTGTAGAACACGCTATGTTTCTGAAAGTGGTGGGTGCAGTACTGTAGAATATGAATTTTCTCTGATGGTACAGTGCAGTACTGTAGAACATGACATGTCTTGGAAGGTGGGGACTGCAGTGCTGTAGAACATAACATGTCTTTGAAGGCAGGGGAGAGTAGTATGGTCGAAATGACATGTTTGTCTGATCTATATGAGCTGAAAAATACACAAAAGATCTTTAAGTGTAGTTGTTTTATTGGGCAGAGGGATAAGTAGTTGGTTTTCTGTATTTTCAGTCCTGGTATAAATTTGGTGCTTTTATGTGGAGCTGCTGAGCCCACCAGTGCTCTGTACAGATGCAAATAACTAGAAGAAAAGGATTCCTATAGAACTGCCCATAAAGTGGTACCCTGAAAACAGTAAGTATAGATCAAATACCTTGTGCACTGGCAAGCTTAGAGCAGCTAGTTTGTGCATCATGGCAGTACCATTAATTTTAATATAATTTAGTATTCTGCAGCCTAGTCTGCCTCTAATACCCCCTGAAAAAAGCACCTTAAATAGATTTCTGTTAACCCACATATACCACACCCTTGTAGCATACCAGCTGGATGTCAGAACAACATGGATATGCAGCTTCCTAAGTTTTCTGCAGCCAGCTTGGTGGATATGGGTATCTTAAGACAACGTAGCAGTTGTCTCTTGTTTACTGACAACTACTTAATCTTTAAAGTAAAAAATGCAGCATGCAAGAGGTGTGCACACACACTGTCACTGGAGGCTAAACTCTCACATAAAAACACACATCAGGTTGTCAAATCAATGCACACAACATCCATCTCACATAGCACATAGAAGCACATACATAGACCACTGTATGTTGGCACGCTTAAATGCAGTATTGGTGAACATCAAATACTTGCTAGACTACCCATCAGCAAATATTTTCCTCAGCAAAGCCAAAAGCACTCCACAAAATCAGCACTAACACCACACATACAGCCAGACTCTGGTGTAACACCGAACACCACACATACAGCCACACTCGGTAGTGTTAACATCTAACAACATGTATACATCCACAGTTAGTGGTGTAGCACCTAATGCCACACATACAGCTACACTCAGTCGTGTGATAACTAACACCACACATAGAACCACACTCAGTAGTGTAACACCTAACAACACACATACAGCCACAGTCAGTGATGTAACTCCTAATACCACACATACAGCCACAGTCAGTGGTGTAACACCTAATACCACACATACAGCCACAGTCAGTGGTGTGACACCTAATACCAGACATACAGCTGCAGTCAATGGTTTAACACCTAATACCACACATACAGCCACAGTCAGTGGTGTAACACCTAATACCACACATAAAGCCACACTCAGTGGTGTAACACCTAACACCCATACAGCCACACTCAGTGGTGTAACACCTAATACCATACATGTAACCACACTCAGTGGTGTAACACCTAACACCACACATAAAGCCACACTCAGCGGTGTAACACCTAACAACACACATATAGCCACACTCAATGGTGTAACACCTAACACCAGACATAGAGCCACACTCGGTGGTGTAACACCTAACACCACACATAGAGCTACACTCGGTGGTGTAACACTAACACCACACATACAGCCACATTCGGTGGTGTGATACCTCACACCACACATACATCACACTCAGCGTAACCCCACACATACAGCCACACTTGGTGGTGTAACACCTAATACCACACATATAGCCACACTCAGTGGTATAACTCCTAACACCACACATACAGCCACACTCGGTGGTGTGACACCTAACACCACACATACAGCCACACTCAGTTAAGCCCCAAATACAAAGCCCATAACGCAAGCAAACACACGTCCCAGGACTCTAGTCATTGTAAGACATATTGATGCCCCTCTAACCATGCTGAACAAGGAGAAGACAATGTTAGTTGCCTATCTGGAGCTAAGATTTTCTAAATGATGCACATACTCAAGTCAGTGCATCACAGGTACCAGTATGATTCCATCTTAGTCCATGTAGGCGTAAATGACCTGAGATGTACCTCCATGGACTATATGGAGAGAGTCATTACAGACACAAGCTAGTTATGTTATACAACAAAAAGAAAAAAAAATCATGGCTAAAATCAGGAATTTTAACTCCCATAAAGATAAGACTCCCTGATCAAATTAAATAGACAACTAATAGGACTAATTAAGTCCAATAAAACCAATTCTGAGTGAAGGTAGCCTCCCAGTGGACTTTCCAAGATGGCTGCACACAGCTTACCTTCAGCTCTCCCATTGTGAAAAAGAAACTGAAAGATAAGGACCAGGAACTCCTGTCACTTTTAGTAAATTCAGTTACTGGTAGTAAGTACACTGCCTGCCTGTCAGCAAAGAATAAACTAAGAAAACCTGAAAGAAAATTGTCTAGAAAAGGTAAAGAGAAAACACTGACTATGAGGAATCCTGTACCTATTCAACAAAAAGCAGTTCAAGCTCCAGTCTTAGTGCAAGACATGGATTCTAGTAATCTAGAGGAAACAATAAGTCACATGTGCTCAGATATGATAAAATAAATGTAACACTAAAGGAGTGTATCAGGTAAAATAAAAAAGTCT
The DNA here is from genome assembly GCF_019279795.1 of Protopterus annectens. Lineage (NCBI taxonomy): Eukaryota > Metazoa > Chordata > Ceratodontiformes > Protopteridae > Protopterus > Protopterus annectens. Next base: position 1,873,720,117 of record NC_056732.1, read on the forward strand.
GAAAAAATGGAAGAAGCATTAGTGAGATGAGCTGATAAAACTGTAAAAAAAAAAAAAAAAAAATCAGAGGTCAGAATCAGAATGTCTGGCTGAGAGTGAGACTGCTGAAGAAGAGATGTTTTCAAAAATGGTGGAATTGGAGGACAGAGCACATAGGGAAAACATGAGGTTTTCTGGTGTACAAGAGAAACTGGAAGGAAAAGACTGCAAAATTTTATGAAGGCACAAATAAGCAAATTGACTGGTATTCCACAGCAGGATTTGTTAATTGAAAGAATACATTGTGTGTATGATACAAACCTTGTCATGAGAAATCAGACAAGACCTGTATTAGTAAAGATGCAATCCTTCCAACAGAAAGAGCTGATTCTGACAAAACTGTGGCAGAAGGGTAAAGTGTTAAAAGTTGGAGACACTTGAGTGATTGTCAAAAATTATTATTCACTGTACACCAGGCAGAAGACCAACAAATTTATTTCAGTAGTCAGGGAATGTCGAGAGGCAGGTATGAGATTCAAGATGGCTGTAGTCAGCTCTCTTCAGACTGTTTTTTCCTGGAGGATCAAAATAATTTTTGATGCAGACTAGGCTAAGGAGGAAATACAAAAGTTTGTCCAACAAAAAGTGAGTCTTCAACCAGACGTGGACTCGGCTTCTCATTCTTCTAATAAAGCTAATGGAGACATTTTGCCATTGAAACCTTTCCTAAGGTTCCAAAGGAAATTGCTTCAAAGACAGAGAAATCCACAATTTGACTAGAAGGGTTGAAAGTACCTTGGAATTGAACCAGATTCTGGAGTTGGGAGATGGAATGAACATGAAGAAGGTCAGCAACCTTGTAAATTAGTGAATAAATGTGATATTACACAACATCAATCTCTTTTGTGAAATATGTCTGTACAAGAAAAAGTAGAAAGAATGGACTTTTGTTCACTTTGTCAAACTTGTGGTTACCTGAAAGGCATTTTCCTCACTTCATGTCGTTAATGTTTGGAATGACACTAAGGGGAAGGAAGGGAAGATGAAGGAAAAAGGCAATTGTAATGACAATGATTTCTCTTCTTAGTAGTATGCCTATAAAACTTTTCATGATAGCTATGATAATGTGAGGTATTGTCAGTTATGCAAGGAGATGTAGGAAGTGGATATGTAACCTGTTCCAGCACAGCTAGCTTGAATTTAGTAAAGCATTATATGTTATTTGAATATCAAACTGATTTGTACAGATGGTTGTGTTGAAAATGAATTGTAAATTTGCTTGTGTTAAAAATGTCCCAACAGTGGGCCCTGACTGTATTATAACTGAATTAAATATACATATGTTAACAGAGGATACTGGAAGAGAAGAGGTTAAGCTCAGCTCCAGCTAACTTTGGAAAATAGTAAGAAATAAAATTACTGGGCCTAGGCCATAAAGATTTTATCTCAGAGTTTTGAATGAAGCCAGAGAAGCAATGGATGTAAGAAGCATGATTTGTTAGTCACTGTAGGAGGAGTAGAAGTTTGTAATTGTTTATGACTTCCAGAAACTGCACCAGATCTGAACAATGCTCTTGTGTGTGTATTACTGACATGCAGGTGCTAACCTGGTGGTTTCTAGCAATGGGGGATTGCATGGGAACCAGAGGTCAGATGGTCAGATGTATGTGATGTCATTCTGTACAGAAATAATGTTTTAATATTAGGTGAGACAGAAGTCTCAGGCAGTCTATTTTCTTGGAATCTGACATAGAAGGATCCCTCACCTACGTCATATTGCTTTGCTCTATTAAGTAAGTAGGGACAGTAATTCTCTAGATCAGTCATGAAAATATAGTAAGAATAGCTGAGTATTGGTTTTCTGTAACTATGTGAATCTTTCCAGTTGTGTTATTTTTAATATTTCCTGTGACTGAAACTCTGGTGTTTACTGTAAATAGATATTTTGTATTTTCATGTTCTTTTATTACTTGTTATTAAATATATTTAAACTTGTCATTGTGGCTGGTCCTTTAGAGAATATTTTAACCTTTGAGAGTACTTATATCTGTTGGTGACACTTTAGCCACTCCTGAAGCCTGGCTGTTTGGTCAGCATTACCATTTGTATTAATATTAATTTCACTCAGTATAATAAGGTACCCTTGCAAGAGCCTTAGGTAGCTGGCTTTGTAGTGTCTGGTGACAGTGACAACTACTTTATAGTCTGGGCAGAAGGGGACACATCAAGTAAATCTGTGCCAGCCTTTCCCGTGTGTGTGTGTGTGTGTGTGTGTGTGTGTGTGTGTGTGTGTGTGTGTGTGAAAATCAAATCTCACAGTGAGTGTATGTCAGCTACTTGGGCAGAAAGCACTGGTTTCACAGAGAGAGGGTATTGAAGGACTTGGACATTCAGCTGAGGACTTAACTCTATAGCCGTGCTAGTGGGGAGCCTAACTGGGGCCCTGGACAGAGACAGATATAAAGAAATCCAGACCCCGGGCTGAATGTGTTCCCTGTGTGCTCTTAAGGGAAATTGTGCTTGATGCAGAGAGGTCTGCATCTAGAAATACTGAGTGTATCTATTTGTATTCCAAGTGAACATCCCTCTCCAGTGTCGGTGGTGAGGATTCAGGTAGCTTAATTACTTGCCCAGAGTGGGGACGTCACAATATAAATAGCATGTTCTACAGTAAAGCATTTTTAGTTATTGTATGTGATAAAGACAGTAAACAGTTGCCTTTTTCTTCTTTAAATCATATGGTTACTAGTAAGAGCCATGGGAACCAGTCATGTCTTGAATAAGATGTATCCCTGTGGAACTCTTCTTTTGTGCAGTTCAAGTTACAAGTGTCTTGTTAGCTTTTGTGCTGAAACAAAAGTATTCTTCTTGTCTGGCTACTAGGGAGTAACAAAAGTATTCTTCTTGTCTGGCTACTAGGGAGTAACAAAAGTTTTCTTCTTGTCCGGCTACTATGGAGTAACAAAAATATTCTTCTTGTCCGGCTACTAGGGAGTAACAAAAGTATTCTTCTTGTCCAGCTACTAGGGAGTAACAAAAGTATTCTTCTTGTCCGGCTACTAGGGAGTAACAAAAGTATTCTTCTTGTCCGGCTACTAGGGAGTAAAGTTATTTGCTAGAGAAATTTCCAGCTGGTTAGGTTTGGTCAAAGAAGGAAAGAAGCCTGGAGACAATTCATTCAGCCTTGAGACAATTCATTCCAGATCAGTCCTTTATTCAGTGAAGTTAGACCTAGAGAATAACTTTGCACCTTAGTGGCCAGACAAGAGGAATACCTTTGTTTCACCATGGAAGTGAACGTTGCACTGGTAATTCGAACTGCTCAAAAGAAAAGGATTCCACAATGTGACTGGTTTCCCACAGCCCTTACAGGTAACCATAGAATTTATAGCTTTACTTTTTGATTGCTACCTCCTCTGCCCACAAGAAAGGAGGTTGCCAGCACATTAGTTATTACCATCCTTAGGATAGCATGGTATTTTGGCTTATTATCTTTGTTAGTATTAGGGAATGTAAGCATTGCAATGCAAAAAAGAGAAAAAAGGTATACAAAAGCATGTTTAAGTTAATAGGCTGTAATCTTGGTTTATTGAGGTGGGGTACACAGCTCATAAGATATGCAGAGCTGACATATTTTCTCTTACTTTTGCATAAGTGAATGTCTGGATTAATGTCTGGATTAAGAGCTATAATATATAACATTAAGTATCCTGATTTTTGTTTATTTTGTTCTTTATTTCTTTGTTATTTATAGCACTTTGTGTACTGTGTATTTTTCTACCTAGTTTCACTGTGTGTGATGTATTAACTGGAAATTGTCCACTTTTATTAAGCATCTGTTGGGTTGTTTGTTTCTGATAACCTGTTGCAGTTAAACTCTTTTTTCTAGAGGCTCCTTTAGTTGTTTAAAACTTTCATTTAAAGCTCACTGCTGCTTTTCAGCTGTGAGAAACATTTCTGCAGTTTGTTCTAAGTAGTGGGGATATTTGTAGCATTTCCATATTCAGGCTTGTATTTGGGCCTAGTGTTTGTGGAGGCTGTCTGTCTGAGCACATATTCAGGGACATCTTGCTTTAGCCAAAGCCATCAGGCATTTCAGTGAGAGGGAATTGTTTGAGGTCATTGGCTGACTTAGGTCACCTGGACTACAGCTTAGACTAAGCACCTCATTGGTTCTTTTGAGATTTCTTTCTTAAAAGCTGTCTCAGGTTTCAGCTTTCTGTTACCTAAGAAGTTCAGTTGTGAAAAAAAAAAATATCTGCTTTTACTGTATTTGTATTTCTTCCTACTTTATTTTGTTTTTGTGTCATCTTAAAAGTACTCAATTGTATTTATTACTGCTTGGTGTTACTCATTCTAAGCCTTTTAGTTTAAGCACTTGGGCTTCAGACCAGTTGTTTTACATTAAGAAGGTTTGTGGTCTGCACTGTAGTGGCAGAACAGGTAGCTTACTAAGTTGGGAACTGCTGATTGAGGGCTCAGTGTCTGTTATTCTAAAAGTGTATTAGTTCTGGTTTAACCAATTGGGCTTTAGGCCAGTTATTTTACATTAAGAGGGTTCGTGGTCTGCACTCTTGTGGGAGGAGAGGCTGGACTCTGCCCTTCTGAGCTGGGAATTTCTGGTTAAAGGCTTATAGTGCCTGCATATTTGAACTGCTTCTTACTGAAATTGGTACACCTTGTTTGCTGTAGCATAGACTAGATCCATGCCTGCTGAATCTAGCTTTGTTTGTATAACTTGAGCACTAATCCAGGCATTCTTTAAAGTATTCAGTTGTATTTATTACTGCTTGGTAGTAACTTGATTAAAGTGTAGCTATCATTCTAAGTCTTTTGGATTAAGCACTTGGGCTTCAGACCAGTTGTTTTACATTAGGAAGGTTTGTGGCCTGCACTGTGGTGGCAGGACAGGTAGCTTACATCCTTCTAAGTTGGGAACTGCTGAATGAGGGCTCAGTGTCTGTTATTCTAAAAGTGTTAGTTCTGGTTTAAGCACTTGGGCTTCAGGCCAGTTATTTTACATTAAGAATGTTCGTGGTCTGCACTCTTGTGGGAGGAGAGGCTGGACTCTGCCCTTCTGAGCTGGGAATTTCTGGTTAAATGCTTATAGTGCCTGCATATTTGAACTGTTTCTTACTGAAATTGGTACACATTGTTTGCTGTAGCATAGACTAAATCCAGGCCTGCTGAATCTAGCTTTGTTTGTATGCTTGTTGTTTGTTTGCTTGTCATTTCCCTGAAACGCTAATTCCACCTAAACGCGGCTTTTCAGTGCTTCTGTGGATCCCTAATGATATCTGCATTGCTTACTGTACTTATTTCCTTGTTTCACTTGAAAGAAAGTTACTGTTTGTCATTTTTGCATTTAGGTTACCTGTAACACATTGCATTTAAGTTACCTGGCACTTGCTCACTAAAGCAATTATATAAGTCAGCACTAAAAAATTAAAAGCACTACACCCTCACAAACTCCCCTTGAGTACCTTGTTCCCCATTGGCCCTTTTTTTCAAATATAAAGGAATTCCCAATACTATTTTAGCATGTCCAAAGGTCAGTTGTCAATCTCCTCTCCGGTCCAGCTGGTGAATCTGGGAATCTTGAGGCAATGTTACAACTTCCTCATGTACACAGACAACCCTCTCCTCCTCCCAACAAATTCCAACACATGTGAGAGATGCAACCATATAGCCAAACTGGAGGCTAAACTCTCTCAACTCAGTACTGGTGTAACCAGTCAGGAGGAGAAGGAAACCACACTCACTACAATTCCAGTCTCACATAGACCTACCACGACAGCAAACCAAACACATAAACACACAAAAACATACTCGGAGGCTCTAAATAAAAATCTGCCTAAGCAGCAGAGACCTCCAAAGCAGACAACCAAGAAACCGCTACCTCAAAACAAAACACGTGCAACACATAGCTCACAAAGCCAGTGTGCCAAACAGTCACAGCCCTTAAGGCTAAACAACACACCTGATACACTTGTAGTAGGTGACTCTATCGTCAGGCACACTGACGTCCTGCTCACCAGGCTGAACAAGGAGAAGGTCACGGTGAGCTGCCCATCGGGCGCTAGGATCTGCCACATAACACAAGCACTCAGGTCACTCCAAGGCAAGTACAAATATGACTCAGTCATTGTCCATGCTGGTGTGAATGACCTGAGACGTACTTCCCTGGACTACATGAAAAGAGACATAGAGGAGCTCTCTTAGCATGTAGCCCAGGTCGGTATGACCCTGACCTTGAGTAGCATCTTACCCTCACCAAGAATGATGCCACAATATGAAGACAAGATGATCAATTTCAACAATTGGCTTAAGTATTGGTGTCATTCAAAGGGGATCCAATGCCTGTCAGCATGGGATGACATGCTCGACAAGCCATGATGCTTCGCTAGGGACGACTTGCAGCCATCACCCCTGGGCTTTCGGATATTAGCAAAGGCTCTTGCTACCCCCATAGTGCCTTTTTTAGGCAAGGCTTAAAAGACAAACCCACCTCCATAGGTATCACAAGGGATAAGAAACTAAGAGTAATGCTACTCAATGCCAGAAGTCTAAACCTCAAGATGCACGCACAAGAAACTCTCCTTAGCATGGAGAACATCGATATCTGTGCAGTAACAAAAACCTGGTTCAAGGCTCCTGAGAGCACCCCAACACTACCAGGTTGTACCTCATACCATGCTTTTCGGCCCCAAAACTTGGACCGAACCACAAAAGGAGGGAGAGTATCAATATTCGTCAAAGATACCCACACCTCCAGGTTGGTGGCACAGTACGAAGCATCAGAGACTGACTATACATGTGCAGCTAACAGTGGGTAAAACTGCCTTCCAGTTTATAGCCTGCTACAGACCACCCTCCCAAACCCAGGAACCCCACTCAGCCTTCCTGAGAACACTGGAAAATATGAAGGTCTCTCCAAACACCATTATATTGGGCGACTTCAACTACCCAAACATAGACTGGGAGCATTACTCTAGCTCCAACACCCTAGCCCAAAGGTTCCTAGAATTTATAAACTCAAATGCTATGGAACAACTTGTTACCACTCCCACAAGAAGGGAAAACATACTGGACCTGATCATCACCAACATGGGGACTCTATGCTCCAGACCAGAAGTATATTCCTCACTGGTAAGTTCAGACCATAAACTAATCTCACTGGTTATTCACATCCCGACCCCACCCCCTGCCCAGAAAACCACAGTGAAAAACTTCTCTAAAGCAAATTTCACACTCCTCAAAACCGAGGTGGAATCCTTCAAAGCCCCCGGGCGTGTGGAAAATACGGCCCAGACCGCAGAATCCTTTATAAACGCATTCTATGAACACCTTCAGGAATGCATGGATCATGCAATCCCGAATAAAACCAAGACCCAATCCTCCAAAGGCAGACGTCCTGTCTGGTGGACCCCAGCCATAAACAAACTATACAATAGAAGGAGGAAGCTACTACATGACAGAGCAAAATCCCAAAAAGGGAAGGCATCTCTGATCAGTATTAGCAAAAAACTACGGGCACTTATAAAATCGTCTAAGGCCAGCTTCGAGAGAAAAATTGCACAGGACACTAAAGAAAGCCTTGTGATTATCCTTAGTTATGTTAGGAACCTGGGTGGGAATTCCCAGATATGCTCAGAATTAGTCCAAAATGACAAAAAATACACCGAACCCACAGACATTGCCAACATCCTAGCTGACAAGTTCAGCGCAGACTTCTCCCCCCCTCCCCACCAAAAGGGCAAATATCTATCCTAGCAGAGTGCTGCCCCCCTGACATCTCAGATGCTCAGGTAAGAGCCGCCCTCTCCAAAGCAAAAAACACAGCATCAATGGGACCAGACGGTGTCCCGGGCTGCGTCCTACATGAACTCCAAGAAGAGCTAAACCCAAACATAAAACTACTGTTCAATCTCAGCCTTACTACAGGATATGTACCCAAAGAATGGTGTTCAGCAACAGTGGTCCCTCTCCACAAAGGTGGTGCCTCAACGGATCCTGGAAATTATCGCCCTATAAGCCTGACTAGCTTGGTCTGCAAAGCTATGGAAAGGATCATCATTGACCTCATAAATAAAGATATTGGGGACCTACAGACACTGGATCCTACCCAGTTCGGCTTTGTTAAGCACAGATCCTGCCTCTTAAACCTGGTCGATTTCTTTGAAACAGTCACCAAGGCCATTGACAAGGGGAAGGTGGTCCACACAGCCTACCTGGACCTCGCAAAAGCCTTCGATACAATACCCCACTCGGGCATTATAGATAAGCTCATCAGCTTAAATATAAACCCCTATGTCACTAGATGGGTTGCAAACTGGCTCAAGGACAGAACCCACATGGTTAGAATTGCTGGAGCCATGTCAGACTCCAAACCAGTTACAAGTGGCGTCCCACAAGGCTCAGTCCTGGGACCTCTCTTGTTCGGTATATATTTCTCGGAGGTACAGGCCAACATGGAAGGACTGTGGCTGACCAAGTTCGCAGATGACTGCAAACTGGCCATAATCGACTCTCCAGCCGACACAAGCATCCTCCAAAAGGGCCTCATAGAGACAGACAACTGGTGCCAGAGCCATGGCCTCAAGCTAAATGCCAAAAAGTGTATAGTCATCCCCTTTGGCAAAAACAAAGTGCCCACAAATTACCACATAGGTGGTAATCCATTAAGTACAGAAGAAGTAATTAGGGACCTGGGGACCCAAGTTGATAGCAGTCTCTCATTTGACAACCACGTGGCCAAAGTGGTTAGAAAAACATTTTATATAGCCCACCTAATCATGAGGGGATTCACATCTAGATCAGGGAAGGTCATCGTGCCTCTTTACTTATCCCTCATCAGGCCCATAATTGAGTACAATGCCCCTTTTGGGATGTACCTTACCAGACACTTGCAACAACTGGAAAGACCCCAAAAGTACCTCACCAAGAGGATCAAAGGGCTCAAACAGATGCCATATGCTGCCTGGTTAAAGAAACTCTAGCTCTACTCAATGGCATACCGCCTGCTCAGAGGCGATCTGTGCCTGACGTATAAAGCCATGTCTAACCCGGAATTTATGGACATGCTGCACCTCAGACAGATTCATAACCTAGAGGCTCCCTTCACTCTGGAATAAAATCCCAGTCCAGGTTAGGCAGAGTCCCTCATTGACTCTCTTCAAGAGGAATCTTGATGAGTGGATGGAAGATCATAGGTTTACCCCGGGTATCACTTCTGTGTCACTGTTAGACAGAGGCACAGTATACTAACCTCAAAAAAGGGCATAGCAAAATTAATTTAAAATGGGTGGCGAAAGCCAAACACACTCTGGCTAGGCTTATAAATGCCCTAGGGCAGATAGCCTAGTATGAACCTATGAAGACCCTTGGCTTAATCTAATAAGTTTTGAGTGGAAACAAGTAAATAAGAGAACACAGAATGTAATGAAAAGTTTTCCTTTAACAATAAATGTTTTCAGCACGTTGTAGAAGATTACAGCTGAGGGCTACATTTTTTTCTTCCATTTCCATGGCAACATGTTAATTATAGGACAATAAAAAGGCAATGCACTGATTTATTCAAGGGTAAAAGTTAACGTTTTCCAAAAGAATGCAAGTGTTTCACCTGGGAGGGGAATAATGATAAAAACGAACAGATGGCAGTTAGTCAAAGTAGGAGCACAGGCAGTAATATGCTTAGCATGGATAACCTTAGCTTTAGGTTAGAAAAGACCTATGTTTGCAGCTATCTATTGGGATAATCGTTCCTACCTGGTGGATTAAACGTCAGTATTTGAAGACGTACATAATTTTGTGTGTTTCTATTAGTTCATAGGTTCATAGGTTCATACTAGGCTATCTGCCCTGGGGCAATTATAAGCCTAGCCCGATTCTGTATGGCTTACGCCACCCCTTGATTTGAGTTAACTGTGCCCTTTTTAAGGTTTAGTTTACTGTCCCTCTGTCTAATAGTGACACGGGAGTAATCCCTGGGACAAACCTACGATCCCCCATCCACTTATCGAGATTCTTCTTGAAGAGATTCAGTGAGGTGCTCTGCCTCACATGAACTGGAATTCTATTCCAGAGCGAAGGGAGCCTCTGGGTTATGAACCTGTCCCTCCAGCAAGTTCTGTTTATTTCTGTGCTGAGGTTCAAGTCCCTCGAGCTTGTGGCTATAAGGGATTTAGATTTACTGAGGTGGAGCATGTCCATTAATTCTGGATTTGACATAGCTTTGTATGTCAGGCATAGATCGCCTCGAAGTAGGCGGTATGCAACTGAGTAGAGCTGGAGTTTTTTTAACCGAGCAGCATATGGCATCTGTTTGAGACCCTTGATCCTCTTGGTGAGATACTTTTGGGGTCTTTCTAATTGCTGCTGGTGTCGGGTAAGGTACATCCCAAAAGGGGCATTGTATTCTATGATGGGCCTGATGAGGGATGAATAAAGGGGCACGATTACCGCTCTTGATCTAGATGTGAAACCCTTTGTGATGAGGTGGGCTATGTAGAAGGTCTTTCTAACCACTTTGGCAATGTGGTTTTCAAAGGAGAGATTGCTATCAACTTGGGTCCCCAGGTCCCTAATAACTTTGTCTGTACTTAATGGGTTTCCGCCTATGTGGTAATTTGTGGGCACATTGTTTTTGCCAAACGGTATGACTATTCATTTTTTGGCATTTAGCTTTAAACCATGGTGCTGGCACCAGTTATCTGTCTCTGTGAGACCTTTTTGAAGGATGTTTGTGTCAGCTGGAGAGTTGATTATGGCGCCCAGTTTGCAGTCGTGTGCGAACTTGGTGAGCCATAGTCCTCCCACATTTGCCTGTACCTCGGAAAAGTATATACCGAACAAGAGTGGTCCCAGGACAGAACCCTGTGGGACACCACTTGTGACCGGTTTCGAGTCTGACATGGCTCCAGCAACTCTCACTCTGTGGGTTCTGTCTTTGAGCCAGTTTGCGACCCATCTTGTGACATTTATTTTTATTTTATATTATTTTACATTTGTTGACCGGGAAAAAATCCGACTGGATACATGTCCATTTTCAGCGGAGGCCCGGGGAGAAAAGCTCCACATTTAAGTTAGTTTACATACAAGAGAGTAAGATGGCACATAGCAATACAATTGGTTATGATCCAAATCTGGAGAGGAGCAAAATCAGATAATAAAGTCGTACATTGGTTTTACTAAGTACAAAGAGAATGAATATGGAGCATAACAATACACTTGATTATATAAAAACACGAGAGGAACACAAAATCAGGTCATATAGTCAGACAGTGCAAAAGCAGTACAGAAAGTTAACATTTTTCGATTGGCCCCTTAGAGAGGTATAAGAAAAAAAGGTGCTTGGGTGAAGAGATAGGAGGAAGTAGAGTACCCTGTGGATAAGGTAGGGAGGAGAGAAATATTTAAGACAGCTATATAGAGGGGGGGGTTTAGTCCGGATGTGAGCATTGGCATAGCCAGTGGGACTTGAAATAATGGAATAGACTTTTCTTAAAGTTGTGTAAGGAGGTGATGGTGGTGATACTAGAGGGAAGGGTGTTCCATATTTTGGCAGTGACATTAGTGAATATAGCATCCCCTCCTGAGTTATTGGATTTTACTTTTTGAATAAGTGGTATGTTAGAGGAACGTAGTCTGTTTAGATTAGTATATGGTATGACTAGGTTCTTTAGTGCTGGGGTTTTATCCGGATATTTTAGTATTTTAAATGCTTCGATGAGTTGGGATTGTTGTAGGAGGTTTGGAAGTTCTATCCATCCTAGGTGTTTTAGGTTTTTACAGTGGTGGGTTCTGTATGGCATACCCGTAGCAAATCTGGCTATGTGATTATAAGAACATGAGAGTTTATTCAGCTCGGTTTTATTAAGCTTGGTGAGCACAGGGGATGCATAGAGAAGTGTAGAGAGCAAGTGCGTGCGTGCAATGGTCACTTTTGTCATGGGAGTGAGAAAGGATTTGATTCTATATAATGACCCTAATTTCTTATTCATGGTTTTAATGGTGAGATTAATATGGGTATTAAACTTGAGTTTATTGTCAATGGTCACACCTAATAGTTTGGTATGGGGATCTGGAGTAATAATTGTCCCGTTGTTTGACTGAATGGTGAAGGTAGTGTTGGGGAGTTTATGGGTTGGATGAAAGAGTAGTAATTTTGTCTTTTTTGGATTAAGGTTTAGCTGACGTCCTGCTAGCCATTTTTCTACATCTGTAAAGCAGGCTTGGGTTTTAGCTAGAAGTTTAACTATAGATGTATCCGAACATACTAATGTCGAATCATCGGCATATTGTATACATGTTGCCTCGGGAATGGTTTTATGGAGGTCATTGATGAAGACTGAAAAAAAGAAGTGGTCCTAGTATGGACCCTTGTGGAACTCCAATGGTATTTGGTAGGAGAATAGAAAGTTTATTGTGCCAGAGAACTGCTTGTTTCCTACCTGAGAGATAGGCTTGGAACCAGCCCAATGTTAGGTTGCCCAGGTTGAGATTTTGTAGAGTATTATGAAGTAGCTGGTGGTTGACCATGTCAAATGCTTTTGAGAGGTCAAGAAAGAGAGCAGATGATATTTTTTTGTTATTGCGGTTTTGATTTATTGTATCTGTAAAAGAGAGCAGGGCAGTCGTTGTGCTGTGGCTAGGACGGAAACCATGTTGAGAACTGGTCAGTAGTTTGTTCTGGGTAAGATAGTGAAGTAATTGCTTGTGTATGCATTTTTCCATGACTTTGGCCAGGGGGGACATTATAGCTATTGGCCTATAGTTTGACAATTCAGTGGATGAACCACCCTTATGGAGTGGGATGACGTGGGATATTTTCCAAATTGAGGGGATATTAGATTCCTTGATGGTACGATTAATTAGTATTGTTATGGGGTAAGCTATGACATCAGCGGCTAATTGTAAATATTCGGCTGGGAGTTGGTCTGCAGAGAGAGTAGTAGGTTTTAGTTTTTGTAGTAAGGATCTTATATTGAAAGTGGTGACAGGTTGTAGATTAAAATTGGATGTGGTTTCTGGGATGTTTTTGGTTATGGGGCAGCAGGTGGCAGTTAGTTGGTTGGCTAAGGTTTGGATAGTATCTGTAAAAAAAGAGTTGAAAGTATTGGCTACCTCTATTGGTGTTTTATCAGATACCTTTTCTGGGGTAGGAGTGGAGGATTTGCCTGGATGAAGAAGGTTGTTGAGACCAGCCCAGAATTTATGAGGATTGTCGTGATTTTTATATTGTAGTTGGGAGTAGTAGTTTTTTTTGTCAGCTAGTATGGATTTTTTAGTTGCATTTCTTTCCTGCTGGAATTTTATTCGATCTAGGGGTAGTTTGGTTGAGCGCCATTTTTCCCATGTTTTATTTCTGATTTTAATTTTAGATTTAGTTTCTTTTGTAAGCCAGGGTGCAGTATTAGTTTTAGCTTTAATTAATCTTTTAGGAGCGTGAGTATCAAGTATGGCTAGGAAGGTAGAATTAAAAGTAGATACTGCTTCCTCTAGAGGGAGATATATAAGATTAGTCCAGTTACAAGATTTGAGGGGAGACATAGGGGTTTATATTTAAGCTGGATAGCTTATCTATGATGCCCGAGTGGGGTATTGTGTCAAATGCCTTTGCAAGGTCCAGATAGGCTGTGTGGACTACCTTCCCTTCATCTATGGCTTTGGTGACTGTTTCAAAGAAGTCAACCAGGTTCAAAAGACAGGATCTGCCCTTGACAAAGCCGAACTGGGTAGGATCTACTGTCTGTAGGTCCCCAATGTCTTTGTTTATGAGCTCCATGATGATCCTCTCCATAGCCTTGCAGACTAAGCTAGTCAGGCTTATGGGGCGATAGTTTCCAGGGTCCGTAGAGGCTCCACCTTTGTGGAGTGGGACCACTGTTGCTGTACGCCATTCTGTGGGCACATATCCTGTAGTGAGGCTGAGATTGTACAGCTGTTTTATTTGAGGGATTAGTTCCTCTTGTAGTTCATGTAGGATGCAACCTGGGATGCCATCTGGTCCCATGGAAGCAGTGTTTTTTGCTTTGGAGAGGGCAGCCTTCACCTGAGCATCTGAGATGTTTGAGAGGCAGCCCTCTGCCGGGACAGATACTTGCTCTTTTGGGGGGGGAGGGGGTGGAGAAGTTTGCACTGAACCTGTCTGCCAGGATATTGGCGATGTCTGTGGGTTCAGTGTATTTTTTGTCATTTAGAATCAACTCAGAACAAGTCTGGGAGTTGCATCCCAGGTTTCTAACATAAGTGAAAAAAGCCTTATGATTGTCTTTGGTGTCCTGTGCAATTTTTCTCTCGAAGCTGGCCTTGGAGGATTTTATGAGGGATCATAATTTTTTGCTAGTACTGATCAGAGATGCCTTCCCTATTAGGGATTTTGCTCTATCATGTAGTAGCTTCCTCCTTCTGTTGTACAGTTTATTTGTGGCAGGGGTCCACCAGACTGGACGCCTGCCTTTGGATGATTGGGTCTTGGTTTTGTTTGGGATTGCATGATCCATGCATCATTAACAGATTAACAGATTGTATGGGTGTGTTTGTTTCCAATAAAACAAGAAGTCTTGTAAAATGTGACAGGTTCAAATGAAGATGAAAAGAGAAAGTGAATAAAAGATCAACCTGCCAAACTTTAGTCGGTGCATGCATTACAAAACCTGGAAACAGACATTTAAAAAACTGCTATATTTTATAGGTGGGAATATTTACTTATGATAATGACATTGTCCATATTAATCTTGGAATATGAATGGTCTCACAGATGTAGACAGAATGAATGCATACTTAATATAAATTAAGAACGAACTGCAGAGTGTAAATAGCAGTACTACATTAGACACATTTGGAAAGAAATGAGTGTGTGAATTTGATAAAGGATTTCAGGATGTATTCAGCAGGATATCAGGGACAAAGGAAACAGGGAATATTTGTATTAATTGCAAGAGGAGCGTTAGTAGTTATAGAAGGGGAGAAAGATAGTAATGGTAGATTTCTGGTAGTGAGGGGCAGGGGATGAGGATTACGCTGGTGTGTATTTATATTCCACCTAAAACCGCTGTTATGGAGCTTAAGAAGACTTTGGGAGAAATATTCAGCTCTCAGCAGGTAATATTGCTTGCAGGTAGGACAAGAATTTGATTTGCAACAATGGGGATTTATCTGGGGGAAGCCTAGTGGGTAGATTTTGTAAGAAATGTATGAAAATATGTGGTATGGAAGATAAGAGTTCAGTAGTAGGGACTCTGAGAGAATATGCATACTATTCCCCAGGGGTACAATATGTGCGCTGCACTAGCCAGAACTAATATCTCACAGGAACATCTGCATTTAATTGAACAATTTGACACACATCTAATAATTTCATATAGTGCACCAGTAATAACTAAGATAAAAATACAGATTAATGAAGGAAAATGAGACACTGGTGCTTCCCCACCTACCTTTTAAAAGATAGGAATTTAAGGAATGTCTAGTGGACATTTTTGGGAGTTATTAGGGAACATAGATAGTACTCCAAGTTTTTAGCTAGTGAGTGGGATAAATTGGAAGTGGAGTTTAAAAATAAGGTTGAAATCAAAGAAAAAGATGGTTAAGAATTAACAAGAATTATGTAGAGAAGATGGCAAAGCTTAAAGTATTGCAGAATAAGGGTAATTTCACAGAACAAAAAAGAGGAACAACTGCAGAATGCTAAAGAGAAAATAAAGACATATCTGGATAATATGCATGAGTTTAGAAAGATTGCTGTTAAGGAACTTTTTTGATAGCTCTAGAACACAAAAGCTTTTAGCACAACTACTTGGGTAACAAAGTAGAATGCCTTGTTGCTAAACTTAGGGGTGCATATAAAAAGAAAAATAACAAGAGATCCTGTAGAGGTATTAGAGATATTTTGTAAATGTTATCAAAATCTCTATAAAGCAGAGAAATGTGGAAATCAGGAAAAATAAGACAGGGAAATATTTATGGAATACTTAAATATGCCAAGGTTAGAGGCGGCTGAGGCTCAGGAGGAGAAGACATAAAAATGTTGAGATATAACCAATCTGCAGTAAAGTCTCCAGAAGTAGATGGTATTCCAGTGGAAGTTTGGAACCTGGCGGGAAGGTAGCGATAAAGATCTGCAAGGTTTTTTTTTTAACAGTATTTTAAAATGAGGGAAGCACCAACATCCTGGAAAAAAGCTGTGGTACCTGCAATACTTTAAAGGTGGTAAAGATCAATCAGACCCAGGATAATATAGGCCCATTTCAATTTTTAGCCATGATTATAACGTTTATGTCTATAATGGCTAAATGAATGGCAACGTTGTTGCCAAAATTGATAGATCTGGATCAGTGTGGTTTTGCTGAGGGGAGGAAAACATTTGACAACATTACAAGAACAGCGATGCAGAAGAAAGCAGAATGTAAGAAAATACTGCTGTTGTTGTTGGGTCTTTATGCACAGAAAGTATCGACAGAGTAAGCTGTGATTTCATGAGTAGGGTAATGAAAGCATTTGCATTCCCTGATGCAATAATCAGGTTACTTGGGAGGATACATGAGGAATCAAACGCAAAAATCAAAGTGGGAGGGTTCCTCTCTTATAAGGTGTGTCTGAACAGAAAAACCAGGCAGGGATGTCCTCTTTCCCTTTTGTTATTTGCATTATATTCAGAACCATTGGCAAAGAAATTATGAGACTCAGAAATTCAAGGATATAATTGATATGCTAATTAAGAAAAGTTGGCTTTATTTGCAGATAGTGCTATTTTGTACCTGAAGAAAAAAACAGAAGAGGACATCTCAGTGCTGTGGAACATTCTGAAATTTTTTTTCTGGGAGTAAAATTAATGACGATAAAACAAAAGCTATAGCTGTTAGCTATGTACCTACACATGAATTGGTTCAGCAGTACCCGTATTTGGGTTTCTATTACCGTGACAGAACTGGACCCCATTCCTAAGTCAAAGTATGGTTAAAGTTCATGAAGTTAGTATTGTTTCAATCTTTGATGTCAGCCAGAAGTGCTCTTTGCAGCACCTGCAATTTGCCCAGTAATAACTCCTCCTGCAATTCGTATGGAGTTGCATGTGTTGGTAACATATCTAAATAAGATTGTAGATTCTTTTTTATAAGACCTGTTCCTCTTACCACTATTGGAACTGTCTGGGTATCTTTCTTCCACGGTGCTGTCGATGTTCATCGTGTTACCCTGCTGCAATCATCACACTTGGGTTATCCTGTCGTCAGGCGGTCCCGCAGTCAGCCGGAATTCCAAAGTCTTGGTCCGGCGTCGGTTGCTGTCACCTCATCCCTGACGTCAGTGCGCCAGGGGTATATATAATGCAACCGACGCCATTTTCTTCAGTCTTTCTTGCCGCGCGGTGCCCGAAGCAGAAGCAGTTTGCAAGTGCTGGTCGGCCGACTCCTGAGATTTTCGAATTCGAATTTCAGACCGAAGTCTTCTATAAAGCTAAGTACCCCGTTGGGGAAACTTTTCTTGCCTCAGACCGATGTCAGAAAAAGTTAACAATTGTATTTCTTGTGGGAAGCAAATACCTCATAAGGATTTTCATTCTTATTGCGTACCTTGCCTAGGCCCAGACCACGACGTCACTTCTTGTCGGTTTTGTGCTAGGTTTAATAAGCGTACTATTAAAAGACGATTTGATTTCGCATGACACTATTTTGGTAGAAAATTTAACTACACCATGCCATCGGAGCAACCGACTACTGGCGTGCACAAAAAACACAGGGATAAGGACAGGCAGCCCAGTCCTAAGCCAGATTCCGAGGCCTTGGCTGATCCGGTCTCCAATTCTCCGGTTCTCAGTGAGGCTCCGACGCAGCCCCTGACTACCGCAGTTCTGGAACCTGAGACCGCTACGGAAATTTTGACGGATTGTACCAGGCCGACGCAGCCTTTTACTTCAGGCCCTTCCGACGACTTTACTTCTAAAGACGTCGGTGCTACAGAAACGCCATCGGTTTCTGAAGGCGTTTTCAGACCGACGACTTTCACCATTAAAACGTTTTCTAAGTCGAAGACTCCTTCTAAATCTAAAAGGACTGCACTTCAGTCTCCTGTTCAAGGCCCTATGCCTAAGAAACAGATGCTCAAAATGGCTGAAGATTTGATTTCTTTAATCAGGGGTTCACAGCCCCCTCCTGACAAAAGGCCTAGACAAGAGGAAGATTCTGCTTCCTCTGAGCAAATGTCCATTTCTTCAGACTCCTCTGAGGACCAAGACTATTCCTTCTCTCCTTATGAAGATTCTGATGCTGAGGACTCTATTCCCTCAACTTCTCCTCCTGAAGACTACTCCTTTGGGGAAACTTTACACACTATGAGGGAACATTTTCACTGGGAAGGTCAGGACTACTCTGATTCAAAGAAAAGGCTCAGAGAGTTTCTTTTACTCCCCCAACACAGACCCCTTGCCATCCCACCAGTTTTGGACATTGTGGATGATGTCTATTTAGAATCCAGTTTCAACCCAGACTCTCTACCTCCTGCTCCGGCTAAGTCTGACAGATACTACAGAGTGCCTGATTCCCACAAATTTCTTTACAAAAGCCCAGTAGCTGACCCAGATACTATCTCCCAGGGTCCCAAGGGGGCTAAGGCTTCTATAGCTAAAAACCCAGTTCCTTCTGAGAGGGATTCCAGAGCACTAGACAGGTGGGGGAAAAAGGTTTACACCTCAGCCACACTAGCTATGAGGGCACTGAATTGTCAATTTCATATGCTTAAGTATCAGCAATTTCTAATCTCTCTGTTAAAGCAAAGAATAAACTCCCTCCCCCAACAATCTGAATTGAAAGAAGTACATGATCTGTTGCACGCCACTGAGCAGGTGGGCAAACATACCTTACAATGTGGGTTTGATTCTTTGGAGGCCTCCTGCAGAGCAGCTGTCACTGGGTCTGTTATATGTAGGCATGCTTGGTTAAAGGAACAAACTCTGCCTGATCATGTTAAAGCAAAACTACTAGATGCTCCCTTACAGCAGGATGTTCTTTTTGGAGTTAAAGCAGAAGAAGTTTTAAAGAAAATGGAAGATAAGGCAAAATCTATGCAGACAGTCAAAGATTTCCTACAAGTACAACCCCCTCGCTTCAGCAGAAACTGGCCAACAAAATATTGGTCTTTTCCAGCCACTGACAGACCGCAGAGGGGTAAGTACAGGCGCCCAAGGGGCAGAGGACAACCACAAGCCCAGTATAAACCTCGCCAATGGGGCACTACAACACAGAAGGGAGGAGAAGACAGGTCTCAATCCACCAGAAGGTAAACTCAATGACTTGCACCTCATCTGGCCAAGCAATACTCTCTTGGCAGCCCCCTTGGGGGGAAAACTCGCACTTTTTGCAGACAACTGGCACATTGTCACAAAGGACAAATGGGTCCTAGACATAATTTCACGAGGATACAGATTCCACTTTCACACCTTGCCAATGAAAAGAGGAATGCCAAACCTGCCACAAAATCAATGGGCAGAGGCTCAAAAACAAATTACAGCTCTCATGGACATGAGAGCCATTCAACTGGTACTCCAGAGCAAGGTCAAGGATTTTACTCAAGACTCTTTCTAGTGCCCAGAAAGGACAATGCCTGGAGACCAATTCTGGACCTTTCAATTCTAAACACCTTCATACAAGTACCCAAATTCAAGATGCTAACACTATAGCAGCTACTTCCCATGTTGGGCAAGGAAGCATGGCTAGTAACGTTGGACCTCAAGGAGGCATACCTGCATGTCCCTATCAGACAAAGTTGCAGAAGATACCTCCATTTCATTGCAGGTTCAACCCATTACCAATTCTCTGCACTGCCCTTTGGCTTATCTACTGCACCCAGAATTTTCACAAAATGCCTGGCACCAGTAATTGCATACTGCAGACAAAGAGGAATTCAAATATATCCATACCTGGACGACTGCCTCATTCAAGCAGAAAGCAAAGACATTCTCTTACATCATCTGGCCTTTGTAAAGAATCTACTAAACTGTCTGGGGTACACAGTAAACGAAAAGAAGTCAAAACTAGTACCCTCACAAAAAATGACATTCCTGGGTGCCAGCTTGAATACAACAGCCCAGAAGGCTTATCTTACGCCAGACAAGCAACTACAACTGACTCAATATTTCAAGACAATGGCAACAAAGACCCAATTAACTGCAAGAAAAAATCTGCAGGCTTTGGGCTTCATGGCATCTTGCATACTAATAATACCATTTGCAAAGCTGCATATGAGGAAATTACAGTGGTACCTAAAAAGCGTATGGTCTCAACACAGCCACAGCTTGGACACAATGATATCTCTCATTCCCTGCCTACAACAGGAATTTCTATGGTGGTCACAGGCATGTCACCTCAACAAGGGTCAGCCTTTCACCTTGCCCCCAGCCAGGCAAACTATCACAACAGATGCTTCAGACTATGCCTGGGGGGCACACATGGCAGGACAATGCATTCAAGGCCTATGGACTGCAGAACAAAGAAAACTGCACATAAATCAAAAAGAGATGCTAGCTGTACAGAAAGCTCCGACAGCCTTCAAGGATCTATTACATCCAGGACAACTTGCAATAAAGACAGACAACACCACAGTAATGTGGTACATAAACAAACAAGGGGGTACACATTCCTACCCTCTATGCAGGCAAGCAATGATCTTATGGAACACAGCTCTGGCCTACCAAGTCCAGTTACAAGCTCAATTCCTGCCAGGACAGAAGAACACATTGGCAGACGACCTCAGCAGAAACATCAAAGATCCCCACGAGTGGAAACTAGATCCACAAATATTTGCAATGATAACTCAAAAATGGGGCCTTCCAGACATAGACCTGTTTGCCAGTCCTCAGAACTACCAACTGACAAAATTTTGTACAAGGATATTTCTCCATCAAGCTTGGAAAGTGGACGCTCTCTCTTTCAGTTGGAAAAACCTGACAGCATATGCCTTCCCTCCATTACCTCTCCTCACAAAGGTTCCTTTGAAGGTCAAAAAGAAGAGGCCACGACTGATTCTCATAGCCCCAGACTGGCCACGCCAGCACTGGTACCCGCTATTGAAAAATATGGCTCACAGCCCTCCTTGGATATTGCCTCAAATACCCCATTTGCTCACACAACAAAACAAACAGATTCTTCACAGCCAGCTCAAAACTTTAAATCTGGCTGCATGGCAAATCAACTAAACATCCAACCAGCTCCTCTTTCGCAAGCAGTTCTGGATGTTATTCTGGAAGCCAGGAGGCCAAGCACCAGGAAGGCTTATTCGGACAAATGGAAAAGGTTTTGTGCCTGGAACCAAGCTAAAGGCCAAGACACAATTCAGCCTCACATGCCTCACATTCTACAGTATTTAGCTGAGATGTTGCACAAAGGACTTTCCTTTTCCTCAATTAAAATCCATGCTTCAGCTATTTCAGCTCACTACAACATGGATCCACCTTTATTTTCACATCCTCTTTTAAGGCAGTTCCTCAGAGGGGCAAAAAAACATTAGACCACCCAGGAGAGCTCCTACACCAACATGGGACCTCAACTTTGTTCTGGAAAAAACAACGCTACCTCCCTTTGAACCAGCTTTCTCTGCAGATCTTCAGTTCCTATCTTGGAAGACTGCCCTGCTCCTAGCAATAACTTCAGCTAGGAGTGTCTCAGAACTACAGGCACTAATGGCAGTGGAACCTTTCCTCATTTTTCATCAAGACAGAGTTTCTCTACGAACTAATCTTTCCTTTATGCCTAAGGTGGTTTCCAGTGTAGCTTTAAATCAAACCATCCACTTACCCACCTTCTTCCCCAATCCACAGAACAAAGGTGAGAGACTCCTGCATTCATTGGACATTCACAGGCAGCTTCGTTACTACTTGGACAAAACTAAGGCTTTCAGAAAAACTGACCAGCTCTTTGTATCGTATGCTACAGCTTCTCAAGGGAAGGCTATATCTAAGCAAACCATTTCTAAATGGATAGGTCACTGCATACGTTTCTGCTATACCCATCATGGGAAACCAGTTCCTGCTACCATTAGATCCCACTCTACCAGGGCAACAGCTACCTCTACAGCCTTTCTCAGGGGGGTTCCAACCAAGGAAATTTTAGAAGTTGCAACTTGGAGTTCAGTACACACCTTTACCAAACACTATCACTTACCTCTTTACTCTAAGTCCAGGGCGGGCTTCGCCACTGCAGTTCTGCAGGGCCTTATTGCCTCCACTAACCCTCTATGATACACCCCCCCTACCTTAGCTCTGGGATTCAACCCAAGTGTGATGACTGCAGCAGGGTAACACGATGAACATAGTACAGTTTTGTACCTACCATAAATGTAGATGTTCGAGTGTTCACCCTGCTGCAGTCCAGGTTACCCTCCCTCCATCCCCTCTGATCTACTGGCTAAATCTCTGCTATGCCTTACTGATGTATTTGCTTATAGCTGAAGGGATTTTGTGTTTGTGCAGTGTTCACTCCTTTTGGTACTAATTCTGACCACCTTTTTGGGGGCACCTGACATCTGGGGCAAGAAAAACTGAAGAAAATGGCGTCTGTTGCATTATATATACCCCTGGCGCACTGACGTCAGGGAAGAGGTGACAGCAACCGACGCCAGACCAAGACTTTGGAATTACGGCCGACTGTGGGACCGCCTGACGACAGGATAACCCAAGTGTGATGACTGCAGCAGGGTAACACGATGAACATAGTACAGTTTTGTACCAACCATAAATGTAGATGTTCGAGTGTTCACACTGCTGCAGTCCAGGTTACCCTCCCTCCTTCCCCTTTGATCTACTGGCTAAATCTCTTCTATGCCTTACTGATGTATTTGCTTATAGCTGAAGGGATTTTGTGTTTGTGCAGTGTTCACTCCTTTTGGTACTAATTCTGACCACCTTTTTGGGGGCACCTGACATCTGGGGCAAGAAAAACTGAAGAAAATGGTGTCGGTTGCAATATATATACCCCTGGCGCACTGACTTCAGGGATGCGGCGACAGCAACTGATGCCGGACCAAGACTTTGGAATTCCGGCCAACTGTGGGACCGCCTGACGACAGGATAACTCAAGTGTGATGACTGCAGCAGGGTGAACACTCGAACATCTACATTTATGGTAGGTACAAAACTGTACTTTTCTGCCTGCAAATCCTTATATTTTATGACTTTGTGTCTCTCTGTAAGAAAAACACTGTAGTCACTGGGAGTAGCGATTTCAATGATCGATGCTACTTTTGTCTTCTTTTCATGGACCACTGTATCTGGTTTTCTTGCATCTCTCTTTTGAACTGTTGGCAATGGGTGATCCTGTGTGACGTAGACTTCATCATTTTCTATGATGCTTTGTGGCTCATGTTTCCACTGTTTTTCAAATACTTCAGTACCGTAATGTTTACACAATCGCCAGTGTAACAGTTTGCTACATTATTATGCCTTTCAGTATACAGTCCTTCTGCCATTAGTATGTCACACCCAGCAACAAGATGTGCGACTATTTCCAATTCAGTTTTACAAAATGTACATTTATCTGTTTCTCCCACATGTTCAGTGGACTTTGTAAACCAATGTGTAGCCCACTGTCTTAGGCCACCAATGTTTGCTATGAATATAATATTCTGTGTGGTTATTGTTATTATCCTTAAGGGTCTGCATCCAAAATCCCAGTCACTTCTTGTTTCTTGAGCTTCCCCCTGTTTCATCATCATCCCTTTGCACTTTGAATTATAGTTTTCTGCTTGTGCTATGTGTAGGAGTCTTAACTGTGTAGCTGTGAAATACCCCCTTTAAATCAGGCAATCTCAAACCACCTTGTTCTATTCAAAGGATCAGCTCATCCCACTTGACTCTCGCCATCTATGACATTTGCTCTTCTCTGGGAGTTTGTCTTTTTTTTTTTTTCCGGCTTGTCAACACTCAGCATTTCTCAAATTGCAGTTAAACTCTCCCATCATTATAACTGACATATTTAATAGGAAAAAGTTTTTATGTTCCAAAGCTATCGTTTTCCTCCCTAGCGTATTGGTGTATGCATAAACGTCAGTTTCCGTTGCACATCTTCCCATTTCCTTATATCACGTACTAATGCAGTCACATCCTGTATCTTTAACTCTTGTTTTTTGAAAAAACGACGACTATTGCTGAACGTGTATCATTCTCCACTGACCATGTAATCTTTTTACCCCATAATTGTCTCAGTTCTTTTCCTTTTTTCATCCTTCGCACATCTAACATTATACCATTTGGTTAGTACCACACCTCTAATATCATACGAATGCTGTTTATTTACATTTAGTGCTAAAATTCAGTAGTCATGTTTTCCCATTTTTTTTTTAATCTTTCTTATTTCAGTTTTTTTTTTTTTAATTTTATTTTCCTTCTCCATTCCCAGCCTCCATGGATTTATTTTCTTCTTGTTCTTCCATCTCAAATTCTGCCACTTCGCCTTTTTTACTTCCTAATGCTGTGCATTAGTTTTATCTTGCACTTTAATACATGCTGAAAACATTTTCTATCCCATTCCATCATCCCTTTCCACAGTAAATACATTTAATTCTTCAACTATGTCCTCCCATAGTACTTTCTCCACCAATGTCTTCAGTTTGAGTATCCTTAGATTGCCTTTCTTCTGAAATATTCTACTCCACTTCTAACCTTTCCTTTTATAGTAAAGACAGTCAAACTAAAAAATGTTTAAATTCATTGCATTTTCTGTATTTTAGCCAATAATTTTTTGCAATATGTCCATTTCCCCACATTGCCCACATCTTCTTTCATGACAGTATTTACACCAAGTGCTTCTTTACTCACAAAAACATGCTTTAGGTTGACCCCAGTACTCACTGTTCCCCATTTACCATTCATAATTATAGTATTTAAAATAAGTTGTAAATTTCTTTTATGCATGTCCAGTGTCACCCATAACTCCCACCACCCATCCAAATGTGTCTGTCAATATACATTTGTCATCTCCTCCACCTTATTACAAATAGAGAGAAAAAAGTCATTAACTCAAGTTTCTCTGTGTCATATGTTCAGAACCGTATGTTTATTTTCTTTCTTAGCTGTAGTCCCAAGATTTGAAAAATATACCCATTCCGTGCTCCACCTCCTAAATTTTGTCATGACTTTCTTCCTCCTGTTATACAGCCTGTTCTGCTGTGGTTCCACCAGAGTGGCTGTTTTTTTGAGTTGGGTCCCTGGTGGGTACAGCTGCCTCTGTACAGCTATTAACATGCTGTACAGGATTTTACCGAACAGTTCTGCATAGGCAGCAGTTCTCAGGGTTTAAGGGGCTTGACATTTTGCCAGATTATCACTTAATAGTAGGAAATTAAACTTGGAGTAGTCATTGACTATTCCAGGGTTAGCCAGGGTTCCAGGTTTTATTTTTACTTCAAAGGAGATCATTTTCTGGTCTGTTCTTACAGACAAGACATTACACTAGGGGGGTGTGCAGCACTGTCCCATATTAATGAGGACCATATCCAGTATGGTTGCACCCCTGGTACTGACAATCTGCTCTAGGGAGTTTGTGTTTACAAAATCCAGGAATCTCTGCACCTGCACATTTGGTGTCATATATGATTCCAAATAATAGTAGGGTAATTAAAGTCACCCATGAATATGATATTGGGTTGGATGATGAGCTTTTCCAATAAAATTAAATACATGGTATGGGTTTCCTGGGTCATAGAGTGGGACTTATAGCTTATAAGGAAGTGTTACTTCATTTTATCTGTGGTGATTTGAATGACAAGAAGCCTAAGTGTATTGTCCTGTTTGACCATCCTTGGGTATATTTAATTTTGATGTTGATCAAAACACCTCCACCTTTAGTCCCTGTTTGTTTAGTAGCTGGTCTAAATGTGTGAAAGGCATTATAATCTGGCACTGTTGGTGTGCTCTCTGCAGCTTTAAACAAAGTCTCTCTGACTGAGCAGACATCAGCTTTGTTTAGGGTGAAGAGAGCTTCTAAGTTGTGGAGCTTTTTGTTTAGACTCCTAGCAATGAATAGTAATGCCTTTAGATCTCCTTGGTCTTGATTTACTGTGTCAGACGTTCTTTCAGTTTGGCATTGCCTAAAATACCCACTATGGGGGAAAACAATGTTTTAGGTAGTATTTGAAAGCCTAGAGGGGAGAGCTGGAAGAACAGCATGGTTTATGATCATCTCCTTCCATTCTGACAAATATTGCACCCTCTTAGAATGGCACCAGAAACTAAGCCAATTAGTAAAGTCAGCCATCTTTTGTTTGTATTGTGGCATCATCCATAGAGAAGGTAAAATGTTACTCAGTGGTAACTCATACCAGCCTGGGGCATGTATTCCAAGAGCTCCATGATGTCTCACTTCATATAGTCTAGGGAGGTATGTCTCAGGTCATTTACACTCACATGGACTATGACTGAATCATACTAGTAGTTGTGGTCCAATGATCTGAGTGCATGCATAATGAGGTGGATCCTGGCCTTTGATTAACAACTGACCGTGACTTTATCCTTAGCTTGGTGAGAGGGATATCAGTGTGTCTCACAATGGAGCCTGCAATGACCAGAATGTTGGATTATATGATGGCTTGCTCTCTAAAGAACCTGAACTAGCTGACTTTAAATAAACTCCAAGCTTGTAAATATTGTGAATTTCCTAAGAGTAACAAAAAAAAAAAAAAATTGTGTTTTGCTTTTTTAAATTGTCTCATGATGTATATTACGCTTGCTATTTTTTTTGAATGTATGAATCCTACTCTTGTATTTCATCTCATTCATTATGTAACCTTCTTTGTATTTTGTAACCTTTATTGTACTGTATTGCACATGGAGCTTTTCCCCCCGGGCCTCCACTGAAAATGGGCACTTCTTGGCCCAGTGGACTTCCCCGGTAATCAAACTGAAAATAAATAAAATAAATAAATAATGAGTTTAGAAGTAGATGTGACTGTTGTTTTGAAAGGGTGCATTCAGGGCTGCTGAGGTTATTTGTCATGTGTACTTTGTCTAGGAGGTCATTGGGGTTGAGAGATATGGACCCAGCTATAAAGGGGATCCGGCCAAGGAGACAAATGCTGATTCAGTATGCGTTCTCTTACCCATTGTTATATACTATCAGCTTGCAGGATGGGGAGTTTGTGCCTTGGCAAAAAAATGAATCTGGATCTGCCACTGACTGACATATTGTTTTGTTACATGTTACACTGTAGGCACAAAATGTTTTCAGTCCTTCAGTGTTAAGATGTTATTGTGCAGTGTCTTTTACTCAAATCCACCTAATATAGGTGACTGGTTAAAAGTAAAAGAAAAGAAAAAGTCTTGGACATTCAGAATTGCTATTTAGCTGAAACACCTGATTGTTACACACTTGCCATGTGTGGGACTATATAACCCCTACCAAAGTACTATATCAACCTGCAGCTTTAAGCTGTTATAGGATGCACCACAGATATTACTGGGCTACACGTTTCTAAAGGTGTATTTCACAGTGAATGACATGTGCAGCCTTGCCAAAGTAGGGCATTTGAATTGTAGTGAGTGTGACTAGCTTAAAAAACATTACCCCCTACACAGACAGAAACACACACACACACACACACACACACACACACACACACACACACACACACACACACACACACACACACACACACACACAATTGCCATGTATGGGATTAGAAGTCCTACCTAAGTAGTTTATTATACTACAGCATACGCTGTCTTAGGATGCACAACAGAGATTACTGGGCTACTCCATTCCAAATGGTGTAATTCAAAGTGGATGACATCTGCAGGCTTATCATAATCAAGCTATGGGGATGGCAGTGTGTGTAAATCACCATAACCCATTCATCAAGGTGTTGACACAACACATGCCGGCACATGCAGGGTTATATTGCGCAGGTACATGTATACAGCTGCTAGATGACTACTGCCTTGTACAGTCATGTTGCACAGCTAGCACTTGCACCACATAGTCTGTAATGATGATGGAAACAAGTGGCTACTTTTTACAGTGAGTGACATTTACACATCATGTGGTTGTATCAATTTGGCTGTGTGCTGGGTGGGACAGGCCTCATGATGGATAACTCTTTGTCACACTCTTCCACACATCTATGTATGTCTACTTTTGGCATATTATAGTGTGCTGTCTGTATTCCTATCTCATGTGTGTGCAAAGCATGACTGGAGCAGACAGAGGAGTGTATGCAGTAACATCTGCAACTGTCAGATATGTATGGGCCATTGCTGTTTGCTGACATGGGCTTCTTTTGTTTGTGTGTGAGCATGCCCAGTATGCCCTTCTGTATTGAATGTGTGGATCCATTACAGATGGTTTTTACTGCAGTGCAGACCTTTATCTTGTACAAGTACAGGTAGCAAACTGTTTCTGCAGGATATCTGTAGATGATTTGCCAATATGGGGTCAAACTGTGCAAGGATAGTGTGTACTGTAGGTGATTGTGTCTGTGGTACTTCTGCTACATCGTACTGGTGTTAGCAGAGATTGTCAGATATGTGTAGTGTTATACACTGTGATGTTTTATATCCTCAAGTACTGTCAGGTGAACATTCTTGCTCACAGTGATGGCCCGGGGAACAAGGGTGAATGCAGCTGTGTCTGGTATTGTGGGCAAATGCCTACATATTCATGGAAAGTTATGACATTCTGGAGGGGGAGCTGCAGACACTTGCTTCTGGGTCTGTGTAACCAGTTCAACCACTTGGTACAGTGCTGACAGAGGATCCCATACTTGTACATCCATCGACATGACACTGTGGCCTTATCTTGCTGTGGCAATACCTCACAGCTGTACAGATTCACACAGGTTACCCAAAGGCAGGAGTCATAAGTCAGGACATTACCCCTATTGTGGTGTATGGGCAGGTTTGTAGCCACCAGTTTAGATGTTTGCAGCCAAGGTTAATATGTGCATACAGCTGTGTGTGGGACCTCCCACATTCCATGCTCCCACACCCCCTCTATTGTTCTATCCTCTTCAATACATTATGCATACATTCTGTGATACTTTCCCTAAGGTTATCACATCATCACAGCTGTATTTTGGTGTTGGTCCACAGTTCATGCAGTGGACATGTTACTGTGGTTTGTCCACATGGCCTTGCATATGGCTTATGTGGAGTGTGTTATGTTGTTCTTTGGGTGGCCATGACATAACATGCATTGGCAGTACGTGTGAGGTTCAGGCCTTTGACAGGGTCCTGTAGGCCATTTTGTGGTGATGCAGGCCAGCTGTAGCAAGCCGTTGCATTCTGTCAGTCCTACAGTCCCAGACCACCATACAGTATATTCCCCTGGGGTGACCGAGTAGGTGTGCTAGGTGTTCATGCCAATACTTTCTATCTGTATTGATCAGGTGGTGTGGATGCTGGCAGGGTGATACCTACATCTAGGGACACACCTGTGTGGGACACCTGCACTGCATGCTGCATTCTTTTGCTATTGCCATCCATACACAGGTGGGGGTCATATGCCCATTCCCAACAGCAGGTATCCGCCCAGAGAGGTACCTGTGGTTGGTGTTTGGGTGAGCTGGGTGCATGTGTGTTATGGGCACTACTTGCATCTGACTCACAAATATGCATAGGGCATTCCAGTTATGGTGGCATGTGCAGGTGCATCAGCTGTTCCCCACTACATCATTCCTATCACCTTTGTGATCTACAAGTGTTTGGCCAGAAGACACTGCTATTCCCTACTACAGGGCCAGATAATGTGATGCATACTTGTATGTACAATTTCAAGGGTGTGTCCATTTCACAGTTACACATTATATACTGTATGTCTGGGGTACATTTCCCTGTGTACTGCTTGTATATCTAGGCCAACAGCCATGTCATGTCCATTATTGAGGTGGTGACACATATTACCACCATACATTTACAATGGCTTTCTCATAGCATGTGTTATACTGGTGGGGATTGTCTGGTGCACTATAGTTGTGAGGACTTGGTGCTGTCATCGGCAGTAGTGGGCAATGGCCACCAGGTAAAACCTCAACATGCATACATACTGACCACTCTCACACAAATGAAACACACACCAACCTAACACACACATACCAGCATATTGTGCAAATGCTTCAATGTAAACTGCTACCTTGGCCACCTCTGGGCATCTGTGCTCCACTGGTATACCTACACATACATGCTAGTGCATTTCTACATAGGATTGGGTCACACCTGACTGTTATTACATTTCTACATAGGAGTGGGGGGCACACCTGATAGTTACTAATACATGTGTACATCGGATTTGGGGTGCACACCAAACCATTTCTACTTTTCAGCATAAGATTGTGGTGAGGGCACTTGACTGTTACTACATGTTTACATAGGTATTGGGGGCACACCTAACTGTTTCTACATTGCTACACAGGATTGGGGGGTGCACCTGACTGTTACTACATATGTACATAGGATTGGGGGGGCACATCTGACTGTTTCTACATTGCTACACAAGAGTGGGGGGGGAACATCTGACTTTTACTACATTTCTACATATGATTGGGGGTGCACACCTGTTACTACATGTCTACATAAGTATGGGGGGGCACACCTAACTGTTTCTACATTGTTACACAGGATTGGGGGCACACCTAACTGTTACTACATGTCTACATGGTTTATGGAGGGGGCACACCTGACTGTTACTAGATCTCTACCATACTCTTTCTATATTGTTAAAAGCGAGTGTGTCACACCTGACAGTTACTACATTTCTACATAGGACTGGGGGCACACCTGACTGTTACTACATGTCTACATAGGATTGGGTGAGGCACAGCTGTTTCTACATTGCTACATGGGAGTGGAGGGGTTCAGACCTGACTGTTACTACATTTCTACATAGGATTGGGGGGTACACATTACTACATGTCTGCATAGGATTGGGGGGGCACACATGACTGTTACTACATGTCTACTTAGGATATGGGTGGGGCACACCTGACTGTTTCTACATCTAGACAGGATTGGGGGGGGGCACACCTGACACTTGTACACATTCGCTATGACTCTACTGGTATGTCCGGTACTGTATTTCATTGTGTTTTCTAACCTATCATGCTGACTAGAGGCATATGAGTGTACTACAGATCTTAGGTTTGATTGACTTACATATTAGTTTCTAACTTCCTACCCTTCAGAACTAATATCCAACAACCTGACGTGATGTAGTCTGTCTGTGTAGGCCTGGGGGGGAGGTTACTCACAGGCATCATTCAGAGGCCTTAGCACAGCCTTTGTTTGTGTTTGTTTAAACCTGTCCTGCTGGCTGAGACTCTTATTGGGTATGTGAACCTCCCTGACTGGCATGTGTGTGTCATATGGTCACACATGTGGGCCAGCACATTTCCTGCAGTGGGGTTTTGTCACCATGTGTAGTACGGGCTACTATGGTGACACCAGTATTTGTTACAGATCTCATGCTGCCACTATAGGTGTCTAATATCTGCTGGCATCCCATTCAGCCACCCGATTCCCTTCATGCTCACATCAATATCATAGATACAGGTAACAACACATACTACTCCATTTGGCAATTGGTAAGGTGAGTGACTTACCTTGTGGTGCTGGAGGGCTGCCTCTGTCGGATGCACATAGTACACTCCGTAAATGTGGTTGGGCACAGGTAGTGTCATGTTTGGCATCCCTTTTATTGTATCTGTGCATCATAGAAAAGTGTCATTCCCTGGGTCCATCCTGTGTCAGTGTATGTGCTATGCGTTGCCTCTTTGCCAAATACCAGGGCATATCGAGCACACCTCATTCTTCCTACTGGGGCAAGCTCATGTTGTTCCTCCTCCAAGTCACTCTGTGGCTGTGCAGACCTTGGCAACTTTGGGGGGCTGTGTGACCCTGCCCCGTGCTGTTCCTGCTGAAGCTGTTTCCACAGGATCATATTGTGTAGCATGGCACATAAGATGACTATTTGAGTACATGTAGCTGGTGATTACTACAAGGCTCCACCGATGTATACAGGCACCGGAACCATGACTTGAGCAATGCAAGCACATGCTCTATTATAATTATGGTCAGTGTGTGTGCCTCATTATGGAGTTCTTGTACGGGTGTGTGTGCATTTATGATGGGTGTCATCAGCCACTGATCCAGTCATAACCAGCATCCCCTACTAGGTGACTGTAAGAGATGTCCCCTTTGGAAAATCTCTGGTACAGCTGCATCAGATGCCAGATGTGGGAATCGTGATAGCTTCCAGTGCAGCCAGCACACACATTTATTATTATGCCCTGGGTATTGCACACAACCTGGCAATTGATGGAGGGGATGCCCTTGTGGTTGATGTAGACCCCACCTCACTCACTGGGTGGTGCTTTGATGCATATGTACTTGCAGTCTATAGCACCCACTACCTCAGGGTATTCTGCTATTTGGTGGAAGAGATGTATATTGCTGGCCAACACCTCATGGGTGTTGGCGAAATGTACATGCTCACCAGCATGTGCTGACATGGCATCAAGGAACTAGTGGAGTACCCTGGATGCTGATGCCTGTCAGATGCACTTGATATCCCCAGTTGTCCTTTGGAAGGTTGTTGTAGCTAGCATTCTTAGGCTTACACATACCTTGGTATCCACTGGGATGGGTTCCCCTCTGTTAGTTGTGTGTGTGAGGCATGGCCGGCACAGCTCAACAATTCGCTGTATGAGGTGCCTGCACACCCGATAACGCTCCACTATCTACAGCTCATGTAGCCACTGGTAGGTTGCCCTGGGTTTGTACACTCTTATCCATCTCCTGACTGTGGGTTGGTTGGCAGCATTGTCATTCTCACCACCCTCAGCTTCTTCCACTTGTTGTTGCATGATAGCTATTGCAGCCCCTATCATTTTCTTGTTTTTGTTTGTTAAAATTCCCCCACTTGTATACAACAATGGTGTAGAGTATGTGGGAAAACCAGAGGAAAAGGTGTTTGGATAGTTTAAAGTAGTGTTCTGGGCTGGGCTGCTGCCTGGGTAATTGGCTGATTCTGATACATTTCACCTGCCAGCTATGCTATTTCTCCCTGATTACCTTCCGACTTCTGTTTTACCTTACCATTGCCTTCCTGTTTAAGCCTGGGGGTGCACCGCGTAAACACAGTGCTCAAATATGCACAGAGCTGCTATTTGCTGGTTTACTTTTTTCCGCCTTTTTAAAACCAGTGTGTGTTGTGCACACCCGCTTAGGCAATGTAAAGAGTGCTTGGCAACCTGAGACACACCACCTTGCTTAGCTCTGCTAAGCTACGGGCAAACGCGAGCCACAGGGCTCCAATCTGCTTACAGTATGCCTGAAACACCCCTCCATGATGTCAGCTAACTTCTAGGTTAGGACCAAGCTATTTCTGCTATTACACTTTTGGGTGCTGAAATACATGCAGGGGAAATCAGGGATTCAGTATCATTCCCCTCATTTGCATAGGACTGCCTAGTTACAGGTCCCTCATTGAGCCTCCCCACTTAGCAACCACTATTCACTGGCCATGTTGTCTTCTGCCTACCATTGAGTATAATGGCAAAATAGAGATTTTGATTAGAATGCTTATTTTAGTTTTTTATCTTAATTTTCACCCAATCACATTTGTGCGCCGCTGTCCTATGCTTAAACAGGCAAGATCGGCTAGAAAAAAATTAAGTTAATTTTTTTTTTTTTTTGTAACTATTTTCCATGCCAATGGCCATGTATCTGGCCATTGACATGCTTTCTACATAATATACACCCTTTATTTGAGGCTATCATGGCTCCGTTTTGTATTTTTCAGAAATTTACTCGGTTAGTGGCTGAGTACATTTATGCAGATTACACTATTGTTGCACAGCTGGCTTACAACTTCCTGGATCGCAAAATCACCTCATTTGCATGGATTTCACATGAAAATGGGGTGATGTGCATACAGGCGGTGAGTCCATGCAGGACTAGTGCAGGTGCACTCATGCACGTGACTACAGCCTATTCCTGGATCGCACGACAGACATATTGCCTGCTGGAGCTCATGCACTAGTCCTGCACACCTTGCAGGACTTGCTGAATCTGGGAGACTGTTATAATAAGTAGTAGTGACAATACCCAGATGAGGAAGTCAGAGTATGCCAGGTAGAGGGTATGGAAGCAGATAACTCACATATTATAAGTAAATAATGTACTTTTGTATAGATGTGTTCCTTTACTCCATGAAAGGGTTGGTTTATGGAGTTACAGATGTGTTTCTTTACTCATTGAAAGGGTTTGTTTATGGAATTTTTAGCTTTAGTGGAATGTTTGGGACACATACATAGGCTATTTCAAGTCTGTTTCTTGGTAACAGATATGGATAGTAGGTACTGGTGGTGGTGGTGATGGGGGAGCCATTTGTTATGATATGCCTACGGGTGACTGTTTTTTTCTGGACAGTACCTATGATGGTGTTACAGCCATACTGCACCAGCAGTGTTTGTGCACATGCTCATATCATACACAACATGTTTACCGGTGTGGAAATCTACACACTGCAGCACAATAGTCTTTTGGCTGGTATGGATGCAGGGTGCACTTAAACAATACACTGCGCCTTGCACTTGTTAATCGGGCACCCTGTGTAATTCACATCACTCTCCTCTGCTTTTGGTCTATGCAGCTTCGATGTTGCATGCTTATAATGTTACATTTTTTGTATCATTCATAACTATTCCTCCTCCATCATGACTAATACTTCATGTAGTACTCTAGAAAGGACATCTCGAATAATCAGAGCTCACAAAGGACCATTGTTCAAAGGTTCATAGGTGTTTACTATGGTAACGACCACAAGAGCCTTTTTAAGCTTAGCCATGCATCCCAAATCTCTGACACGTTCTGTTAACCTTGATAAGTGTAAGCATGGGACTGGGAGATGAACCATTTACAGGTTACCTGTGTCCATTAGAGACATAAGTGCCAAACCATGGATGAATTTGTGATTTCCTATCCAATTGTCTCACACTCTGTAAATCGTGTAAACAGCTTTTGACTTTTACTGTGTGAATTTGTTAAAATTTATCTGCACAATATTTTTACACTATGGGCAACAGTGCTCACGCTTTGTATTATTTGATATGTACTGTTATTTTTATTCGACTGCTATCCTTACTGTAATGTGTTTCATGGAGCTTTTCTCCCCGGGCCTCAGCTGAAAATGGGTTCTCTGGGGACAATCTACTTCACCGGTAAACTAACTGGAAATAAAGAAAGAAATAAATTGTACAAGTTGCTCATGAATTGGGTTAGGGAGGAACTGTGCTTCACATAGATGGGGAGCCTGATCCATAGATGGAGTAGTCTCTGGGATACATACCTATCTCTGCAGCAGGTCCTATTTATATCACAGGCAAGCTTTAAGTGTTTAGAACATGTAATTCTGGTGCTGCGTATTTTGTGGATATGCAGGAGATACATCAGAGTGGGGTCTGACAATGCCCTGTAGGCCACGCATAGATCTCACCTATAAAAGCCTGTATGAGACATAATACAGGGCAAGGGCCTTGTCTTCCAGAAAGTCCAGAGTGATGACTTGTGTATTTGAGCTATTCATCATAAATGTGCTCTGCATGTAAATCCATGAGGACTGAAGATACTAAATAATGCCATAGATTGGATTTTTTGACTAGTTCCTTCGGACAACCATTTCTGTTCATAAGGGCAGTATTGAAAACCTGCCCTTATTTTGGGGGAGTGGTTCCACCTTAAGTTTAAGGCTTATGTAGATTTCTGAAACTACTAGGTTGAGAGGTATCACCATAATTGGGCCTTTAGAGAATAAATAAAACCAGTAGGACCCACCACAGCAACAAGCTGAAAGGGAAATATATGTGTGCCTTGTAATTCTGTACTGTGCTGCCTAAAATGTCTGTGACATTCTAGTTCTGTTGTCTTCCTTATGCCATTGCAACAGTAAGCCTAATAATTCTAAAATGAATAATATGTACATAGGAATTAACTGGCCTGTTTTACATCTACGAAAAAACAGGCAAAAACTATGCAAATGAGCAGTCACTTCAGGAATGATTCGCCGACAAAAAAAATTGACATAAGCAGTATGACCACGGTGCTAGTCTGGACATGTATGGAAAAAGAACC
This sequence comes from Protopterus annectens, assembly GCF_019279795.1. Taxonomy (NCBI): domain Eukaryota; kingdom Metazoa; phylum Chordata; order Ceratodontiformes; family Protopteridae; genus Protopterus; species Protopterus annectens. The sequence continues at coordinate 1,873,756,202 of NC_056732.1, forward strand.
TCAATGAGCAGTTAGATCTGTAAGTGAACATCATTCCAGACTGGATTATAAAAGGAAACCAGTGTATTTATTACTTTTAGCAGAAAACACATACAGCTAGGGTAGTCTGTAATTTATCTAGTTACTTATGTATGTATGTGTTTATGCATGTATTTGGCATTTGTTGACTGTGAAAGTATGACTGGGTGGAAGCCCAGGGAGAAAAGGTTCAGAGTCAATTTTAATCGTTTTCACATACAAGGAAGTAAATTAAATAATGGCTAGTACATACATTGTACATATACTACATGAAACATAGTAGCATATTAATTACAGAGATTAGACATTACTAAGGAGCCCATACACATGAGACTACAGATCTTAACCAAAATATGATTCAGATCACTCTGATTCTGCTCGAGAGTCACTTAATTTTTTGTGTATTCAAATGTACTTAGTACACATATCTTATAGTGCAGAGTTGAGAGGAGGGGATTTTTAGGAGAGGGAAAGTGAGGTAGAAATGTTATGTGTTTATTAATAAAGTGAGGAGCATGGAGAGGGAAGCAAAAAGGAGAAAGAAAAGTTAGGGTCTGTATAGTGATAACAGCACTGTGAGGTATAGGTAAAAGAGGCAAGAAATGTTCAGTTCTGTAAAATAGTGCAGCAAGACAGTATCAGAGAATTGTGGCACATATGTTGTTATATTTAAAAAGTAAGGATCTATTTGATTAACCTGCATTTTTCCATAGCTGCTGAAAATAATGAAGAAGATACAAAGCAGTGCCTGCATGCTAAATGGAAGTCTAAACAGTGATAAAACAGTAAGCCTTATAAGCACTACTTCTTTACATTTCAAAGAGAAGTTCCCCTGTCAGTATGGGCTGTAAATAAAAGCAGCACACACAGGAAATTGTTAGGCTTTCTGGAAGTAAGATGTACCCATCCCCCAGTGTACTGAAACCTGAGCTCAAAGAGTCAGAGCAGCCTGAATGTAAATATTAGGATCACATGACCTGACAGCTAAACCAAAACAAAGACAGTAGCAGAAAATCTTGACACTCTCCCTTTAAAGGGTAATTTCAAAGTAGGGGAAGTATTACAGAAGCCAATATAGTTTGGGTATAGCTGTCTAAGAGGGCAGGCATGTTCAGAATTTCTACAGCAGTGGTTCCCAAACTTTGATTCTCGGCTCCCTTGTTGAATCCAGGTTTTCCCAAGGTGCCCCCACCCCGCCCCCCCCGTCAAATTCTAACCAGTCTAAAGCACAGCAATGTCAGAGGTACGCTATCTGACTAGAAGAGTCAGTAATCACTCAGCATTATAAATTCCACTGCAGGTTATTTAGCATGATAGTGACATGACATTTCCATTCACTGCCTTAGCATACAAAGATCGGTGCTCAGGTGATTAGCTGTTTGTTTTGTTGTTTATTTTTTTCACTGTGAGATCAAGCCTTTGGGCTAAGATGTGCTGTGTGATGTGAGCAAAAAGCAAAACACTTTCTCTGAATTTAAAAGGCTGAGGTTGAAACTGGTCAGAATTAATCAGTGCTCCACCCTGGTAAACAAATTCAAATTAATAAATGAATTGATTTAAAGATAGCTATCAGAGCAAAAATCTAGATTTGCACCAAGACTTTGGGCACAACCACATTGCACTAAATGTCACAGCAAAATATCAATGCAATAATTATATTTTAACAAATGAAATGCTAAATAACCTGCAGTGGAATTTATAATGCGGAGTGATTATTCTAGTCAGATAGCGTACCTCTGACATTGCTGTGCTTTAGACTAGTTAGAATTTGATGGGGGGGGGGCCTTCGGAAAACCTGGATTCAACAAGGGAGCCAAGAATCGAAAAAGTTTGGGAACCACTGATATACTGTATTGTAATGACTCTGTGACACATGGTAAGATTAAAATGGTTTGTACTGTACAGTTACAGAATGGCAACTTCAGAGTAGGCATATTAAAACTACAGGATTGTGGGCGATGCAGTCTGCTCATAGGGCGATGGACAATTGGCCAGTTGCATTGCTGTTTGTTACTTGATTTGATTTTAGGTTATTATTTGAACACTTATTTTGTGACTGAATTTTTCCACAGTTTATAGATGTCCAACTTGTTAGTATTGTTTCACTCATTTGTGATTAATGGGTAAAACTGGGACATTTGCAACAAGGAAGTATCAGAAGTCCCTTATTTAGGGCATGGTGTTTTTACCAAAGCTTTAAGGTAGAAATAAATCCTTCCCCACTGTCTGTGAATTTTCAATAATGGCAGATAAGCTAGGAGATGTAGGACCTATCAACAGAGTTATTACTTCCTTTTACTACTTTCTGTATTGGCCTTGTAAGGACAAATTGCTGTACTGTTATGCCCCTTTGTTGTATAGCAACCTTAGCAGTTTGGCCCACTATAGCAAGAGCCTGAAAGGGTGATGCATACAAAAAGCACCTCAATGAACAATTACAGAAGTAAATGACCACTTCTGCAGATGATATAGATTCATCAGTTATTACTGTGCAATTGACTCAGATAGATCATCTGTAGCCAAACCAGTACAATTTCCATATTACCTGTTTCATAGGACTCCACTCTTAAGTTTTGTTTGAAGAAGGTTAGGGAGTTACCTTGTTTAAGTTAAACTGGGTAACTCTGTTTCAGAGGAAAACATTTATTTGGAAGAGGTATCTATATCACAAGCAGGTTCTGTTTACATTGCAGTGGAAGTTTTAGATCATATTTTGGATCGTAGGAGGGTACTAATGACCCTAGAGTCTTTTTTAAGCCTAGCCATTCATGCCCCAATTTTCCCCAATTATCAATGCCTATAAGCAAGAACAGATTTGGTATATGTCTGTGCCTTACAGGTTCCCCCTGTCCATAAGGGCCACAGGTAACAAGCCAGGGGTGAATTTGCAATTTTCCATCCATTGATTCAAACTGCATTTGAATGGGCTTAGGGAAAATCTCTGTTTTCACAGGCATGGCGAGTCTGTTCCAGAGAAGGGGTAAACTTGGAGACAATTACCTGTCCCTCTAACATGTTTTATGTCACAGACAGGGTTTAGATCTTCAGATCAGTTAATTCTAGTGCTTTTTGTCTTGAGAAGGTGTAGCAGATTCAGCAGAGCCAGATCAGACAATACCTTGTTGGTTAGGCCAAGATCGTGCCTCAGTACTCTGAGTACAGGGACAGGAGTTTAAGGCAGTCCCACATAGGACATGTTATTTACAGCCTGTATTCTTTTAGAGAGCAATCTTGGTGGCCACTCTGTCTGTTGAAAATGCCTTTTCAGGTACATGCTGAAGGGTGCATTGTATTCAATTATTGGTCTAATAAGGGCTATGATCCTATTAGAACTGGATGCCATGCCCTTACTTTTAAATTGTGCCATATGGATGGATTTTCTTACCACCATAGATGCACAAAGATCCAAGTTCAAGTTACTGTCAACCTGAGTTCCCAAGTTCTTTACTACTGGGTCTACTGTTACATTTGCATCTTTTCAAAAGGTATAATTTTTTTTTTGCATTGTGGTTTAGGCCATGGCTCTGGCACCAGTTATTTGTCTGTGTTAGACCATTCTGGAGAATATCCACCTCTTTGGGGGACTCTGTCATTGCACCCAATTTGCAGTCATCAGAAGATTTGGTCAGCCAAAAGCCCCCTATATTTATCTTTACTTCAGAGAAGTTTATTCTGAACGGAAGAGGTCCCAGTACCAAGCCATGTGGGACACCACTAGGTACGGGCCTCTTGGTGGAGTTAGACTCCCCCACCCTAACTTCATGTGTCCTATCCCTAAGCCATTTGGCTATCCATTGGGTGACATATAGTGATTTATACCTACATTTGTGAGTTTGTATAATACTTAAGTGAGGTGTTGTGTCACAATGCCTTTGCCAGGTCGTGGTAGGCAGTAGGCATTGTTTTGCCCTTATCCATGCTCTAGTGACCCTCTCAAAGAAGTCCACCAGGTTGAGTAGGCATAACCTGCCGTTTGAAAAAAATGAAAAAAAAACTCTGGGATAGACTGCCCATACACGTCAAGCAGAGTGCCTCTTTGGCCCTCTTCAAAAGGAACCTTGATGACTGGATGGGAGAAAAGAAATTCACGCCGGGGATCAAGTCAGTCGTCCTGCTAGACAGGGGTCCAGGGAAGTAAATAGTGTGGGAAGAAATAGCCAGGGGAATTGTTATGGCTAGGCTTGTATAGGCCCTAGGGTCGATAGCCTAGTACTAACCTATGAACTGGGATGGGTCCAGTGTTTAAAGATTTCCTATTTCTTTATTTATCTGGTCACAATAATTCTTTCCATAGCCATGCATAAAGACTAATCAAACGTATGGGTCTTTAGTTCCCTGGGTCTGTTGATGATCCTCCTTTGTGTATTGTGTGGGATTACCATTGTAGTCCTCCACTCCCTAGTGACAAAGCCTGTCTGGAGGCTGTGGCTGAATACAGATTCAAGCATGCCTGACAGACTGTGTTTCAAGCTATTTAGGAAGCATCCTGGGATATTAGCGGGGCCTATTCATGCAGTGATTAGCTATGGAGAGTTCAGTGAGGACCTACTCTTTATAGTTGGGGTAGAAATCGTAGAGGTTATTTCTTGGCAGTAACAGGGGTGATGGGATGAAATTGAAGCAAAATTTATCAACTAGCAAATTTGTGGGTCTATATTAGAACACTGAACAATCAAAATGTTGAGTGTTCTAATATCGACCCATTTTCAACGAATGCTGAAAATATCGAAGAAACAGAAAAACAAATGTTTCCCTAGAGAAAGAATTTGGTTGTCCATTTCTGTTGCTTCGGTATTTTCAGTGCTGTGGTGGAAAGTTACAGGTCGGGTTCAGGTAAGTGTGCGATTGTGTGGATATGAGGGTTAGGGCAGGTTAGGTGAGTTAGGGTTAGGGCACAGGTCAGGTAAGTGTGCGATTATGTGGATGTGAGGGTTAGGGTGGGGTAGGTGAGTTAGGGTTAGGGCGCGGGTGAGGTGACTGTGCGATAGTGATGGACCTTAGGGTTAGGGTTTGGGTTAAGGTAAGTGGATAGTTAGTGGTGTATGTATAGTGTAGTGTAGGGTTAGGTGTAAGAGTTTAGGTGTATGTGTGTGGATTGCTGTTTGTTTGGTGTGCTTGTGTTGTGTTGTGTGTATGTGTTTTGGAACAGCAAATTTTTTCCCTAGGAACAAATTCTCTGTTCTGTATGTTCGATGTTTTAAATTTTTGATTCATATGGTTCGACATTAGAATACTCGAAAATTTGAAAGTTCGGTGTTCTAATATAGACCCAAATTTGTTATATCTTCCAGTTTGGTATATGAAGTTTCAACTGCACACTGTTGGGTGTTCCCTGTAAGGCTGCATACATAACTGGAAAATGCATTATGGTTATCCTTAACCTGGGGGGCTATTTTTGCTTCAAAGTTGGATTTGGTGGGCTTGATTAGTCCTGTGAGTTGCTTGTTGAGACTAATGAGGGAGTTTTTGGTCATTTGGCTATAGCCCTTCCTATTTTTGGACAGTAATTTCTATCTTTTGTTGTGCAACCTATTTATACTGGGGGTCCATCAAGGGAGCTTGTTTTGGAGTTTGTCCTCAGTTTATTTCAGTTTGGAACCGCTGTTTCTGTGTTGTTATTTACATGCTTATATGGAGTTTCCATAAACATAGACCACAGTATTCTCTGAGTTTGGGGGGACTTGAATTTAGCTATGCCATTGCTTAATAGGAGGTAGTTAGCCTTGGAAAAGTGCTTAAAGGTTCTGTGGGTTGCTGCAAGTTCAGGCTTTATATTTATTTCAAGAGTGACCATTTTGTGATCTGATCTGACCAGTGATGACATTACACAAGAGGGGTGCAACATTCCCTCATATTTTTGAGTACTATATTCTGGATATTTGCACCCCGGTAGGTGTGCAGACTAACTGTTACAGGGTCTTTGCATTGACAAAATGCCAGAATCTTTGAACCTGCATGTTAGTGGTTGTGTATGTATCCCAGTTTATGGTGTAATAGTTGCAATCACCCATGAATATGGTGTTGGGCTGCATTGTGAGTGACTCCAGTACATTCAAATATGTGGTATGGTTATCCTGGGTTATAGACAGGGACCTGTAGCTAGCAAGTATATGACATGGGACTTTACCTAAGTTTAATTGGACATGCATTAGCACAAGCGTATCATATTGTTTGACCAATCCTGAGGTGTGCTTAGTTTTATGTAGACTGATACACCTCCAGCTTTTGTCCCTTCCTGTGCGGTAGCTGGTCTAAATGTATGGAAGACATTATACCCTTGCACTGCCAGGATGCCTTCTGTGGCTTTGAAACAGATCTCAGTAACAGCATATATGTCAACACTCTCCAGGGTGAAGAGTGCTTCCTGGGACTGGAGCTTCTTGTTGAGAGTCCTGACAATGAGCAGTAGCACCTTTAGTTTATCTTGAGTAGAATTTACTTTATTCATAGGTTCATAGGTTCATACTAGGCTATCTGCCCGAGGGCATTTACAAGCCTAGCCCATAGTTTTGTGGCTTACGCCACCCCTTTAGTATGGGGAACTATACCCATTATTTTGCTGTGCCTCTGTTGAGCAGTGACACTGAGGTAATCCCTGGGGTATATCTGCGATCTCCCATCCATTGGTCAAGATTTCTCTTGAACAAGGCCAGCGAGGTGCTCTGCCTCACATATACCGGGATTTTATTCCACAGCATAGGGAGTCTTTGGGTGATGAATCTATCCCTCCAGCACGTCCTATTAATAGCCGTAGGGCTTATCAGATTGGCATTGCTTATCAGATTGGCATTGCTTAAAAAGGCATAGTAGAGGTGGATAATGATTTGGCTAGGTGTCTGTGATATTACCAGTTTTGTGAACAATATAGACGGCCACTCAGGATAGGGTCATTTAAGGCCTTGTACACTAGATACAGACCACACCACAGAAGTCAGTAAGAGACAAAAAATGAGATAGCGTTTGAAGGCATTCTGCGTAGGTCATAGGAATTGGGCCTTTGATTTTCTTAGTGCGGAACCATTTGAGGGTCTTTCAAAATGGGTCATATGTCTGGAAAAGTACACATCAAAAGGTGTGTTACATTGTAATGTGGGCCTAATGTGAGATGAATAGACATATGTCAGTGACTCAACAGGCATCACACTAACCTTTGGTGCTGGAAGATCCGAAGCCTGTGGAGTATTTTCCCACACCAGATACTTGGATTTCATTTTCCTACACTGATACTGAAGTACAGTATGGGGGGGTGTATCGCTGCTGTGAGTGCTGTCCTTCGGATGAGATGTTAAACTAAGGTTCCATCAGCCTGAGATGGTCGTAGCACAGGTGGATGTAAAAGATTCCAAACCACTTATTAAAAAATCATAGAGGAAATTCCCCAAGTACTCTGACCAAATTTCTTCAAGTCAGTAAATTCATATTGCCATTTGTCTCCCCTTAAATGAGGGCACTGGCCTAGAGGGACTAACCCAGTCACTAAAAAATACTTAAATAAATAAATGACATCTGTAGATGTAGAATAAATAGCTTTTTAATCAGCATGGCTCAGTAGAAGGATTTTCTATGGACAGTAGATACATGGTGGTCGAAGGAGAGCTCATTGTCCACAACAGTGCTCTTCTCCCAAACTGTTAGTTTGGAGTGGGGTGACACTTTTGTGGTATGTGCATGGATGCTCATGTTTTTCAAAGAATGTGATGTACACTTCTTAGTATTTAAGTTTTGGTCTTGATCCTGATATTATTTGTTTGTAAATGTTTTACCACTTTGTAGGACTATGGAATCCTCAGGAGAATTGATGATGGCTCTAAATTTGAAATAACCTGTGAACCTGGTCAACAAGAGACTCCTGACATCAGCTTGGACTTATGAAATGTAAATACCCACATAAACGGACCCAAAGATGAGTCCTGGGGGGAAGTCCCACTAGTAGTCAGCTTTTCAGAGGAGACGATCTGCCCCTGTGCTGATTTGCTGTGTTCTGCTTGTGAGTCACCATTGCTGGTGATAAGGTAAAATAAAGGCTTACATTTAGTTTGATTAGTTTGCCTATAATGTCTAAGTTTGAAATGGTTTGGAAGGGCTTGGGTAGGTTGGGGTTCATTATGTGTACATATTTTTCCCTTGAACAATGCTTCTTACATGTTTGTAAATAAATTTACTAGACTAAGCAGCCAGGGTTACCCTTTCATAAACCCAAACTAGTTTTGGCCATGGGATTGCAAGCTGTCAGTATTTAGGTTTATGAGGTCCATAATGATGTGCTACATTATCTTGCAGATTAGGATGGTAAGACTATCTCTATACCTCTGACACAAAATCATTTGAGAGGCTGAGGTTAAACTGATTGAGGAGTGTCTCAGTGAGACAATACTTTCTACTGACAAATAAACATCCCAGCACATTTTCAAGGCCCACTGAACCAGTGCTTAAGTCTGAGAGGACACTTAAAACATCCTCAGAGCTGATCTTTTGTATGTCGATATAATGTCATATATGGGAGGGCTGGGAGGGTTGTTGAAGTAAATTTAACTTATCAGCTAATATGTTGGCTGTGTCCACAGGGCTAAGTGGGTGTTTCAGCGCAGTACATTGCTTGGTATTGGTCTTAAGGTTTCTGACACTGAAGCAGGACCATGGCTGTAATTGCTAGAGGCTGTATCTTTCAGTTCATGCTTGGGAACAAACACGTATACAACCAGTTGAAGTTCTTTGTTTAATTTCTTAGAACAGATTTAGAATGTAAGGTTCTTCAGGTATCCCTAAAAGTGGAGATTTTTTTCTTTTCTTATACAGCTTGTTTATACCAATGTTCCACCACAAGGAGTTCCAAATAAACTTGGCACTCTTCTTGTCTGATTAGGGCAGATGTCTTGATATAGTCCCTGAGGTTAGAATAGAAATTCTCTGCAAGTGCAGTTCTCTTTGTTACTTGGGTATCGAAGGACAGGTACTATTGCAACACATTCAGCTCACTTAAATATATTAACCTTAGAGACTTCTCTAAAGATGGTATGGTTTGTGGGCATTTTTTTTGTTTGGTCTTTACCTTGAAGGTTACTGAATGGTGTTTAGATCTGACCAGTGGCTGTATGCATAAAGCACAGTGGTGTTATATTTGAGTTAACCGAGTCAAGTAAATCTGACTCCTTTTCAGGGTAGTGCAATATTTGTTTTATATTTTGTAGTGAAGTATGTCTTCCTGCTTATAAATGGATAGTTGAAATCCCCCAAAATAATAGTGTTTGATTCAGTGGTGAGAAAATAAACCAAAAAATGCACCACCAGGGTTTCAGGACTCCGCACAGTTTTATTCACACAAATAGTTAAGCGCGTTCATCAATCCAGTTGACTTCGTCAGAAGAATAGAAGTCACTCTTTTCACCACTGTTGTGCAGCTGTGGAGATGCTATGCAGGTTCAAGGAGCATGAGCTTCTTCTAATTGGTACAAGGGTCTTGCCTTGGTAGGTTTCTACTCTTGAAACCTGTTCCTTCTGACTTCAGTCACACTTCTCAAGATTTCCAAAACACAGAGCCTTAAGCAAAAGAAATATTCCAAATCTTCGCCCATGAAACATTATTTTTCTTTGCCCAGAATATTTGTTTTCATATAACTCAACCGCTCCCTATCCTCTTCAAACGCCAAATGCTCCATAACTGTTTCTATTATCAGTAAACTAAACAAATGTTTTGCTGGAAAAAGTGCACCCCCCCCTCCCCCAATGTGTGTGTGTGTGTGTGTGTGTGTGTGTGTGTGTGTGTGTGTGTGTGTGTGTGTGTGTGTGTGTGTGTGTGTGCGTGTGCGTGTATGTATGAATATTTTTATTTATATATATATACGTGTGTGTGTGTGTGTCTATGGGTCTACTTTGTTTCATTGAAAGCTCATTTCACTGAATTTCAATTCACCCTGACCAAATCTCTTAAAGCTAAAATTACTGAAAACTCATTTCACCGACTCTCATTTCACTGAAGTGAAGTACTGGCACTGTGTAGACTACTGTAAGGCAAGTAAAAGATATATGCCCTTTCCCCACTGTAGTGTGATCCTGGAGTTAGTATATATAGTTAGGGGTGTGGGGGACACAGTCCCCCCACATTGGGGCTGTGGGGGGCATAGCCCCCAACCTACTTTCGTTTTATATTATATTTCACCAAAAGCTTCAAAACAATATATTTTAAACCATAGACATGCATACTTACAACACCAATGAATAACTCTTTCCAGAAGACAATATAAATCCAAACTAAGTGGGGAGCTATGCCCCCCACATCCCCCAATGTGAGGGGGGGGCCCCGGCTGTGCCGCCACACCCCCCAACTATATATACTAACTCCAGGATCACACTACAGTGGGGAAAAGGGCATATACCTTTTACTTGCCTTACAGCACTCTACACAGTGCCAGTACTTCACTTCAATGAAATGAGATTCAGTGAAATGAGTTTTCAGCAATTTGAGCTGGGATTCCACCCATGTCCCTGCTAGACAGGGGCATCGGGTGTTCATTTGTCTAAACATGGGCTAAACTCTTGGCTAGGCTTTTAAGGGCCTCAGGGCCAATAGCCTAGTAACCTCCTATGATCCTGTGATGATACTGAAGGTTATGATCAGTCCTCCAATCATAACTAGATTGTTCTCTGTTTGAGATACATGAAGCTGAGGATGTGAATCCTTACACCCGTGTCGAGAACACTTAATAAGTTGGGTTATTACCAGACACAGCTGATCATAATTCTTTTTAGTCTATGAAGTTTTACGTACTCATATTTACTACGGATGTTGTGGCACTAAGTTTTTATAGGTTCATAGCTGATTACTAGCCTAACAACCTCTGGGGGGGTGCTTTTTAAGCCTAACCTTGCTTAACAAATGTAGCTGGCAGGTTGATCCTCTTAGGGTTTTTTTGGGGATATATGTAGACTTTGACATCGGTGGCATAGCATTTGCAGGTTGCCCATATCTGTTAGAGGCACAGGTTCCAGACCAGGAGCAAATTTCTGATTTCCAAGCCACGTGTCCGTTTTACACTGGAATTGAGTTTGGGAAAAACTCTTCTTGACATGGATAGGAAGCCTGTTCCAGAGACGTGTCCCTAGACTGGATGTTGACCATCACCTCAGAGAAATAGTTGTCAAAAAGGAGCAGCCCCACCTGTGAGCCCTAAGGGACTCCACTAGTGACTGACTTCCTTGTGGAGTTAGATTCCCCTATCTAACTGCTTGGGATTTACAGTTTTGAAAGCTGTAACAGATTTACTACTGCCAGAGTGGCCACTGCAGAAGAGCATCAGGAAAGCCATTAAATGCACTTTATTTGGGCTTTTAAAAAAGTGTTTAGCAACTTTCTGACGGTCTTCTGTAATGCTTATGGGTGCTGTTAATGGTGTAACATGAAGCTAGAGCTTTAACAGTGCTGAGGTAAGTGTACTATTCAAGAAACCCTCTGACAAGCCTGTTATTTTCCTGATTTTACACTATCATTGTGTAAAACTGTGTCTTACTGTACAGCCACTTCTGCCCCTTGAAATTTTCATAGCCATGAATATAATGTGGTTCTCTTGTGTGAAATGTCTACTTTATAAGATAATTTTGGCATTTACCCAAGGCTATATGCCAGCCTGACAGTCAGGAGTGCTTATGTTAGAGGATAGAATCCCTCCTTTCCACTGTCAGTGGCCATCATTCTTTCTGTGGTCCCCACATACTTGTATCCCTGTGCCCCAGCCAGCAATCATGTGACTAACTCGGGACCAGTAGTGCTGCAGCCTGTGCCCCAGCCAGCAAATCATGTGACTAACTCGGGACCAGTAGTGCTGCAGCCTGTGCCCCAGCCAGCAATCATGTGACTAACTCGGGACCAGTAGTGCTGCAGCCTGTGCCCCAGCCAGCAATCATGTGACTAACTCGGGACCAGTAGTGCTGCAGGTATGAATCAGACTGAAACAATGACAAGTCTGTCCCGTTCTTTAACTACATTAGATTTTCTTGGCAGTTCTTTTCTTGTTTTGGTCTTCAAAGCCCTGATACTTTACTATGTGAAGTAATTCATTGTGGCCTTTCATGTTTTTCCATGCATCGATTGCCGATTCCTGTTGTGTTCCAGAAGTGTGGCACACTAGATTACATGAAATCATGTTACTTCTTACAGTAAGGATTTCATGTGATTTGCAGGATTGATTGAGCTTTTAGGCAATACCAATCAGTATGTCCTACGTTGCAAGAAATTAAAGAAATTTGGTAGATTGTATTGTTTTATGGCACTGTATTTCTCTGTATTGTCTTGAACATGTATGAAAGTTGTTACATAAATTTCAAAATGTGTAGGATATTTACATTTCAAAATATACTAAGGTCCATTGTTCTCAGCATGTTTTATGGTTTGCGCTCTTCTGCAAATGCAGTAGTAGAAATATTTCAGCTTTTTTGACAGATTAGCATGAAGAATTAAGACTGAACTGCTAAAAAGCTTTATTGTCTAATTGTTGGTTTGACCCGTTCAGTCTCCGTTTGCAAACTGTGACACTGTGAGAAGGTCATTTAATTGAATACTACTCCATTGTTGTTGTAAGCCACATTGGTCCCACTGAGCTTAATTACTTATTAAAAATAATAAGAATCGTGACTTCATTTTTGTTCGTTTTTTTTATACTTAATAGCACTAATCATAAGAAAACATTATTTACTATCCCATCAGGAACAGTGTGTTTACTTACCTGCTGTACTTTTAAAATATCCAATCCAGTTTTATAATAACTGTTATAGAAGGGTAGCTAGGGTCAGGTGAAGGGGCAGCAGCTGCGCCAGGTGCAAAGTGTTAAGGCTGTGATTGCATTCTGGCCTTCAGAAATGAATGCTGGTACTGCATTTGTGGTAAGGGGTAAAGTGCTAAAGCGCCCCATGTGTGGTATAAACTGTAGGAGCCACTTGCCACAAATGTAACAAGCGGTTTGCTACAGATTTAAAAGAAAAAGAGTTTTTTTAATGGAATACAAGTTTTCGCCCTGTATGAGAAGACCTTGTTTCACTCTTCAACTTAAGAATCTGAGAAGGAGCTTCATTGGCAAATGGCATTTGACTTCTGGAATGAGATTTTTTTCCCCAATATGTTGTGTTATCTATGATTACTATGTATGTGTTATCTATGATTACTTATGAAACGTGGAATAATATATTTCCCCTTTTTTCACTAGAATAAGCTGACTTACTAACAGCCCTGAAAAGAGTTGACTTTGCATGTTTAGGAGCACAATTGATGCTGTTGCATTTAACTAATGGAAGGAATTTTATACATTTTGTAGGGAGCATGGAGATAGCAAAGTACATCAGACATTGCTGGAAACTCTTACGTGAAGATAACAGTAAACAGACTAGCTTATACCCATAAATGTAGTTAGCGGGAACAGTAATGTGTAACATGAGGATAGTGTATTGCCACATTCATTAATGAACTGTTAGCCAACATTTCAGTGCTTACTACAGTTAGTTTGTGAGCAGATACATGATATAGTTTGCACTATGACAGTAAACCTTCAGTGTTTTTTTATTATATTCTAAGAAACTTTTTTTTCCCTTTTAAGTCAGTAGGAATCCAGATTTCCCTGATATCCAGAGTCTGCAGCCATCCCACGGGAAACGCCAGGATTCTGAATATGGCAAAGCTCTGTCAAACAAGATCACATGGCAACACCTGATACAGTCTGAAACCAGACAACTTAAATGTTTGGAAAATAATAAAATGATTATCAAGAAAAGTGAACTAGGAATGTATCTGGAAACTTGTGCAAGAGAAAGGCAGTGCAAATGGCTTAATAATAACAATGTGCCACTTCTTGAAAATAACAGCTCAACTGCACGTGTTACTGACAGTGAGAAAAGGCAAAAGCATTCCTTGGCAACGGATGAGAAAATGTCTACCAGTGAGAAACTTTATGAATGTACTACATGTGGTGTAAGTTTTACATGTGAAGAAATATTAGCACTGCATAAAATTAGTCATATTGGATATAGTCAGAGTGTCCATATGGAGCAGAAACGCTATAAATGCACATCGTGTGGTAAGAAGTTTACAGCAACAAGTACGGTGTTACTCCATCAATGTAGCCGCACTGGGGAAAAACCATATAAATGCACATTGTGTGATAAGAGTTTTAGAGTGAAGCAAAACATGATACTGCATCAGCATATCCACACTGGGCAAAAACCATATAAATGCACATTGTGTGATAAGAGTTTTACAGGGAAGAAAAACATGGTACTGCATCAGCGTATCCACACTGGGCAAAAACCATATAAATGTACATTGTGTGATAAGAATTTTACAGCGAAGAGTACGGTGTTACTCCATCAATATACCCATACTGGGCAGAAACCATACAAATGTACCACATGTGACAAGAGTTTTAGACACAAAGCCTCTTTGCTAAATCACCAGACCATTCACACTGGGCAGAAACCTTATAAATGCAATATGTGTGACAAGAGTTTCAGATGCAGAAGGTATTGGCGCATTCATCAAAGGACCCACAGTGGGCAGAAGCCCTATAAATGCAGTGTGTGTGACAAGAGTTTTAGATGCAAAAGCACTGTCCTAAATCACCAGAGCAAGCACAGTAGACAGAAGACTTGTGTAAAATCTTCTAAGGATGACAGAGATCCTGACACATTGCTCGCCTCTGATCTAAAAGATCCTACGGTGACAACAGAAGATGACAGTCCACAAAAAGTAAAAAAATTGGCAAGGAAGGCAAGAGGCTTGAAAAAAGTGACTTGGACTCACGAGGACAAAAAAGAAATCATGTTTTGCTATTTTTATGCAACACACCCAGAGTTTCCCAAAAGGGGTTACACTGCAAGAATAAGGGAAAAAATAGAAAGTAGAAAAATTACTGAAGTAGAGAAAATGTCAAACATTTCAGACAAAAATCTAAGATACATAATTCAGCAAATGAAAGCAAAACAATGTGTGGACAAGAAACTACTGAGTGAATTAGAAGAAGATGCTAAGATGGAAGTATTAAGAGAAAGAGAAGAAAGACTGCACATATCTGCAACCTTAAAGAGACAGAAATGGAATCGAGAGATGCAGCGAGACCTAATGTGGTGCAGGTCATATGCAGAAAAGAAATCAATTCTAACTAATCGCTCTAAAACAAAATTAAAAATATTTGACAATATATACAGACAAAGACACCCAGACATGGCAAATGTTACAAAGAAGACACTAGTAGCACAGAAGTGCTATATATTGAAAACTAAGCAGTTTAATGATATAGAAAAGAGACAAATTGAATGTGAAGTGATAGATCATCTAAGAACTGAAGGATATGAATGGGAATCCCAGACAGAAATGCTATCTCAGAATGGTAATATAGTAAAACAAATACAGGATGAAGAAGTGACACAGCAGGTAGAACCATGTGTCTGTAAAGAAAATGGTTTGTTAATTTAGTTAACCATTGATAGTAAAGATGTTTCACAGAACAGAATCTCAGGAATTTAACCAATTACTCAAAAAAACAAAACATCTATATGCTGAGTCAGAAACAGCAACAAACACAAACTTAAGAAGAAACACTTGTATTGTAGTGGTTATCACATCTGCTTCACAGGCAGAAGGTCCTGGGTTCGATCCCCAGTGGAATCATTATGGAGGTAGGGTTGGCATAATGGTTAAGGTGTTTACCTCGCAGAGACAACATATAGGGTTTGAGTCTCGCCTGTGGGAAATTAGCTAGTTTTAAAATGGTCCAGAAGGGGTTAGCTAACCTTGGTACTTTCTTATGAACCTTATGACGAATAATTTAAGGGAAGAGCCACTGGACATAATAGAAATGGATAAATATAACAATACATATGAGAGAGCGGGGGATACTAAAAGTGAATACAACACAAATCGTTAAAAAATCCATGAACCAAATCAATACAGTAATTTAAACTAAAAGGAGAGATCCACATGGTATGACAGAAATCAACAGAATACATTACTGTGTATTAACAAGAAAACATGAACTAGTAAAGGAAAATAAAAGAACAAATAGGTCGCCACCATGGAAACGCCAGTTAGAAAGAACTGTTGAAACAGTTAAAAAGAAGTAGCTTAGAATGTAAAAAGGAAACCGGTGCAAAAAGATGAGAAAAGTGAATGAGGTATAACAAACGCAGAGCAGCAAAACCGATCAAGATATGAGCTGTACCATTTCTAACAATACTTTAAAAAATTTGCAAAGCCAAAAAAAAAAAATAAAACAAAGGCGTTAAGCACTGGAAAATAAGTGTGGAGAAAGTCTATTTAATGAGGGCTCCTCCTTGTTGGTCATTATTCCCTCTGCTGCATATATATAAGCTGTATGGCTTGTTTCACTGCCTAGGCGACAACTACCAGACAGCTTCACAAAGCTCCTGCTGCCCCACACCTTCGCTCTGAATGCTGATTGGCTAATCCAGAGGAGGGAATTCAGCAGTCAGAGTGAAGGTTTTTGTCAGTGTTTTCTTGCTGTCTCAAGGAGAAGCATCTCTGGAACTTCACAAGAGCAGCAGTCAACGTGGAGGTTTGTTTGTGGCAGTTAAGTCCCCATTGGGAATCTCTCCACACAAAAATTATTGCCCTTTTAAGAAAATAAAATCGATTTCCTCAATATTGGAGTCCCCCAAGTTTCTTTCTTAGGCCCCCTTCTAGTCGATGTCTTTAATGACCTCACTTCTGACCTACCACTCTTGCCATTGGCATGTAGATACTGTATTGTTGATTGAATCTAATAAAGCACATTCAGTTCTGCAAACAAATGTACAAAAGTTTCACTAATTTTGGCCAGTGATCCCCCTCCATCAGACTACCAAACCCCCCAAAACGATTCTCATGCTTTTTTCTACAACACAGAAATTAGCAAACAAACACCTCTCATGAAAGGCGAACAGAGTAATATCCCTGATGTCCCTAAATATCAATACCTGGGTCTCACTCTAAATAATTTAATATTCGTTACCCATACTGACAATATAACTATGATTTTACTCCAACTAATATGAGTTATACGATTTATGTTATGCTTTCTCGTGTTGCTTGCATGGCTAAAGAAAAAATGTACTTTCAAAACTAGGATGTGATTTCCCATTTTTAGCTTTTTTACTTCAAATAATGCTTGAAGGATACAAGTGGTTGTAAATTAAATCTGTATCTTCATCTTATTGGCCAGTACATGTACCATACCATTGTGATCTCCTAAATAACCTCAAATAGATTCCTGTTCAAAAGGACAGATACCCTTCTCTTTGGAACTTTACTATCTAAAATAATAGAGTTGGGTTACTGGCCATCTCTGAGAATTGAACTACTTCTTAAAGAGCAAGTCTCTGCTCTCAGAAAAAGTGAAGATGATAATTCAAGCTAGCCTAGACTTATTTCAAAACACCTATGGTAAAAAAAAAATCCTTTTCCAGAACAGGGCCTGTCATAGGGAGCCATGAAGTACGAAACCAGCAAACCTTTAGAAACGTAACACTGACAGAACACTTGCACAAAGAAGCCAGGTGCACAGGTTTTAGTGATAATAATTTAACATACAGACTTCATAAACCAATAAATATTACTACATTTCATTTTGATATTTGCATACAAATTTAAATGTACACATTTGTTGTATGAATTGTAAGTACATATAGTTTTATTTTTAATATTGCTTGCAATCAACATATTCTACATATGTATGTATGTATATAAAGTGTACCTTCTCTTACAGTACTCATCTATTTTCTGCATGCCATGTGTTCTGTCTATGTTTTTGTTTCTTTGTAATTTGTGTTCTTGCTTTTGAGTATGTATGCGTGTTCTTTGAGTTCGTGTTGTGGCTGAAAAGGGTCAACAGACTAGCTTGTCTGTTTGGTAAAGCAAATAAATTCCCTGTGGTGTATTTTTGTTGTATATTTTTTTAAGATCCGTAGATCCTAAGCATTTAAATATTGTACAAATAGCCAACAAAGCTGATGACCTAACTGCAGTGACTAGCTATAACTGCACAGAGTTTTGTTTTTGCCTTAGATTTGTTTGTTTATTTACTAGGAAAGTCCATCTAGGTACAAGTCCCATTCTCAGTGGAGGCCTGGGGAGAAAAACTCCACGTAATATACATATTTACGATGAATAACAATTAAACATTGTATGTGTTAATCTCATTGAATCTCTTTGAAGTTCCACCACATTTTCTGTTTCATTTTGTCATTAAGCCTCCTGACATGACATGGTCCCACAGTGGTAAAATATCCATTAAAACAGAAAACTGTATCTGTAGAATTAAAGGAATATATCTGTTGTCAAGAGTTCCTTGGTTTGAAACTACAGAAGCATACTGTTAGTGTAAATACGGCTCAGCTGTACCCTTCTGGAATATAATCCCTTAACTTCAATTTATACCGAGATACAAAGAAAAGTTAATTCTGGAATAATCCCTTAACCTCAAGTTATGCCGAGATACAAAGAAAAGATAATTCTAGAATAATAATCCCTTAACCTCAAGTTATGCCTGGATACAAAGAAATGATAATTCTCGAATAATAATCCCTTAACCTCAAGTTATGCCTGGATACAAAGAAAAGATAATTCTGGAATAATCCCTGAACCTCAAGTTATGCCGAGATACAAAGAAATGATATTTGGCTTCAGTAGTGGGTTAAGTAGCTGCTGTCATTCCAAGAGGATTCAGTATGTGTCATCTTGGGATGAGATGCTTAAAGGAACACCCCACCCTCTCATACAGTTTAACTCAATTGTTAGGTTTCTTTTCACCCTACAATATGGTTCCAGCATTGTGTATGTACCAGAAACCTGCTTGTAGATTTTAAAACTTTTATTTCCTTGCATTGGAGTCAAAGGAAGGGAAAGCCCACCTACTTTTTTTTTTTAAAACTCAACTTCTCACATACTTTGTAGAGAAATTCGTCTCCACCTGCATGACATATCATAGACACAGTTAAATCTGTTGTTTATCCTGTCAGGTACTGCTGTCAATCTTAGATGGGTAATTAATCCTACTAATGTCAGGAACACAGCAGCTGATATAAAAAAAGACAAAAAGCTGTGGAACTGTTTCCTCTGTTTTTATTACAGAGGGTAGGAGAACTTAACACTCCCCTTTCATAGCAAAACAAAGCAATTAGATCAGTCAGGAGTTTAAAGGAAATTGTCAACTCTTCTGACAAATTTACACAAGCAGCAACACAATATCGAAATTCTAAGCTCTAAATGTTATTTATAATAGTTTGTATTAAGATAACTTGAGTAGTAGCAAATATTTCTGTGACATTTAGAGAAAAGTCAGTACATATTTTTTCTTGTAAAGTATAAATACATTTACCATTTCCATACCCCCCCCCCACATACATACAGGCCAGAACTGCAGAAAGAGAGTCAAAGTGGCAACCCTATCAACTAGGTGCATTGATAAAAAAAATAAAAGCATAAAAAGGTATTTTATTCTTGTGTGGCATCCTTCTAGATAGAGGGGGTGCATATCTGGTACATGCAGATCCATTGATAGAGAGTCCTACTGACTGAGTCAGTCCTTGCATTGTCAGAGAGCAACCATAATAAACAGCTGAATTAACTTTAACATACATTTACTATGTGCCCTTGCATTAGAAACACTAAGAAAAGGAAATCATAAGTACTTATCTGTGTTTAAATGCGTACACACACATGCTTTTGTACACATGTCCATTATTTACATACACATATACAGAAACGCACACACACACACACACACACACACACACACACACACACACTGTGTGTGCGTGTAATATGTGTGCATACAATGAATTTATAATAAACATAGTATAGTTAAGCATTATGAATGTATACATTCTAGTGAAACTCCTAATGATGTGGACAAACTACAAAAGGGCTTCACTGAGACAGATACCTGGTGTCAAAGCCATGGCCTGAAGCTCAATGCCAAAAAGTGTTTTGTCATCCCCTTTGGTAAAAACTCTGTACCCATGAACTACCACATAGCTGGTAGTCTACTTAATGCAGAAAATGTGATAAGAGACCTTGGGACACAGGTAGTCTCTCCTTTGATAATCACATTGCCACAGTGGTCAGGAAATCCTTCTACGTGGCTCATCTCATCACAAAAGGATTCTCATCCAGAAAAAAAGAGGTCATTGCTCCCCTCTACTCATCACTCATTAGACCCATTATAGAGTACAACGCCCCTTTTGGTATGTACCTCACAACAAGACATCCACAACAACTGGAAAGACCACAGAAATACCTCACAAAGAGGATTACTGGCCTCAAACAGATGCCCTATTCAGACCGCCTCAAAAAACTACAGCTTTACTCCATTGCATATCGCCTTATCAGGGGCGATCTCTGCCTAATATACAAAGCTATGTCAAACCCAGAGCTGTTGGACATGCTCCACTTATAGAAATCCCAATCCCTCTGAGCTACACACTCTAGGGATCTTAACCTTGTCACCACAATAAACAGGACATGTTGGAGGGATAGATTCCTGTCCCAGAGACTTCCCATACTATGGAACAGACTACCTATCTATGTAAAACAGAGCTCGTCATTAGCACTCTTCAAGAAAAATCTTGATGATTGGATGGGAAATGGGAAATTCACCCTGGGGATCACTTCTGTGACTCTGCTCAACAGGGGCACAGGAAAATAATTTTCTTGGGTGGCAAAAGCCAGGGTACATTTTTTGGCTAGGCTTGTATGGGCCCTAGGGCCAATAGTCTAGTACCTACCTATGAACCTATTCTTGTCCCAAACTGATATGTTCTAGGTGCTGTAGCTTTCATGCTTTAAAGGTTGATTTTGCACATTTATCAAGAGCAAATGACATTCTTATATCATCTGAAAAAGTTTTGACAACTTGCAGTTGTGCTTTCAATTCCTTGTCTGATGAACTATACAGTTTTAATCATCTACATAAAGAAGTTTAGAAGTCTTTACACTTTGTTGTTTTCTGGTAGCCAAATTATAGCTATGACCTAATCTGTTGATTAGACAGCTTAATGGATGAAGGGCAAGACAAAAGAGCAGCAGTGACAGAGAGTCACCATGGAATATCCCCCTTGGAATTTTTATCCCTCGAGTAATAATTTGTCCTTTGTCATGGCTTAACTGCAAAGTGGTTTGCCACTGTTTCATGGTCACTGTAATATAATCAATCAGTGTAGTGTATATCTTATACATTTTTAAGCACTCTTTTATCCACAAATCTTGGATACTGTCAAATGCTTTTTTGTAGTCTATCCATGCCATATTTAGATTCATCCCCTTTTTACAGTTCTCCATTATGACTTATGACTTTCTTTTATTGCCCTTTTATTTTATTGCCAATATTGAGGTTTTCCTCTAAAGTGACTGTAAACTCCATTGGAATCAATTCCAGTGTATAGTTTATATGTTATTGGAAGGCAAGTTATTGGCCTATAGTTTTTAGGATAGCTTGCAAGTTCGCTCTTAAGTATGAGCATTGTTTTTCCTGTTGTTAGCCAAGCTAGTGTCTGTTCAGGGTTTGTATATAAATAGTTCTTACTCATGGCTAAATCTTGTAAATATGTTAATACTTTTAGCCAGAGGTTAGGGACTGCATCTGCGCCTGGTGTTTTCCATTTAGGAGCTTTTCTCAACTTTGTTTTAATCTCTCTGGCCACTATTTGATCCCATTTCATATCCTGTACATTTGAACTTCTTATTCTTTCTTTTACTTCTGTCCATTTAGCATCTTTGTTGTGTTCCACAGGATCTTTATAGATATTTCTCAAAATTGTATCCATTTCTTTTTTTTTGGTAGTTTTCCAATTCCTTTTGCCTTGTTTCTCAGTTTTCTATAAAACTTTTGGGTCATCAATAAATTACTCATTTTGTAGTTTTCTTTTATATTTATCTACAGTTCTTCTAAGTTTTTCTGCTTGTGCTATTTTTAGTTTATTATTTGTGATAGTTCAAGATAGATCCTGATCTGTTGTAGTAGTACGTGTTGCTTTTGGGTCTATATTACTTCAGGGAAGTTTTATTTCCACTAATACCTATTCATTGACCTCTTTACATTGAACCTCCATTCATCAAATGTTCACATCAGCAAATGGTTTTCCAAGGGAAGGGAGTTAGTTTGCCATCATTAGAAATTTGCCGTTTCCCCCACTGTAGTGCGATGTCTAAGTTGGTATATATAAGTAGAGGGGTATGGGGGCACATCCCCCACCTTGGTGGGTTTGAAATAATGTATTGTGTGGGTTTATACTCAAAATGTCGACATTCAGTTGCACGATAGCCTCCTCCTTGAACATGGTAGGAGCGACAGTCGGAATCTTGGCGTTCATGTGTACGTCTGTACAGAAGGACGTACACAAGGCAGGGACTCGAAGCATGGTTTGCAATGGGAGTTACTAACATTAATATTGACAGAATGTTGTCAATCTTGTTGCTTTTACCTTACGACCTACTTAATAGTATGAGTCGAGGATATGCGTCACGGAAATCACCATATGAAGATACATTGGGGCCTTCCATAGGAAAGCAGTACAAACATTCATTTGGAGTTGTACAGCAAGGGAAAGAACAGGAAACTGTGGCAACTCCAACACAGTCAATACTGTGGCGTGATAGGCCAGTGAGTTCCCATATGAAAGAGCACTGGGTAACACAGGATAAAACTGACAAGAATGTGGCACAGGAAGATGCTTTGGAACTTTCTATAGAATGCCTGCAGGAAATGGAGAACAAAGAATGTGCCCAGAGTTTACAAGAAAATGATCTAAGAGGAGAATTGCTTAATTTAATTGAGGTGGACAGATATATAAAGATCAATTAAAGAAATATCTTACAAAAAGTCAATAAAACCCAAAAGATTAGAAGTTTGATAAAACAAATGAACACAGTAATTAGGACTGTCCACAGAGATTCATGAGATATAACACAAGTAAATAGGATGCATTACTCTGCAGCTAAATTAATAACAGAGATAAAGTCTTAAAACAAGAACACAGGACAGTAATGGAAAGGAAGGGGAGAAATTGAACGCCATCATGGAAGTATCGAACAGAGAAAACTATAAAGCGATTAAGACAAGAAGTGTCACTGTTAGAAGAGGGAATAGAGCAACAAAAATACTCAGAAAGATAGACGTGATAAAAGCAATGGGTCTATATTACTTCATCAAAGTTTTATTTCTATGAAGACCTAATCATCAACCACTTTACAGTGCACATCCATTCATTGAATGTTCACATCAGCGAACAGTTTTCATAGGGAAGAGAATTACTTGTCCACCACAGAGATGGTCACACACACACTAGGTTTACTATCAAAAGAACAAAAATCACAACCGCAACTGATCAGATGTTTCCCACTCCACTGGTTTCACCTTAATTGGGGTGTCCACTGCTGCACTGTCCTGCTGCGATGTTATCCAAATTACATTTTCTACACAAAATCCTTCACTTCACAGGTAATCCATAACCTCAGTTTTTATTTCCTTAACTTCTCCATTACTAATTCACTTTTCCTCTTTGTTTTCTTATTTTTGTATTGTAACATTTTCCATATCCGGATGCCTTTGCCTGTGTTTCTCTTCAAATATCTTTGGTGCTGCCCTTTTTGTATTTATTCATTTTGCTTTCACCTTTGCATATATATTGCACCATATTAAATCTTTTTTCTTTCCTATGTCCATATTTCTTCTTCAGATGTCTCCTGCTCTTCCCGTTTCTCCTTACTTTGGGGACTCCTTCCATCATGCTGCTGATAAAACCTGTGTTAGACTTTCTACACTAAATCCTTCACTTTGCAAGTATTCCATGACTTCTGTTTCTATTGTTTTTTGTTTTTTTTTTAACTTCTACTTGACTGCTCTTTTGTTATACACTCCATCTTTGTGATCTTATTTTTTATTGTGAAATTTTGCATATCTGGATGCCTTTGCCTGTATTGCTCTTTGAATATCTTTGGGGTTGCCTTTTTTTGTTGTTTAATTTGGCTTTCTCCTTTGCATAAGTATTGCACCATATCACATCTCTCTTCCTTTCCCATGTCCATATTTCTTTGTTATACCTTTGAAAAGCCTCTAGATTTTGTTCTTTATATTTTAGCACTTTCTCACTTGCTTCTTTTTCCAAACAGCCCAAGGTTTCTTGGTGTGTATAGTGTTTCTCATGGATCTGTTGTATTAATAAACACAAATTTGCATTTAAACTTCTGACAATTTTTCTTCTGGAAGTATTTTTATTGCCTCTAATTTCTCAATTAATCTTTTCATATATCTTTGGTCTGGAAATTCTTGCTTCTTGCATAATAGTAACAATACATAATTTCTTTCTTGTCCTCAGTAGTCCACTCTGTCCTCTGTATGGCTCATTTCTGGCCTATCATTTTTTGTGATTTTTCTGGACTGTTACTTTCGTCTACAATGGGGTGGGGGGAGCATCTTCCCCCTGGGCCTGGCCTAGCCCCATTGTAAGTATGTTTCTGTGTCTTGAGGATTTTGCACGGTCATTTTTCCAGTCCTGGCACCAGTTCACCTACCTGGATTGGGTACTTTTTATCCTGGGTTTTGTGCACCCATCTACCTTTTTTTTATTTTTTAACATATTTCTGTCCATGATATATACTATATAAAGTACCGTCTATATACAAGTGTCATTTTAGTGAGATTTTGTGAAAAACATGGTTCACCTAGTGAAGGTACTCACCAAGGCCTGAGGATGAATTCATTTCTAGCAATACTAATCTCTCTTACTTGCTGATTTATCATTTCTCCATTCAGGTATCTGTTGCATATGCACTGAACATGTGCATTCCAATGTCTGAAAGTACATAACAGATGTCCTTTCTTGGATCACTGTTGTAGTATTCTAGTACTTATGGGGATATCCTGACATCTGTCCAGTGTACCACAGCTAAAACCCTTTTGTTGCACGGTACATCCAGTATATGCAAACTTATCTTGTCTCTATTCTGAATGAGGATGCTTTACAAATGTTTGTCTGAATTCCACTTCTTTGTGCTGCTACCACTGCCAAGTCTTGGTCAGATAAGCACCTGACTGTAGAACCTCCTATTTTGCTAAAGATTTTTTTTGTGTCAGCTAAGAGAGGGAAGTGAAATGTGGAAGGCAAATCCCCTATGGAGACCTCCACTCTTGGTGTTTGTTTTGCTTATGGGCTGAGAAGAACTACTGTAGCTGTAATGCAGTTGTAACATTTGTCAGTTGTTCATCCCTAACATTCATAGAACCAGGTTAGCTTCCCTAAATGCCTACTTTAAATTATGTATTATTCTGCCCCAAGGAGCAGCCATGTAGAACATATGTGGGTGGAGTAGAGCATATTCTAGAACAGCAGTCCAGTGGCAAGAATGGTTGGCAGTACTAGGGTTACTGTGATCCACCTTTGTGGGGACTGCACTGTAATGCTTGAAATCTTTCCCATTTATGGAGGCATTCAAGGATCATCTGTCTCTTTACCTGCTGTTACAACTGGTCATTATATAGGACAAGTGGATATATGGTCAATAATATCTAGAAGCTACAACAGTCCCTTCATCACCATTGCACAGTCCCACTCTGTTCCCTTGCCAGAAGTCCCACCACATCCAGTGTTTCAATATTTTATTTTTATTTATTTTTTTATTTATCATTTGTTAACCGGGAAAGTCCGACTTGGAACAAAGCCAATTTTCAGCGGAGGCCCG
This sequence comes from Protopterus annectens, assembly GCF_019279795.1. Classification (NCBI taxonomy): domain Eukaryota; kingdom Metazoa; phylum Chordata; order Ceratodontiformes; family Protopteridae; genus Protopterus; species Protopterus annectens. The sequence goes on from NC_056732.1 coordinate 1,873,781,928, forward strand.
GGGAGAAAGGCTCCAGATGCATGTCTTTGTAATGTGGGAGGAAACCGGAGCACCCGGAGGAAACCACACGAACGCAGGGAGGACATGCAGACTCCACACAGAAGGCACCCCAGCCGAGAATCGAACCGGAGAACCTCTTGCTGTGAGGCGACAATGCTACTGCTGCACCACTGCGCCATCTGGAGAATAAAGGTGGGGCTTAAATCCCATCAGCAAAAGAGCAATTAGAAGAGGTCCCTCTAGTCTAGAAATTCACACTATTAGTCAACTTTTTTTAGTTCCAAATAACAGAAAACCAGATTACCTGTGGTCTATATTAGACTTCAGTGTCTTAAACTAATGTATCCCAAAATAAACGTTTAGATGATCATAGTACATTTCCATCCTTCGCTATCAGTTATGCTGTAATTGCAGCTAAACACAGATCACAAGGGATGGCAGTGTCCCCCTTACCTAGACAGCTGGCTTCTAGCCACACCAACATGGAATGTTTTAGTTGCAGGTTAGGAGGTTCCATTTGGAGGCTTCACAGATCTAAGAGTTGTACAGTCCAGACTACTCACAAAGATACTGGATAAGTGAAATACCTAGAATCTTCATCTCCTGGAATGAACACTGTCTCAAATCCTTCGGGCTCAGGCAATCTATGCTTTTCTTTCTCAAACATCACAAGGTTTTATGGTAGCAGCAGTTCACATGGTTCCCTTCATGAAGGTGCATGAGGATGTTGCAACAGACCTTAAATGTTTAATGGACTCCAACAGAAGCTGCTAAACCAGAACTTCTGTGGTGAGTGCAAGTTACTGTGGTGGCTCTGTATGATGAACCTGATTCTGCAACGCCCTTTCCAAATCTCCTGTCCTCCAATGGATGTCACCATGAATGTCTGTGGCCTAGGAGAGAGTAAAATGAGATGGTCCTTTTTTATTCTCTAGAGCAGGGATGAGTAAAAGGAATTGATGTACTTTGTGTTGGTCATGGATGCAAAAAGATGACTAGCAAAGCAGGCTGTCCAAAGTATATGGTCATGGAGAGAGACCAGTTTTTATGCATCAGTGTTCTAGAGATGAGGATGACTTCCCCACTCTGTTGGCATCTCAGGCCTTCTTTTCCTGTATGGCAATGGATTGATACATAGAGAAGTAGACATGACTAATTTCTACCTCAGTAAAGATAAATAAATGATGTATGTCAACATGCTTTCAGTTTGCCAACCACATTCCTTGTGAAGTCAGTTTCCAAGGCATTCTCAGTTGCTGATCCTAAAACTTCACAAATGTTCCCTAAAGCTATCAATAGCACTCCAGACTTTCCATTGGTTCATAGGTTCATAGGTTCATAGGTTTATACTAGGCTATCTGCCCTAAGGCATTTATAAGCCTAGCCCAAATTTTTGTGGCTTACGCCACCCCTTATATGAAAAAATACTGTGCCCATTAGTTTGTTGTGCCTCTGTCCAGCAGTGACACAGAGATGATTCCCGCGGTAAACCTACGATCTCCCATCCACAGGTCTAGATTTCTCTTGAACAGAGTCAGCGAGGTGCTCTGCCTCACATGGACCGGGATTTTATTCCACAGCATAGGGAGTCTCTGAGTGATAAATCTATCCCTCCAGCACGTCCTATTTATATCCGTGCTAAGGTTTAAGTCGCTTGCTCTAGTGGTTTTGGTGGATTTGGATTTTTGAGGTGGAGCATGTCCATTAATTCCGGGTTGGACATGGCCTTGTATGTCAGGCACATGTCACCTCTGAGCAGACGGTATGCGACTGAATAGAGCTGGAGTTTCTTCAATCTGGCAGCATATGACAGATTTTGGAGTCCCTTTATCCTTTTGGTGAGGAACTTTGGGGTCTCTCCAATTGCTGCAGATGTCGGGTGAGATACATCCCGAATGGGGCATTGTACTCGATCATTGGTCTGATAAGTGAAGAGTACAGGGGAACAATGACCTCACTAGATCTGGATGTGAATCCCTTCATGATCAGGTGGGCAATGTAGAAGGTCTTTCTAACCACTTTAGCAATGTGAGTGTCAAAAGAAAGGCCACTGTCAACCTGGGTCCCCAGGTCCCTGATAACCTCTTCTGTGCTTAGTGGATTGCCACCTATATGGTAGCTTGGGGTTACCTTGTTTTTCCCGAAGGGTATGACTATACATTTTTGGCGTTTAACTTCAGGCCATGGCTCTGGCACCAGCTATCTGTTTCCGTGAGTCCCTTCTGAAGGATATCCGTGTCCGATGCACTTTCCACTATGGCCCAGTTTGCAGTCGCCTGCAAACTTTGTCAGCCAAATTCCTCCCATGTTGGCCTCTACTTCTGAGAAGTAGATGCCAAACAATAGCGGGCCAAGGACCGAGCCCTGTGGGACACCACTTGTGACCGGCTTGGAGTCTGACACAGCGCCAGCAACTCTAACCCTGTGGGTTCTGTCCTTAAGCCAGTTTGCAACCCATCTTGTGACATATGGGTTTACATTTAAGCTGGTAAGTTTTTCTACAATACCCGAGTGGGGTATTGTGTCGAAAGCCTTTGCAAGGTCAAGGTAGGCTGTATGGACTGCCTTTCCTCATCAATGGCCTTGGTGACTGTTTCAAGAAGTCGACCAAGTTCAAAAGGCATGATCTTCCCTTGACAAAGCCAAACTGGGTCGGGTCCAATGTCTGCAAGTCCCTATATCTTTGTTTATGAGCTCCATTATGATCCTCTCCATAGCTTTGCAGACTAGACTTGTTAAGCTTATGGGGCGGTAATTACCAGGGTCCGTGAGGCGCCGCCTTTGTGGAGTGGGACCACAGTTGCCGTGACGCCACTCCTTGGGCACGTATCCTGTGGTAAGGCTGAGATTAAACAGCTGCCTTATGTGTGGGTTTAATTCCTCATTTAGCTCATGTAGCACACAGCCGGGACACCATCCGGTCCCATTGATGCTGTGTTTTTAGCTTTAGAGAGAGCAGCTTTCACCTGCGCATTTGAGATGTCCGGGAGGCTACACTCGGCTGGGATAGTTATCTCTCCTTTAGGGGAGAGGGTGAAGTTTGCACTGAACCTGTCTGCCAGTATGTTGGCAATGTCTGTGGGTTCAGTGATTTTTGTATCATTTTGGACTAATTCTGAGCATATCTGGGAGTTTCCACCCAGGTTCCTAACATAGCTGAAAAAGGCCTTATGATTGTCCTTTGAATCCATGGCAATTTATCTCTCAAAATTGGCCTTAGTTGATTTTATGAGTGCTCGTATTTTTTTACTAATAATGATCAGGTGTGACTTCCCTTTTATGGATTTTGTTCTATCATGTAATAGCTTTCTCCTCTTATTGTAAAGTTTGTTAATGGCTGGGGTCCACCAGACTGGATGTTTGCCCTTTGTGGAAAGAGTCTTGGTTTTATTTGGGATTGCCTGATCCATGCAGTCCTGGAGGTGTTCATAGAAGGCATTTGTAAGGGCTTCCGCAGCTTGGGTTGTGGTTTCCTCTGGCTCAGGGGCCTTGAAGGATACCACACCAGTCTTGAGTAGTGTGAAGTTTGCTTTAGAGAAGTTCTTCACTATGGTCTTTTTTGTTTGGGGTGGGGGCGGGATGTGGATTTCCAGTGAGATTAGTTTATGATCAGATCTCACCAATGAGGGATATACTTCCGGTGTGGAGCATTTTGTCCCCATGTTTGTGACAATGAGATCTAGTATATTTTCTCCTCTCGTGGGAACAGTGACTAGCTGTTCCATGGCATTTGAATTTATGAACTCCAGGAACCGTTGGGCTAGAAAGTTAGGGCTTGAGTAATTTTCCCAGTCTATATTTGGGTAGTTGAAGTCACCCAATATGATGGTGTTTGGAGATACATTTATACCCTCCAGTGTCTTCAGGAAGGCTGTGTGGGTTTCCTGAGTTTGAGAGGGTGGCCTGTAGCATGCTACAATTTGTAGAGCAGTTTTGCCTATGGTTAGTTGCACCTGGATGGTTTCGAAGCTTGCGTTGCCACCAACCTGGAGGTGTGGGTACCCTTTATGAATATGGATACACCCCCTCCTTTTGTGGTGTGGTCCGGGTTTTGGGGCCGGAACGCATGATATGAGGTAAAACCTAATAGTGCCGGGTTGCTCTCAGGAGCCTTGAACCAGGTTTCAGTTACAGCACAGACATCGATGTTCTCCATACTGAGAAGGGCCTCGAGTGCGTGCATTTTGAGATTTAGACTTCTGGCATTGAGCAGCATTACCATCAGTTTCTTCCCATTTTTGTTTTCTAGGGTGGTAGGTTTAGAATTTGAGCCTTGCCTAAAAAAGGCACTATGGGGGTGGCAAGAGCCTTAGCCAATATCCGGAATCCCAGGGGTGACAGGTGCAAGCCGTCCCTTGTGAAGTAGCGTGGCTTGTCAAGCATGTCATCCCAGGCAGACAGACACTGGATCCCCTTTGAATGACACCAGACATTAAGCCAATTGTTAAAGCTGATCATGGGGGGGGGGGGGACTCTTGCTGCCACCCGTTCAAATCACTGATCAGCACTAACTACAGCAACTCTCCATCATCAAGAGTAAGGAGGTTATAACTCCACTGTACTCCACCCTTATCAGACCGCTAATTGAGCATCTCACCAGACACTTGTAACAATTGGAGAAACCGCACAAGCATCTTACCAAGAAAATCCAGAGCCTCCAAAATGTGACTTACTTAAAAAGACTGAAAGCCCTGTCACTGTACTCTGTATCATACAGGCTGCTGAAAGGTGACCTGTGCCTGACATAAAGAGTAGTCTCTGACTCTGTCCTAATAGAAATGCTGCATATCCACAAATCAAATGGGACAAGAGATGTTCGGTCCAGGGATCTCAAGCTAGCCTGTGACATTAACCCCAGGGTGGCACCTATGTCCCTTCTGGACAGGAGGAGTCAGTGCTGCTCATAGAATCACTCTGCTAATAATGACCATCTAACTGTGGTCAATTGGGGTACATGGGTTTTTTACGTGGCTAGGCTTGTGTAGGCCCTAGGGCCATTAGCCTAGTAACCTCCTATGAACTTATACAACTATGGAATCCTGTCATCCAAAACGAGGCTGTAGGCCTTGGTTAAGCTATTCCCAATTTCCCTGATACTGAACTGAAAGTCATCCATAAAACCAAACAGAACAATCTAAGGATATTCGTCTTAGCCCTCTCTGTGCCCTGACAAGTGAATTTTTCTTTATGCAGGTCTCATGGAGTAAGTTCGGTCTCTGAGGACATTCTTTTTATTTATTTTTTATTAATCCTTTGTTGGCTGGGATAGTCCTACTAGGTTAGTGGCCTCTTTTCAGAGGAGGCCTCAGGTAGTATTTACACTACCAGGGGAAAGTTGGCTAGGGCATCAGGGAACTTCCTTTACTCTTTTTATAGGTGTCATGGGATCATTTAAAACCACCTGAGTTACTACCAACTCAAGCAGATGTAACCTAGGTTTATCATCTTATCCGAAGGTTGACACTGTCTACCTGTAGTGGGAATAGAACCTACAGGCTTCTGTACCAAAGATGAGCATGCTACTAGTTGCATCTATGACACTGTAGTTTAGTACCCTTTGACCCATCCATCTAACAACCCTCAGCCAGACTTCCACCATATCTCCCTCACCACATGGTTACTCCAATTCCAGCAGTGGCGCATATCTTAACTTCTTCTCATAAAGCTCAGTACTAGGAAAATGTAAAAAAGGGAAATGGATATATCTGCCTACTTGGTCCACTTCAAAAGGTTTGGGTTCTTTCATAGTTCTTGTACCATCAGTTGTGAATGATCTGTTTCAAATTTTCAGTTTAGAGTTTAATTAATATTCTACTGAAGTGCATCTTGCAGTTATTTCAGATTTATTTCTTTATCTTCATTAAAAGTATGTAAGGCCTTTTGAAAGGAGCTTTCCTTATTCATCTTTTTTTTAAAAAAAAATTTATTTGATTTTAATTAAATTATTGAAACATATTTACATTATCAACTGATAGTAACAAAAAATAATAGAGACAAAAACTATATGCAAGGTCCATAACAAAGACAATTATCTAATCATTATTAAAATGTATCTAAAAGATCTTTAAGTTTTAACCATGACATTTGTTTGTAACATTTCCACTCAGAAATTCCCTATTACATACAGTTTATGCTAAAGAAATAAATTCAAAGAATGAGAGGATTTTCCTACATTTCTGATTTGACGTAACAACTTCTTGTGATTACAAGAAAAGACTAGAGAAGATGTACTTGCATTCCTAGAATGGAATTTGGTACTGGTGTATTAAATAGTAAACATAAGTCCGTTATTTCACAATTCTCCGACTACAATGCTTTGGTGAAATTTTTGAAATCTGTCCAAAATGAGGTTACCATTTTACATTCTAAAAACATATGTATCTAATTTGCATCTAAGGATTTGTCGCATCTCCAGCATTTAATATTGTCCTTTTTATATATATTAAGGATTAAAAAGTTTCTGTGAATGCACTTCCATGTAAAAATTTTACAAAAAGAAGAAGAGGTTGTATTATTGATAGATTTAAATATTAAAGTTTTATTGGCTCCTTTGAAAATCGGCCACGGTGGTGCAGTGGTTAGCATTGCCGCCTCACAGCAAGAGGTTCTCCGGTTCGATCCTTGGCTGGGGTGCCTTCTGTGCGGAGTCTGCATGTCCTCCCTGTGGTCGCGTGGGTTTCCTCCGGGTGCTCCGGTTTCCTCCCACATCCCAAAGACATGCTGCAGGTGGATTGGACACTCTAAATTGGCCCTAGGTGTGCGTGTGAGTGTGCCTTCTGTGGAAGGTTGGGCGCCGGGCTGGCAACTCGACACCGTAAAACTCCACTGCCATTCAATGTGCGGACAAGGCGATCCGCTGTGGCGACCCCTAACCGGGAAAAAGCCGAAAGAAGAAGAAGAAGAAGAAGAAGATTGGCTCCTTTGAAAATAATTTTTTTCACCTTTCGAATAGTTCCAAAAGGATTCATCAGGGTTCAAGAACTTAGACCTCAAAATTTTATAAACCATTGACAAAGACGTTTTATTTTTGTTATCAAAGGCATTTATTTCAAATAAGAGATTTAATATCTTGGGAAATGTCCCCAAGTCTCCAAATTTGTATTTAGTTTTAGTTTTAACTCATTTCTAATAAATTATATAAATATTTGTATATTTAGCCAATTATTGTGTGTTATATTGTACCTAGGTATTAGAAACTTCAACTCATACATATTTTTGTTCAGAAACTTGTACCAGAATTTTAAACTATCTTCCATTTGTCTTATTTTGTTTGTTTAACTTAAATGAGCCCAAACAACCTTCATTGAAAGCAATGGGGCACATTATAAATAATACATTTTAATGAGGTAATTACTATTCATTGTATTCTTAAATTTATTTAAAGTATAATTAATAAAAGGGGTAAAATTAATATTTTTGGTATTAAAAATTAATCTTTTATGACCAAGTATAATCTGTCTGTATCTTAAAACATAGATAGCAGCAGAGAGACATAGATAGCAGCAGAGAGAGAAAAGAGAGACTTTGGAGTGATTAAGTATCATTTTTCTGCATTTTCTTGCTGCCTTTAGCTAATTCCACCTAAAATGCCAATTTTGTAGAGTTTCTGTAATTTAAAAAGCTTGTTTCAGCTACATATTGTACCCATTTTAATGCTTTCACTTTAACAAAGTCATTTTTGTGTTTAAATTACCTGTTTAACTGCTGTAGGCTACACACTCAAGTGTGATAGCCATTTCTGTGCATTTAACGTCTTTTTTGATTGTATCTGCTTTGTTTTCTGAAAAAAGAAAAAAAAAAAATATACTTGTTTTCCCACCTTTCTAAGCTAGTATAGTCCAATTTTCAGTTTAGTGCTGAATTCAGGGCTGTGTTACAAGTTTCTGTGTTTGCCCAAACCTCACTTGGATAGAAGGAAGTTTCTCTGTTCACTGTGAGAGAGGGATCTTTGAGCTGCCTATCTGTCCCTGGAGGAGTGGTTTCAGCCCAGAAATTAGTAGTTTATTGGCCATTTTGGGCCAATTTCTATCTCTTTCATTGCCCTACTATAAAACCCGCATTTGCAAGGTTTTTGTGCTTGTATACAGCTCGGCAAGTTCCTGCCTGGTGCCCTGCAGAGGTCTACAGCAGCAGAGAGACAAAAGAGAGACTTTGGAGTGATTAAGTATCATTTTTCTGCATTTTCTTGCTGCCTTTAGCTAATTCTGCCTAAAACACTGATTTTCTAGAGTTTCTGTGATTGTAAAAGCTTGTTTCAGCTACATATTGTACTTATTTTACTGTCTGCACTTTAACAAAGTTGTTTTTCTGTTTAAATTACCTGTTTAACTGTTGTAGGCTACACACTCAAGTGTGATAGCCATTTCTGTGCATTTAATGTGTTTTTTGATTGTATCTGCTTTATTTTCTGGAAAAAAAAACTTGTTTCCCCACCTTTCTAAGCTAGTATAGTCCAGTTTTCAGGTTAGTGCTGAATTCAGGGCTGTGTTACAAGTTTCTGTGTTTGCCCATACCTTACTTGGATAGAAGGAAGATTCTCTGTTCACTGTGAGAGAGCTAGCTTTGAGCAGCCTATCTGTCTCTGGAGGAGTGGTTTAATCCCAGAAATTAGTAGTTTATTGGCCATTGTGGGCTAATTTCTATCTCTTTAATTTCCCTGCTGTAAAACCTGCATTTGTGCGGTTTTGCGTGCTGAGCAGAGCCAGTTAGCTGGGGTATAACTATTCCTGGCTCCACAAAGTCTAGCCTTCAATTTTACCCTTGGAGCTAGACAAACGTTCAACTTAAACACTCAAACCAGTCACTTCTCATCCCGACACCTGCTCTAAACTCATAGCAAGCACTAATAAACCTTAGCACTTGACTCCCCCTATACTGTAGAGAAGGACAAGGCTCTCTATTCGACCATACCAGCCAATCAGTAAAACAGTTCATTGTACCTATCCAGGCATGTCCAAAGGGCAGTCTCAGGTGTACTCTCTGGTCCAAATGGTGAATCTGGGCATTTTGAGGCAATGTTACAGTTGCTTCATGTACACAGACAACCCTCTCCTCCTTCCACCAAACACTAAAACATGCGAGAGATGCAGTTATACAGCCAAACTGGAGGCTAAGCTCTCTCAACTCAAGACTGGACCAGGCAGTCAAGAGGAGAAGGGAATTACTTGCATCACACCACCAGTCTCACATAGACCTATGAAACCAGCACAGGTAAAAAAACACACATAAATAGATGAAAACATACTCAGAAGCTCTAAATAAAAATCTGCAAAAGAAACAGAGACCTCTAAAGCAGACGTCCAAGCAACCTCCACCCCCCCAACACAAACCATAAAACACATATTTCAAAAAAGCAGTGTGCCACGCAATCACAGCCCTTAAGGCAAAATAACATACCCAACACACTAGTAATAAGTGACTCTATAGTCAGGCACACTGATGTCCCACTCACTAGGCTGAACAAGGAGAAGGTTACTGTTAGCTGTCTGTCAGGTGCCAGGATCCACCACATAACACAAGCACTCGGGTCACTCCAGAACAAGTACAAATATGACTCTGTCATTGTCCATGTTGGTGTGAATGACCTGAGCTGTACCTCCCTGGACTACATGAAGAGAGACATGGAGGAGCTCTCTGATCACGTAGCTCAGGCCGGTATGACCCTGACCCTGAGCAGCATCCTGCCCTCACCAAGAATGATACCATGGTATAGAGAAAAGTTATCAATTTCAACAATTGGCTAAGCTTCTGGTGTCATTCAAAGGGGATCCAGTGTCTGTCAGCCTGGGATGACATGCTCGACAAGCCACACTGCTTCACTAGAGATGGCTTGCACCTGTCACCCTTAGGCTTTCGAATGCTGGCCAAGGCACTTGCCACCCCCATAGTGCCTTTTTTTAGGCAAGGCTCAAAAGACAAACCCATCACCGTAAATAGCACAAGTAACAAAAAACTGAGGGTAATGTTACTCAATGCCAGAAGTTTAAACCTCAAAATGCATGCACTCGAGGCACTCCTCAGTATGGAGGAAATTGATATATGTATAGTAACAGAAACCTGGTTTAAGACTCCAGAGAGCACCCCAGCACTATCATGCTACAACTCATACCATACATTTTGGCCACAAAACCTGGACCGAAATACAAAAGGCGGAGGAGTATCCATATTCATCAAGAATACCCACACCTCCAGGTTAGTGGCACAGCACGATGCTTCAGAAATCATCCACGTGCAACTAACAACAGGCAAAATTGCTATTCAAATTATAGCTTGCTACAGATCACCCACCATATCCCAGGACCCCCACTCCGCATTCCTGGAAACACTGGGGAACATAAAGGTCCTACCAAACACCCTGATATTGGGTGATTTCAATTACCCAAACATTAACTGGGAGAACTACTCAAGTACAAACTCCCTTTCCCAACATTTCCTAAAATTTATAAACTCAAATGTCCTGGATCAACTGGTCAACACCCCCACCAGAGGTGACAACATATTGGACCTGGTCATCACCAACATGGGCGACCAGTGTTCCACACCAGAGGTCAACCCCTCGCTGGTTAGATCTGACCATAAACTAATCACTCTGGATATCCACATTCTGCCACCACCCCCGGTCAAAGAAACCACTGCGAAAAACTTTTCAAAAGCAAACTTCACGTTCCTTAAGACCAAGGTGGGATGTTTCAAAGCCCCCATGCTAAAGGATAACGCTGTCCAAGCTGCAAAATCCTTTAGTAATGCACTCTACGGGCACTTACAAGAATGCATGGATCATGCTATCCCAAACAAAACCAAGACTCACTTCTCCAAGAAAAGGAAACCAGTCTGGTGGACCCCTGCCATAAACAAGCTATTCAATAGAAGGAGGAAACTAGTACAGAAAAGAGTAAAATCCCAAGAAGGGAAGACATCCCTAATCAGTATCAGCAAGAAACTATGTTCCCTCATAAAATCATCCAAGGCTAGCTTCGAAAGAAAAATTGCCATGGACTCTAAAGATAACCACAAGGCATTCTTTAGCTATGTCAAGAATCTAAGTGGCAATTCTCAGATCTGCTCGGAGTTGGTGCAGAATGGCACAAAATACACTGAAACAACTGATATAGCCAACATCCTGGCAGACAGGTTCAATGCAAACTTCACCCCCTCTCACCCTCAGAAGGGCCCATAACTATACCAGAAGAATGTAGTACCCCTGAAATCACAGACACTCAGGTTAAAACAGCCCTCTCCAAAGCCAAAAACACAGCATCAATGTGACCGGACGGTGTCCCAGGCTGCATCCTACATGAGCTCAAAGATGAACTAACCCCTCACCTAAACACACTGTTTAAACTCAGCCTCTCCACAGGCTACGTGCCCACAGAGTGGTGCACAGTAATGGTTATTCCACTCCACAAAGGTGGAGCCACAAAAGGCCCTGCGAACTATTGCCCTATAAGCCTGACTTGCTTGGTCTGCAAAGCTATGGAGCACATCATCATGGATCTCGTTAAGAGACATTGGTAAACTCCAAACACTGGACCCTACCCAGTTCGGCTTTGTTAAGGGCAGATCATGCCTCCTAAACCTGGTGGACATCTTTGAGACAGTTACCAAGGCTATAGACGAGGGAAAGGTCATCCACACAGTTTACCTAGACTTCGCAAAGGCCTTCGACACCATTCCCCACTCAGGTATTATAGACAAGCTCACCAGTTTGAACATAAACCCCTACGTCACAAGATGGGTTGCCAATTGGCTCATGGACAGAACCCACATGGTAAGAGTTGCAAGAGCTAGGTCTGACTCTAAACTGGTTACAAGTGGCGTTCCCCAGGGCTCAGTCCTAGGACCCCTCCTGTTTGGTATGTACTTCTCAGAGGTACAGGCAAGCACAGGAGGACTATGGCTGACCAAGTTCACAGACAACTGCAAACTAGGGGCTATAATTAATGCTCCGGCTGACACAGACATCCTCCAAAAGGGTCTCACTGAGACAGATACCTGGTGTCAAAATCATGGCCTCAAGCTAAATGCCAAAAAGTGCATAGTCATCCCCTTTGGAAAAAAAACAAAGTACCCACAACTACCACATAGGTGGTAGCCCCCTAAATACGGAAGACTTAATAAGGGATCTGGGGACCCAAGTAGATAGTAACCTCTCCTTTGATAATCACATTGCCAAAGTGGTTAGAAAATCCTTCTATGTGGCCCACCTAATCACAAAAGGGTTTGCATCCAGATCAAAAGAGGTCATTGGGTCCCTCTACACATCACTCATCAGACCCATCATAGAGTACAATGCCCCATTTGGGATGTACCTTACAAGACACCTGCAACAACTGGAAAGACCACAGAAGTACCTCACCAAGAGGATCACTGGCCTCAAGCAGATGCCCTATGCAGCTCAACTGAAGAATCTCCAGCTGTATTCGGGTGCATACCGCCTACTCAGAGGTGATCTCTGCCTGACATACAAGGCCATGTCCAGCCCAGAATTGATGGACATGCTCCACCTAAAGAAAACCATATCCCCTCGAGCCACATGCTCCAGGGATCTAAACCTCACCACAACAATAAATAGGACATGCTGGAAGGATAGATTCCTGTCCCAGAAACTTCCCATGTTCTGGAACAAGACTCAAATCTACATTAGGCATAGCTCCTCGCTAACCCTCTTCAAGAGAAACCTTGACAAGTGGTCGGGAAACAGAAAGTTTACCCCAGGGATCACTTCATGGGCTCTGCTGGACAGAGGCACAGGGAACTAATCTAAGGGGGTGGTGAAAGCCAACACATTCTGGCTAGGCTTATAAATGCCTTTGGGTAGATAGCCTAGTACCTACCTATGAACCTACATTATTGTTAATTTCTGTATTATTGGTTGGTTGAGAGTAAGACTGATTTATAAATATTTTCCAATTTGAAGTGTAGGCAGAGTTCCACCACTGAATAACTGATTGAGTATATAGCTTAATGATTGGAAAGGCTATACGTCCATCTTCCTAACTTGTGCAGTGCCAGTCAAAGGCTATTCTGAGTTTTTGATGATGCCATAGAAACTTAAGTAATATTTAATTTATCTTTTTACAAATAATCAATGTGTGTACAAAAAATAAAATTTTTGGTAAAATCATTTTTATCAAAGCTATTCTACCTTCCATGGTGAAAAACATTGTGTTCGACTCCTCTAGTTGTTTTCTTATTATATTAATTAAACTTTTATAGTTCACTTTCATTGATTCATTCCAATTAGATTTTATAAGTACACCTATTTAAACTGTTCATTTTTGCAATTAAACTCATTATATTTTCCCAGTAATATTCTTATTTTTTTAATTTATTAACATTGTTTCCTTTTTATTATGGTTAAATCTTAGACATGCAATTTTTTTCAAAAAGCTTGATTGAATTAATATGTTTTATGGAACAGTCAATGTCTCATATTGTCAATAAAACATCTTTGGCAAATAGATAAATCTTAGAACAATAGTTCTTATCGACAAGAAAACATTTTATTTTTGGATTTGCTCTTAAAATTTGCAAAAGTTTCAATTTATACATCAAATAAGAGAGATGACAATGGGGAACCTAGCTTAGTACCCTTCAAAATTTTTATAGAACATGACAAAAATGCTCCAATTTTAATATACAATATGGAATTTTCATATAATCTGTTTATTAGAACAATAAAAATGTTGAAAATGTATACTCTCTTAGAACTTTGACAGATATGTCCAGTTTATGGAATCAAATACTTTGTCTAAATCTAAACTTGTGACTGATACTGCTAACAAGAGGAAGAAGGACCTTTCAATCAGAGAGAAAAGTTTAATGACATTATCTTGAACTTGTCTGTTTAGAATGAAACCTGCTTGGTCATCTCCTACAAGTCTGGACATAAATTGATTTAGCCTTTTTGTGAAAACAGACATAAAATTTTGTAGCCAACATTTAAGAGAGATATAGGTTAATAAGAAGAACACAGACTACTACAGCAGCAGAAACGGGAAGGATAGACTTTTTTGCTGATACTAAGTATCTTTTTGGTTTTCTCTTAAATGTTTTTGCTTATCACACTTTAAAAGCTGTTTTTATTGTGGTTCTGTTGTTATTTCTGCTGCATTTTACTGTTAAATTGTTTTACTTTGTGTGCACTTTGGTTTTCTGGTTAAAGTTAAAAATTTAAACTGCATTTACTACTGTAGGCATCACACTCAAGTGCAACAGCCTTTTCTGTGCATATTTACTGTTTAAATTGCTTTTTTTCTGTTTAATTTCATTAAAAAAAGCAAAAAATACTAATTGTACAGCTCATTTCCTGTCCTTTCCTATACTAGAATAGTCCAGATCCCAGATTTGCTGGTTTCAGGACTTTAGTTTGTGTTTCTGAGTTGTGCAGACCTTGTTGTGGTAGTGGGATATCTTTCTGCTTATCAGCGAGAGTGATAAGCATTGAGCAGCCTATCTGTCACTAGATGAGTGGTTTCCAGCTCTGAAATTAACCTTATTGGTCGTTTTGGGCTGATTTCTATCCCTTTCAACTTTCTGAGTTAAAAACCCGTGTTTGTGTGGGTTTGTGCTTGTTTTACCTCGTCGGATCATAGTTGGGCATCCTGCAGACTACTACAGCACCAGAAACGAGAAGGAGACACTTTTTGATGATACTAAGTATCTTTTTGGCTTTCTCTTAACTGTTTTTGCTTATCACACTTTAAAAGCTGTTTTTACTGTGGTTCTGTTGTTATTTCTGCTGCATTTTATTGTTAAATTGTTTTACTCTGTGTGCACTTTGATTTTCTGTTTAAAGTTAATAATTTAAACTGCATTTGATACTGATCACACTAAAGTGTGACAGCCTTTTCTGTGTATATTTACTGCTTAAATTGCTTTTTATGTTTAATTTCATAAAAACAAATACTATCTGTACTGCTTGTTTCCTGCCCTTTCCTATACTAGAATAGTCCGGATCCCATATCTGCTGGTTTCAGGACTCTAGTTTGTGTTTCTGAGTTGTCCAGACTTTGTTGTGGTAGTGGGAAGTCTTTCTGCTTATCAATGAGAGTAGTAAGCATTGAGCAGCCTGTCTGTCACAGGAGGAGTGGTTGCCAGCTCTGAAATTAACCTTAGTGGCTGTTTTGGGCTGATTTCAATCCCTTTCAACTTTGAGTTACAAACCAACACAGGGCCACTTAGCTAGAGTTAAACTATTCCTGGCACCATAAAGTCTGCTGTTCAGTTTTTCCCTTAGAACTAGCTAGATTCTTAGTTTTAGCACTTGAATTTGCTTCTTCGTGCTCAGCACTGGTTCAGAACTCATTGTAAGCACTAAATAAGCAACAAATTACTACAGCACTCAATCTTCCTCATTACCTAGAGAAAATCTGTTGCTGTACTTATCTTCCTCATTTGCTTAGAGGAAAACAGCTCTTGTACTCACTTTCCTCACTTACCTAGAGGAAAATAGTTTTTTATTCAGGCATGTCCAAGGGTCAGCTCCCAGTGTTGCCTCCTGTCTACCTGATGAATCTGGGCATCTTGGGGCAATGTAGCAATTGCCTCATGTACACAGACAACCCTCTCCTCCTAACCACCCAATAATACAACCTGTGAGAGATACACTTATCTAGCCAAACTGGAGGCAAAGCTCTCTCCAACCAAGACAACTTGACAGTCAAGGGGAGAAGGTAAACGCTTGCACCACACCACACTCATCACATAGCCCACTAAACCTACACCACCAAAATCCACACATAGAAACACAAAAATATTCACGGAGGCTCTCAATAATAATCTGCCCAAGCAGCAGAGACCTCCAAAGCAGAAAAGCAAGCAACCTCCACCCCCCAACACAACCCAAATAACACATAGCTCACAGACTCAGTGTGCAACTCAACCACAGCCCATAAGGCAAAACAACGTACCCAACACACTAGTCATAGGTGATTCTATAGTGAGGCACACAGATGTCCCACTCACCAGGCTAAACAAGGAAAAGGTTACTGTCAGCTGCCTGTAAGATTCCAGGATACACCACATAACCCACTCACTCAAGTCACTCCACAACAAGTACAAATATGACTGTCATTGTCCATGTTGGTGTGAATGACCTGAGACATACCTCCCTGGACTACATGAAAAGAGACATGGAAGAGCTCTCCGATCTTGTAGTCCAAGCGAGTATGACCCTAACCCTGAAGAGCATCCTTCCATCACCCAGAAGGATACCGCAGTACAAGGACAAAATGATTGACTTCAACAATTGGTTAAGCTTCTGGTGTCATTCTATGGGGATCAAGTATCTGTCTGCCAAGGATGACATGGTTGACAGGCCATGATGCTTTGCCAGAGATGGCCTGCACTTGTCACCCAAGGGATGCTGGATACTGGCTAAGGCTCTTGCCACCCCATAGTGCCTTTTTTAGGCAGAGTTCAAATGACAAATTCACCACCATAACAGGTACAGGCAAGCAAAAACTGAGGGTAATGCTACTCAATGCTAGAAGTCTAAACCTCAAAAGGCACTCACTCAAGGCACTCCTTAAAATGGAGAACATCAATATCTGTGCAGTGACTGAGACCTGGTTCAAGGCTCCAGAGAGCACACCTGCATTACCAGGCTATAACTGATACCACATCTTTCGGCCATCTAACCTGGACTGGAACACCAAAGGTGGAGGTGTGTCCATATTCATTAAGGATATCCACACCTCCAGGCTAGTTGCACAACATAATGCATCCAAGATTATCCAAGTGCAACTAACTCTGGGCAAAACTGCAATCCAAATTGTAGCTTGTTACAGATCCCCCACCATGCCCCAGGATTCACACTCCTCTTTTCTTGATATACTGGAAAATATTAAGGTTCAACCAAACACCCTAATAATGGGTGATTTCAAGTACCGCACCATTAACAGGGAAAACTACTCATGTACCAACTACTTCGCTCAACGTTTTCTAGAATTCATAAACTCCAATGCCGTGAAGAGGGCTATTAATACCATTTACATTTAATGATATGCATTTATAAACAGACATTCTTGAAGATATGTTTAAATACATTGGATTCTATTATGGACACATAAATTGTACTAATCATTACTAATAAAATTTTAAAACTGTTTACATCCCTAATCCTGGAATATTTCATTCCCAGTTTTATATTGTAATCATCAACGCCACCCTCTTCCATCACTAGCTCGCTATTCCATTCCTGTCTAGGGCTACAGCCTAATGATCAAATTAAATGTCAGAATGATTTAATAGATGGCTGCTCTCCAATATTTTGAAGCACCACGAGTTGATACTTTTGATATGTAACAACTATACATACCTAGTAATTATGTTTAAGCAGCTATTTCTAGTATTTCTTAACCCTAGCCTTTAAATTCGGAGCCTTACAACTATTGTAATTTCAAGATTTTCATTAAATCTTGTTCAGACTCTAGAAAATGTAAAATTTCGGTAATATAATTATAATTGTATGGGTTTCAACCTAAAGTTTAATGTTTCAGTATCAGAATTATATGTGTTATTGCTACATTGTTATAGTAATTTATTCTCTAAAGGACCTAGAGTAAATTCAAAAAGCACCGAACCATCATATTATGAAGTATAGGTTTTACAAAATGTCATTCCAAAAACTTAGTGTTAAGCATGTGAAGTAATGGTTTCAAATCATGTTACAAACCAATTAAAAGTTTATTATTCTTTCTTAACAGAACTATAAAAGCTAATAAATAAATTGTCTTTATGACACAGAGAGATGTAATAATGCATTAAACCCTCTTATTATAATAATCTGCAAAAGAAATGGATTCACAATCAAAATATTCAACTTGTTTAGAGCTGAAAGACTATGGGCAGGATTCACGAAGCCTCCATGTAAGAGTTATAGCTCTTACATGGAGGCTGCAGTTAAACGGAGTGATGTCAGCATGCTCTGCATATTCATGAGAGCATGCTGAATCACACCTAAGTCTAACACGGTCTGTGTAAGACAGTAGGGGGCGTGTCCGTAGGCTGAGCCCTGCAAGCAGACACGCCCCCAGAAGAGTAAAAGTGCCCAAAGTAAACACCCACGACAGAGTCCACGGAAATGTGAAGAAACACAACACAACACATGCCCCCACAGACTATGAACAGAAAATATATAAATGAACATCTTACATATTTTTTTTAAATTGTAAAGATGTTTGCCCTTGAGTGCGCTCGTTTGCGCGGGCGTGCCCGTAGCGCAGCTACAGTTAGCAGTCAGTGGGAAAGCATATAAGAATTAAATATGCAAAGTAAGCCAGGAAGCAATAGCGTAGCGGTAGAGATGTCAGCTGAAGAGCAGGCATTCATAGTTCGAGCCCCCACACCACCAACTTTTATTTTTAGCAAAATAAGCACGAAACAAGTCCCTGACAAACATGTACACATATAAAATCACATGTTATGTAAAATGTAATGAAATAGTCCATTTATTTTGAAGAAATGTGAGGTAACAAAACAATAAAAAACTGCCAGATGTGCCTATAGCTGAGCTACAGTTTAACAAGGTGAGTGCATCTGCCCGTAGGTGAGCAGTGGTTTAACAGGTGCAAAATGAGTGCCCGTAGCTGAGCAGTGGTTTAACACACTCAAACTGTGTGCCCCTTGCTGAGCTGAGCATACTATGCATGCTGACAGCCAAATGAGGTGTAAGCCAGCACACCCCATTTGCGCGGAGCTGCGCACCGCGCTAACAAGCTAACCGGCAGGCAAGTTGAGCAAGCTGTAACAAAACTGCCTTTACACAGACACACCCCCTAGCCTGTCTAGACAGTCATAAAATATAAAAAGCAGTGGCCAGGTTCGTACCCAGGATACCATGCACCATAGTCAAGGTACTGAACCACTAAGCTACGACAGCTGTACTCAGAAATGCAGTAATAGCAAATATATAGGAATGAATAGAAAGTGGAGCATGACAAAGCAGGTTTTGTGAAGTGGATACAATTCCAAAATGGCCAATCACAGATAAGTGCGGGAAAAACGGCATATATAAGCCCCTTAGGCAGGAATACACAGCATAAACGATTGTAGAACTGACTTGCAGCCAGAATGTCAGGTGTAGGTGAGGGTAGTTGCTTTCGAGCACAGAGGTGGGGCATTGAGGAGTCCAGATACATGGTCTGGCTCCTAGTCCACAATCATGAGGCCCAACTCATGCAGGGCCAGGTCCTGTGGGGAGCATATAGGGCTGAGGCGTGGGACCGGTTGGCTCATGATCTTACCAGTGCCACAGGGATTCCAAGGACTGGTGAGCAGGTCCGTCACCACCATGCGGACCTGAAGAGACGCAAGCAGGACCAATTGAACCTTTGGATCCAGGAGGCCCGGCAATGGCCCAACGCCCCACTACTGAGTAAGTTACATTTAATTATGTATGTAAGAAATTAAATTAGCTGATATTATGGAGATGTGTATTCCAATATTACTTCATTTATATTACAGCTGCAGGTGTCCGTTCTGCGAACCGATGAGCCTATGGTGATAGGCTGGTGCGGTTGCGCCACCAGGCAGGTCAGTAATCCACTCCCAGTAACTGTAAAGAAATATAAAAGTATGACAGTTAGCAAAAGAGTGCAGTGTAGTCACTAAGTAATAAAATGTGCAAGTAACAGTGTAAAAGTGTTTGCAAGTATTGCTTGATTACAAAAGTGTGTTGCAGTCTGAAATCCAAACAGAAAAATGAAAATTTCTGAAATAAATTCTGAAATAAAGATGCCCCATCTATAATATAGTGCACAACCTGCAGCAGGCTAAAGCTGCAGAAGATGAGCAACTCACATGTGTGAAATATATCCCTGTTGAAATACTGAAACATGACAGAAGTGAGACTGCTGGAAAGGATTGTAATAACTACAGGTAAAACATGTCAATAAAGCCTAGAAGTAAGTACCATCCTGAATAGTAAAATGAAAACAAGTGAGAGGGTGTGAGAAAGAGTTATGAATCCACCAATAAAGTAGTAATAACCCCTGTATAAAGTATACTGCAGTCAGTACAGAATGAAATGAATGTGACAAGTAGAACCAAACTGTGAAATGTGTCCAAAGTGTTGCTGCAGCTGGAATGTGTATCCCAAAATCTGGATACGTTGCTCTCAGTCTGCAATATGCAGATAGTATGATTGTCTGAAATATCAAACATCCACAGTTGTCTATAGCTATATAAAGCAAATGTAGCAGGATGATGTAGCTGAACAAAGCCAGATATGAACATGTATGAATAACAATAAAATGTATATTGATGTAGCAGTAACAGTCCTATCACCAAAGTGAAGTAGTTATCATATAGGAAACTGTAGTTAGAACAGTAGTGTGTATATATCTGTAGCTATTAGAAATGTACAGCGTATGTATTGGTATTCGAAGGTGTTAATAATATTTTCTGCACCCCACCCTATAACCACATATAATCCATTCCACGTGAAAATGGTATGTGCAATCACAATTAACACCCCTGGTCATTTGTCCTGATGGGTCCTAAATATTTGCATGTCCGTTGATGCATCTGCCCTGTTCATACATCCAAACCTGATGGCCTGTTGCCATCAATCAACCCTGCATGTTGTTGGACTGTGTATTGCTGTTCAAATTATGCATGTGTTATGCTCGCTGTTCAGTGGTGTGAATATCTGGGTGTTTGGTTAATGGGAATACTAATGCATGCTGTTACAACTAATTGCGAATGGTATTGTATGTTACTAACCCAAACTGTCATGCCATAATGCAAAACATAGAACGACAGAGAAGGCGGGTTCCAGCGGACCCACCTCTCCCACCTCAGCTGGCGAGTGCACCTGGCACTAGTGCCCAGTCTGGACCCTCCTCCGGTGGCCCTGTGCCACCTGTGGGTGGAAGCGCTGCAGGGGATCGGGCCCATCCCCCCTCTGCAAGCGTGGCCGGAGGAGAACCACCACTCACCCTCCGTAGCATCCGGACTGTGGTGCGTAGGGAGATCAGGGACTCTGTTCTTGAGCCCCTACGCCAGCTTGAGGCACAGGTGGCACAACTTATGGGCATGCCTGTTGCCCAGCCTACACAGCCCCCAGCACAGCCCCATCCTGGGCAGTGAAAGAACAGTGGCAACTGCCCATGGGTGGGGATATCAGTTCCACTGTTGCCATCTGTGGGCTCATGGGCTCTGGATATCCAAACCTCCGTCCCCGTCAATTGTGTAACCCCACCCACATGTGTCATACACCGCCCCTGTATGCGTCTTATTTGTCTTGTTTTTTGACCTACCCAACCTACCTCCCCAGCTATACCGACTTCCCTCACCTGACATACTACTCTCACCTGAAAAAAAAAGAAAAAGGGCACTCTGTACCCACAACAAAATTACACCCCATACATAGCTGCCCATTCTGCACATATGTCTACCAGACATGGAAACTATCAATTACAGTTGGCTGTACAACAAGTATTACTGTTGTCCTTACACCTCTCTCAGGGGTGGAAGGTATCAAATGTCACACCAAATTACAAACATATGCACAGCTGTTGCTGATGTAGGAATGGGCAGCTATGGGCCTTACCCACATCCCTCCTGCAAAACCCAAGCTTGTTTCCCTACTGTCTTACCCTCTCTGTGGCCCTTTTTCACCACTTTCCTGTCTCCCCATTTTCATTTCTTTCAAAGAAAATAGCGCGGGTGTGCGCAAGAGTAAGCACGGTTAAGTGGTTGTAAGCAGGTGTGCGCGTGTGTGCACAGAGCTAAACTCCAGTGCGCATGCGTGAGCTCCGCACAAACCAGCACTAACCCGGTTACAACTGCTTAAAAGTGCCTTAGTCACTTTGATTGACAGGTCCTGTAGTCAGTTCAGAAGCAAAATAAAATCCCACTGGCAGTCCCGAACCCAGGACCTTGGAAACAGTAGTCTGCATGACTTACCACTAAGCCATGACTCTTATACAAGAACATTGTGCTAAAATAAATATATCATGTAATAGTAGGAATGAATGTAAAGGGAATATAGGATGTGTAGTACACAAAGCATGTCATTTAGAATTACTGTCAAAACTAGTGGATTTCCATAATAGTAGTGTGTGAACAGAAACAGCCATGCTAGTTGGTAGCTAGTAGGTAATAATGTCACTGTAGCACTTTGCAAGCCACACACATACAGCAGGATAATCACTGCCCATACCCCACAACCTCTTACAGGAACACATCCAGACCAAGTAATAAAATATGTGGAGCAAAGGCCCAAAACCAGGGACACATTACAAATAATGTTACAACAAACGCAGACAGTTCAAATAGTAACATGGTCTGCATTTTGTGGGATGTTTGGAAGGGTATGAAGTCTGAAACTTGAATGTTTGTCACTATATTCTGACTTCAGCCCAGAGTGATTTGCCAGAAAAAGCTGTGCATGAGATATTGACCAAAATATGAGGCAGAAATGTGGACAACCTGCAAATATTTGTACACATGAGAGGTCTGACACCACCATATTTGAATAGTTAAGAGCCTAGACATAGCAACAGTGAATGACTTACAGGGATGCCCCACAGACTCCATGTGAAATGTACAAACAGTAGGCAGAAAGGTGTAACAACACATGCAATGGTAACTATGGAGTCCTGAAAGTATTCACTACTTGCATGGCAGAATAAGTGTAGTAATACATATGCTCATGCTAACCCACAGTCACAACTGCAGCATACCAGACAATTTAATGGGTGTACCCCACTGATATGTACCATTCCATGAGGCAGATAACAGATGAACCTGAGAGTCTCTGGGGCCTGCTCAGCAGCATACTCAAATACCCTAATAGATGTCAAGGCCCACACCATGGCCAGACCACACTGCATGCTGTAACATCCTAGCAGATATAGCAAGCATTCCAATGTGTGAATGTACATGGAAAATAGGAAAGCTACAGCAGCACACTACAGTCAGGACACCTAGCAGGCATACAAGTAGTGACTGTAAAGGGCAAATATTGAAGCCTTAGCAACAAAGTGCAAGCAAAAGTGAAAGGAAAGCACACACACACACACACACACACACACACACACACACACACATTAACAGTAGTAGTAGTTGTAGGTGTCAGTTTACATACACAGTTAGTACAGGAAACTGGAGAAATGAATGGAGGAATGTTAATCTACAACACAGCTGGAAATATGAGAGAGATACCAACCTTTACACTCACAGAACATTGTCCACAGCATAACAGCATGGTCCCTGCCCTTAAAATCTGAAAGGGCTACGCCTATCTCACATACCTTTTTATAGCACTGTTCTGAAATCACAGTGAGAACTGCAATCAGTACACAACTTGCTGCTTGCAATTAGCAAATGCTGGCTAACAATTGGTGCAAAGGCCATCACATGGGCATATGCAGATACCTACAAATGTATGCTGTACTCCCAGTCCACACATGCAATACTTTCATTGCACCCTGAGGAGGACGTGAGAGACAGACAGACAGAGAGACAGAGAGAGAGAGAGAGAGACAGAGACAGAGAAAATTGAAATTAAGCAGACACAAACAAAACTGTTCAGCAACAGCCACCTGAAAGCTGACAACTGGGAAGTGGAGCAGCAGGACAGAAAACCAGATGGCAACACAAGCAGCTGTGACAAACACAGGTAATGTAAAGTAATACTATAAAGGTCTACATACTGTGAACCCTCCATATGTGTCATTGGTCTGTATCCATATGTATACGAAAATGTGTAAAGGGCAGGGGACATACAGCAACTATCAGTGAAGGCTGTACATACATTTGTATGTGAGAGCATCTATGTGCACATATCAATGTAGGTTGACTGTAGGTTGTAGTGCAATGTACAAAGTAGGTTTCACAGTTATGTATGTTTAGCAGTATGTTAGTGTGTGTATACAGTATGGTAGACAAACATGTTGATATACCTGTCTATCATATGGATACGTATGTATGTCAAAATATGTATGTATGTATATATATATATATATATATATATATATATATATATATATATATATATATATATATATATATATATATATATATATGATATGCATATATGTATACATACATAGAGAGATGTAGGAATACATAGACAGATGTAGATAGATAGAATACGTACAAACATATATATGTAATGCACACATACAGATATAGATATATGTAGATACATATACATAGACAGACTGATCTGACTATCTACAGGTATGACTGTATATGACGACCTCAACACCCCCTGTCCCACCCCCTCTGTCACTCTCATCCCCTCTCTGTCCCCCTCTCCACATCTATAGCAATATATGTACATCAATATATATATGTGTATATGTATACAGACATATATATATATATATATATATATACATATAGATATATCTATATACATATATATATATATATGTATATATATATATAGAGAGAGAGAGATGTATATAAATTCTGAGTGAGGCACATGTGTACAGATGTATTGCAACAGGTGCCTGGTGACAAAGGCATGGAGTGAACACCAGTGACAAAACCGGAGTACCATACCCCATTTCAAATCACCTACACCAGTAACCACCAGATATGTGATTGGCTGCCCACCACTGCATGTGTCAGGGGTGAACAGGGTCATAAATGTGTACAATAGTGGCCCCAATGATATTCACAGTGGCACACTATTCCTGGAATACCTGCACATGGTATGTGTCAGCAGACATGGTGTGTCAGCTATGGACATGTAGGTCGGTGTACCCTCCACACCACATAATGGATGCCATGGTATGGACCTCACATGACAGCTACAGATATGGAGAAGGACACAGTGACATGTACAACACTGTGACAATGCACTCAAACACATTACCAATGCACAGTGACTGACAACACCACAGAGTACACACATACTACCCACATAGAGGTTTCCACTCCCGGATTTACATACGTAAGTCACACCCATGACAGATGTCCAACAACCATAGTAACACCTCACACCATCCACAACCTAAATGACTGCTGTGTGTCGTCCATGCCACTGCAATAGAGAGCACATGTGTAGGTAAAAGTTCCTACCCACAGATAAGACATACCCTGCAATAAACCACACAGTGTTAAGAAGCAAGACTCGCCATGAGTACATGTCACACATACCCCTGCTGAATGTTAGTCAGATAGGTAATATGCCATATGAGCCACCCTGTGTAACTGTGTGACAGCAGCAGGTACCATCACACCACGTGTCACAGTAGTCATGGTAGCAGAACAGTATGCTGCTGTAGTCCTAGGGGCAATAGCATATTGTATAGTATTGTATTGTAATGTAATGTATTGTGTTGTATTGTATTGGTATGTTGAGGTGCCACCTTCGTGGAGTGGAACCACTGCTGCTGTGCGCCAGTGTACAGGTACATATCCTATAGTCAGGCTAGTGTTACATAGCACTTCTATATGTGTGTTTAGCTCCTGACAGAGTTTATGTAGCATGAAACTGGGGATACCATCAGGTCCCAGTCATGTTGTGTATTCTGCTTTCATGAGGGCGTCTCTCACCTGGACATCTGTGATGACAGGGAGGTTACAGTAAGCTGGGATAACTATGTCTTATTTTGGGGGAGAGGGCGGGGTGACACCTGCACTGAACCTGTCTACCACAATGTTGTCAATATCTGTGGTTTCAGTGAAATATTTGTTGTTTTGTACTAACTATGGGCATAGAGGATGGATTCTGACCAGGTTGCTAACATAACTGAAGAAGGCCTTCTGGTTATCTGTAGCGTCCCTCTTGATTTCCCTCTCAAAGTTGCCCATGGATGTTTGTATGATGGAAAATAGATCCTTACTACTGCTGCTCAGACATGCCCTCCCTTTATGGAATTATGCTCTGTCTTGCAGTAGCTTCCATCTTTTGTAATACAACCTGTCTATGGCTGGGGTCCACCAGACAGGATGCTGTCCCTTTGTGGAGAGTGTCTTGGTCATATATGGGATTGCATGATCCATGCATTCTCGGAGATGTCTGTAGAAAGCATTTGTGTAGGGGTCAGCATTGTGGGTTGTATCTGCCACTGGCCCAGTGGGCTGAAAGGATACCATGTCACTGTTACAAAGTGTAAAGTTTGCATCTGCAATGTTATTCACTATAGTCGTTTGTGCTGGTGGTGGAGGTGGGATATGTATATCCAGGGCAATTAGTGTGTGGTCAGCTCACAGTAGTTGATGATGTAGGCCATACAGTACCTAGATACAAACCCCCAGAGTGAGGAGGTGCTCTTGACCTGAATCAGTGTTCTGACTGCTGGGGTTTGGTAGTATGTCATATGGAGTGCGCCAGGTACTGTTGCACAGTTGCTGGCTGAGCACTGATACCTGGCCATTTACATGTGTATCCACCAATAGACAGACAGATGCTATATATGTGAGATATGTTGTATCATAACAGTCGAGTAGCATGTGTAGTATGTGTGCCAAATTCTGCTGACATATATTGCTGATATCAGGTTATTTTCTTTTTCAGGTACATGGCCCACCCGCGGAATCCTGCTTACTCCACAGCTGAGAATGAGGAGATACACCAGAGCCTGGTGTGGGATTATGCAATACTCTTTCCCCACACCAGCCAGAATCAGCAGGAGAGGACTGCACTGTGGCAAGACCTGGTCCGTCGGGTAAATGACATAGGCACGCATAATAGGACATATGAGCAGGTACGACATCACTGCAGTGATTTAATCAGAAATGTCCGTCAGCGTGCATCGGATATCCACAGGCAACAGGTCGCCACAGGTGGTGGGGTGGCTACACATCCCCCACTCACCAGACTGGAGGGACTACTCATGAGTGTAGTGGCTCCAGTCCGCCAGCAACAACAACAGCAGCAGACATGCATTATGATGGAGGCTGGAGCCACGCAGCAGCAAGACAGTGAGCGTGCAGGTAATATGCCATATGTATAGTTGACTGTTGTGTATACTGGTAGTTAATGCATGTGTGAGGTGTGTCCTTGGTTTGTAGCTGTCACCATAGTATTTAATGTGCAAGTGTGATATCCTCAATATTAGCAGCAGACCTGTGAAAGGCGACTGTTGTACTACTGACCTGTATCATACTCAGTAACAATGGCACAGTTGTGCCCACTGACATTAGTTTCTTCACGTCTGCAGGTCCCTCCGGTGTAACAGCAATGCAGCCTATCCATGCTGGTGAGTGTGTATTAACAATACCTGTAATAGTCTTGATAGTAATAGTAATATTAGGCTCACTTAGTAGTGCTCTTTGTATGCATGTAGGTGTGTCGATGTCTGTGTGCTGATATCACGCATACTGAGTACTGTACAATTGTGTGAAACTGTGTGCATGTGTACGTGTCCATGTGTGCACCTGTGCATGTGTCCATGTGTGCACCTGTGCATGTGTGCACGTGTGCATGTGTGCATGTGTGCACCTGTGCATGTGTGCACGTGTGCATGTGTGCATGTGCGCATGTGTGCACCTGTGCATGTGTGCACCTGTGCATGTGTGCACCTGTGCATGTGTGCACTTGTGCATGTGTGCATGTGTGCATGCGTGCATGTGTGCATCACTGGTAATGTGTAGACATTGTAAACTGTGTTTCCTGTTTCCCTCCCACAGGTTCTGGTGCTGCTCTGGTGTCATGTAGCAGGGAACCTGAATCAGGTGCCATGGGTACTGATAATGATGACATCTGTGTAATGGCACAGGAAGGTATGCCAGGGTCCACCATTGGTTAGCCGATTGACAGTACACAGCTGTCGACCCCATCAATGTGCACAGTTATCCTGCCAATACACCCTTTGACACCAATGTCCCTTGGTGATGGACAGCATACAGTGGGCATTGACCAGGGTAATGTGGTATCTGTGGCACATGCCTCCCCACACAGCAGCCATGGGCATGGCCCAGAGATGGTACCACACAGACAGATGTCCAGGGGGTCTAGTGGGAGCATCTGTGGGCGTACTGCCCCTGTCAGACGTGCCCACAGAGGTCTTACAACCTCAGCTATGTTTCGGGCTGTCATGCAGGCACAGTCACGTATGGAACGGTACACCAGACAGGGTCTGAGGGAGCTGACAGCATGTCGCACAGCCATGACTGACAGTATGCGTGACATTGCGGCTGCCATCCGTAATTTCACCGATGTCATAGACAGACTTTGTGGGGACATATTAGACCGGTTCCACAACTACATGTCCATGAGCCAGGGCAATAGTGGACGGTTGAGGCGTTGACGTGGCCATATGCCAGCAACAGCAGCAGCTGGCAGTCGTCGCGGACAACAACAGGGCCGCGGCTGCCCCCCGTAGTGCCAACAGCAGCCCCAGCAATGCTGGGTCTGTGCTGTCATCAGACCGCCCCAGGAGACCACGTGCACGTGGCTCTGGCCAGGCCCGACAGGGATCTGTGTCCAGTCAATGAACACCTGCTTCTGATGACAGTACCCAGTCTGGGTTGGTACCAGATATGGTCCATAGCACCCCTGCAAGGCAGAGGTACCGTGTCCGTGGCCAGAGGCACTGATCTGTATGACCTGGCAGGTACAGTCTGTGGCTGTCCACAAACACCGTTGTATGGCAGCCATGAGGTGGAACTGTGTGCATCCATACACACATGCGAATTGACAACACCTAGGGCTACTGCATACATGCACACACTGCATCAACATTGCCCCACCTTCTACTGCTGTCCCTCACCAACACACATACACATACATGTCAATCGGTGGTATCGGTGGCTGACTCAGGCATACCAAGTTTACACCCTGTGCATATGATGAAACTGTGCCACCTCCTGCAATCTGTAACAACTGTGCAGGTACAGGTTAACATGTGGCTGATGCACAGGGTGACCACATAGACGTGTAGTAATAGTATCATGTTGTTAACAGTACTGTGTGCTGAATTAATTGTGGGTATATCACAGCATGCCTGATGCAGTAATGGTGTGATTGTCATGTACTGTTGTCTACACCCATGGTAAGTACCATAGTGTATCATCTGCACATGTTGGCATACTGGTGGTAATGATGTCAACAGAAGGCTACATACATAGGTAGCACAGGGGATAAGGTAATGAATGTAGTAATACGCAATGATGGACATGTAAACTGCAAGTGGCATGTTGCCCACACTGGACTCTGCAATGCGGATATTTGAGGATGTTGATATGTGTGCAGTACTACACGAATGGTACAGGACACACAGGAGCACCCTAGCACTCCAAGCTCACATCTCATACCATGCTAGACAGCCCCAACACACAAAACTAACTGTCACAGGAGGGAGAGTCCCCATATATGTCAGGGATACTGTGGTGGCAGGCCAGGTAGCATACATCCTACTAAGTATGGAACCACTGAGTGAAGGCTCAGTGTCTGTTATTTGACATGTGTATTACTGCAGGTATGAGCACATGGGTTTCCATCCAGTTATTGTACATCCTGACAGTACATGGTCTGTACACGTGTGTGCGCTGAGACTGGACCCTAGCCATCTGACCTGTGTATTTCCATGTACATGTGCATAGTGCCTGCATATCTGCAGTGTTACCTACTGGAAATGGTACAGCTTGTTTGTCGTACAATGGACTACATGCAGCCCTGTTTACTGTAGCTTTGTTTGCATGCATGTTTGCTTGCAATTACCCTGGAATACTGATCCCACCTGCAATGCATAGTTATAGAGCTTCTGTGAACTCCTAGTGCCATCTGCATAGCTTACTATATGTATGTCCACGTCTCACTTGAGAGAATGTCACTGTTTGTCCTGTTCACATGTACGTTGCCTGTGACACATTGCATATGACTTACCTGGCATGTGTCCACGTGAGCAGTCATATATGCTACTGCTAACTAATCACAGGCACTACACCCTCACATATCCATCTTCTGTTGAACCACCTGCTTCGCTAGGGACGGCCTGCACCTGTCACCCATGGGCTTTCAGATATTGGCAAAGGCTCTTGCTACCCCCATAGTGCCTATGTTAGGCAAGGCTCAAATGACAAACCCACCTTCATAGGTATCACAAGGGATAAGAAACTAAGAGTAATGCTACCCAACGCCAGAAGTCTAAACCGCAAGATGCATGCACCCGAAACTCTCCTTGGCATGGAGAACATCGATATCTGTGCAGTAACAGATGCCTGGTTCAGGGCTACTGAGAGCACACCAGCACTACCAGGTTTAACCTCATACCATGCTTTTCAGCCCCAGAACGAACCACAAATGGAGGGGGAGTATTGATATTCATCAAAGATACCCACACCTCCAGGTTGGTGGCAAAGCACCAAGCATCAGAGACTATCCATGTGCAACTAACAATGGGTGAAACTGCCTTCCAGGTTATAGCCTGCTACAGACCACCCTCCCAAACCCAAGAACTGCACTTGGCCATCCTGTGAACAGTGGAAATATGAAGGTCTCTCCAAACACCATTATATTGGGCGACGTCAACTACCCAAACATGGACTGGGAGCATGACTCTAGCTCCAACACCCTAGGCCAAAGATTCCTAGAATATATGAGCTCAAATGCCATGGAACAACTTGTTACCACTCCCACAAGAAGGGGAAACATACTGGACCTGATCATCACCAACATGGGGACTCTATGCTCCAGACCAGAAGTGTATCCCTCACTGGTAAGATCGGACCATAAACTAATCTCACTGGATATTCACATCCCGACCCCACCCCCTGCCCAGAACACCACAGTGAACAACTTTTCTAAAGCAAATTCACACTCCTCAAAACTGAGGTGGAAACCTTCAAAGCCCCCGGGCCTGTGGAAACTACAGACCAGACCGCAGATTCCTCTATAAATGCATTCTATGCACACCTTCAGGAATGCATGGATCATGTGATCCCGAATAAAACCAAGACCCAATCCTCCAAAGGCAGACGTCCTGTCTGGTGGACCCCAACCATAAACAAACTACACAATAGAAGGAGGAAGCTACTAAATGATACAGCAAATTCCCAAATAGGGAAGGCATCACTGATCAGTATTAGCAAATAACTACAGGCACTCATAAGATTGTCTAAGGCCAGCATCGAGACAAATTGCACAGGACACTAAGGATAATCACAAGGCTTTCTTTAGTTATGTTAGGAACCTGGGTGGTAATTCCCAGATATGCTCAGAGGTAGTCCAAAATGTCAATAGAAACACCAAACTCACAGACATTGCCAACATTCTAGCTGACAGGTTCAGTGCAAACTTCTCACCCCCCTTCACACTGAAAGGGCAAATACGTATCCCAGCAGAGTGCTGCCCCCCTGACATCTCAGATGCTCAGGTAAGAGCCGCCCTCTCCAAAGCAATACACACTGCATCAATGGGACGAGACAGTGTCCCGGGCTGTGTCCTACATGACCTCCAAGATGTGCTACTACCAAACATAAACCTACTGTTCAATCCCAGCCTTACTACAGGATATGTGTCCAAAGTGTGGCGTACAGCAACAGTGGTCCCTCTACAGAAAGGTGGTGCCTCAACGGATCCTGGACACTATCACCCCATAAGCCACACTAGCTTGGTCTGCAGAGCTATGGAAAGGATCATCATGGACCACATAAATATAGATATTACAGACCTACAGACACTGGTTCATACCCAGTTTGGCTTTGTTAAGGGCAGATCCTGCCTCTCAAACCTGGTTGATTTCTTTGAAACAGTCACCAAGGCCATTGACGAGGGGAAGGTGGTTCACACAGCCTACCTGGACCTCACAAAAGCCTTCAAAACAATACCCCACTCGGGCATTCTAGAGAAGCTCACCAGCTTAAATATAAGCCCCTATGTCACTAGATGGATTGCACACTGGCTCAAGGACAGAACCCACATGGTTAGAATTGCTGGTGCCATGCCAGACTCCAAACCAGTTATGAGTGGTGTCCCACAAGGCTCAGTCCTGGGACCTCTCTTGTTTGGTATATATTTATCGGAGGTACAGGCCAACACAGAAGGACTATGGCTGACCAGATATGCAGATGACTGCAAACTGGCCGCCATAATCGACTCTCCAGCTGACACAAGCATCTTCCAAAGGGGCATCATAGAAACAGACAACTTGTGCCAGAGCCATGGCCTCCAGCTGAATGCAAAAGTGTGTATAGTCATCCCCTTTGGCAAAAACAAAGTGCCCACAAAGTACCACATAGGTGGTACTCCATTAAGCACAGAAGAAGTAATTAGGAACCTGGGGACCCAAGTTGATAGCAATCTCTCATTTGACAACCACGTGGCCAAAGTGGTTAGAAAGACATTGTATATAACCCACCCCATCATGAAGGGATTCACATCTACATCAGGGGAGGACATTGTGCCTCTTTACTCATCCCTCATCAGGCCCATAATTGAGTACAATCCCCCTGTCGGGATGTACCTTACCAGACAGCTGCAGCAACTGGAAAGAACCCACAAGTACCTCACCAAGAGGATCAAAGGGCTCAAACAGATGCCATATGCTGACCTGTTAAATAAACCCCAGCTCTACTCAGTGGCGTACCGCCTGTTCAGAGGCAATCTGTGCCTAATGTATAACACCATGTTGAACCCGGAATTAATGGGCATGCTGCACCTGAGAATATCCAAATCCCATCGGGATACACGCTTGAGAGACCTGAGCCTCAGCACTGAAATAAATAGGACATGCTGAAGGGACAGATTCATAACCCAGAGGCTCACTTCACTCTGGAATAAAATCCCAGTCCAGGTTAGGCAGAGTCTCTCATTGACTCTCTTCAAGAGGAATCTTGATGAGTGGATGGGACATTGTAGGTTTACCCCGGGTATCACTTCTGTGTCACTGTTAGACAGAGGCACAGTATACTAACCTCGGAAAAGGGCATGGCAGGATATATTTACAATGGATGGCGACAGCCAAACACGTTCTGGCTAGGTTCTTAAATGCCCTAGGGCAGATTGCCTAGTATGATGCTATGAACCTATGAACCTATGTACCTTGTTCCCCATTGGCCCTATGTGCTGTTAATCACCATGGCAATCACAATACTATGGTAGCATGTTCAAAGGTCAGTTGTCAGTCACCTCTATGCTACAGTTGTGGAATATGTGGGTCATGTGGCAATGTCACAGCTGCCACATGTACACAGTCAACCCTCTCCCCTACACATGGACGTACAACACATGTATGAGATGGACCCACATAGCCAAACTGGGGACTAAGCACTCTGAACCCAGTACTGGCATAACCTGTCAGGTGGCATGCAATACTACAGTGACTACAATACCAGTCTGATGTAGACCTACACTGACAGCAATACAAGCACGTGAACATACTGGGCCATTTGTGGAGCCTTAGAACAGAATCCTGCCTGAGCGGCACACACCTCTGCAGCTGGCACACAGGCATACGTTATGCCTGAACACATCACACATAACACATAGCACACAAATCCTGTGTACCAGTCACAGCCTGTACGGCTAGACAACACACCTGCCACAGTTGTGTTAGCTACCTTTATTGTCCGGTACAGTGTGGTCACGCTCACCAGGCTGGACAAGGTGAAGGTCACAGTGATATGCCTGTGGGACACTATGGTCCACCACATAACACAAGCATACAGGTCAGTCAGAGGCATGGACACATATGACTCAGTCTTTGTCCATGCCACATACCTTCTCCTGCCGTACTTGTAGGGTGCTGACATCATCAGTGTTTAGAAAGGGGAATGTACATCCTGTAGTCTGTTCTCCTAGTTGCCAAAAGGGACATTTCCCTCACACACAATTGCACACACACACTAACCCCCCTCAGCCAAACACACACACACTTGCAGGATTCAAACCCCTACCTAACTATGTTATGGCACTCGAGATGGACGCATTAGCAGAGTGCGCTATTCGCATTACTGGGAGGTTTCCTTTCTCCTGCTGTACTTATAGGGTGCTGACATCATCAGTGTTTAGAAAGGGGAATGTACATCCTGTAGTCTGTTCTCCTAGTTGCCAAAAGGGACATTTCCCTCACACACACTAACCCCCCTCAGCCAAACACACACACACTTGCCATTTGCAGGATTCAAACCCCTACCTCACTATGTTATGACACTTGAGACAGACGCATTAGCAGAGCACGCTATTCGCATTACCGGGAGGTTTCCCTTCTCCTGCTATACTTATAGGGTGCTGACATCATCAGTGTTTAGAAAGGGGAATGTGCATCCTGTAGTCTGTTCTTCTAGTTGCCAAAAGAGACATTTCCCTCACACACACACTAACCCCCCTCAGCCAAACACACACACTTGCAGGATTCAAACCCCTACCTAACTATGTAATGGCACTCGAGATGGACGCATTAGCGGAGCATGCTATTCACATCACTGGAGGTTTCCCTTCTCCTGCTGTACTTATAGGGTGCTGACATCATCAGTGTTTAGAAAGGGGAATGTGCATCCTGTAGTCTGTTCTCCTAGTTGCCAAAAGGGACATTTCCCTCACACACAATAACCCCCCTCAGCCAAACACACACACTTGCCATTTGCAGGATTCAATCCCCTACCTAACTATGTTATGACACTTGAGATGGACGCATTAGCGGAGCGCGCTATTCGCATTACTGGGAGGTTTCCCTTTTCCTGCCATACTTATAGGGTGCTGACATCATCAGTGTTTAGAAAGGGGAATGTGCATCCTGTAGTGTGTTTTCCCAGTTGCCAAAAGGGGCATTTCCCTCCCACAGACTTGCACACATACCAACCCCACTCACACACACCCACACACACACACACACACTGAGCATTTGCAGGATTCAAACCCCTACCTAACTATGTTATGACACTTGAGACAGACACA
The DNA here is from genome assembly GCF_019279795.1 of Protopterus annectens. Taxonomy (NCBI): domain Eukaryota; kingdom Metazoa; phylum Chordata; order Ceratodontiformes; family Protopteridae; genus Protopterus; species Protopterus annectens. The sequence goes on from NC_056732.1 coordinate 1,873,816,732, forward strand.
TTAGCGGAGCGCACTATTCTCATTACTGTGAGGTTCCTCTTCTCCTGCTGTACTTATAGGGTGCTGACATCATCGGTGTTTAGAAAGGGAAATGTGCATTCTGTGGGGAGGCAGACGCCAAGCACACTCTGGCTAAGCTGTCATTCCCTAGGGCAAACAGCCTAGTGTTGACCTCTACACCCATATGTTTAATTGTCAAATGCACATTATTTGTTGCTGATAGACTGTTTGCACATCTTTATTGCCATAGCATTCCCTGTTTGTATGAACAACTTGTGTATCTGTGGAAGATGTTTGCATATGGGAGGGATCCACTATATCACATATGTCTCTGTAGTCATTTAACTGTGTGCACTGGGCAGATTGCTGTAATGTGGTTGGTTCCTGGAATAACACGTAAAAATACCAGATATGTGTGGCCAACTGCTAAACTGAGATTTGGCCTAAGTGTGTGAGCATGCCAGGTTCAGCCTTCCCATGGCATGTTGTCTGACATATGTCTCATTTATCAAAGTGTGTGAGCATGCCCAGTGTGAGCATTCCATATGTTGAACTCTGCAGCCCACCACATTTGTGGATGAGTGTGAACTTCAACAAATATCTCCCGTTTATGGTTGTGTGTTGTGTGTCATGTTGTGTAGTTACTGTACAACTGTTTTGTGTGTGAACACAACAGGATTATACTGTGCCTGCAGGGTTTGCATGGGATACTTTGCATACAGTTGTCAACATCCTTTCACACTGACCTAACACTGTAGTACTGTATAGTGTACTGGTTCAGTACTTTGACTGTGGTGGACAGTATCCTGGGATTTAGCCCTATCACTGCTTTACATTTCCATAGTGAGCACAACAGCCTGGTTAGGGGCCAGTTGTGCACATCTGACCATGTTGCATTATGTTCAGATATGAACTACTTAAACCAGGCTTGTCCAACATTGGTAGTGTATTCCACAACATAGGTGTACATTTGCAAACACTAGCGATGTGCCCTAGGCCATTTCTAATGCTAGTCGGAGAGTGTGTTTGTCCTTCGACACACATTGTAAGTGGAGTTTGCCATGACATATGTCATGGTTAGTATACTGTGCCTCTGTCTACGTGTGACATGACAGTGATACCCAGGATAAAGCTACCATCTCCCATCCACTCATCAAGATTCCTCTTGAGGAGAATCGATAAGTGACTCTATGGGTAGCCTGTACTGGGGGTTTACTCATGGGTGGGTTGGCTTCTGTGTTATGGATCATGCAGTACAGCTTGTCCTATGTAAGTCAGTGCTGGGGTTCAGGTCTCTCATGTGCATAGCTCACTGCCATTCAGGTTGTACAAGGTGCAGCATGTTTATTGATACCAGCTTGGACATGGCTTTATACATCAGGCACAGCTTGCCTCTGGGTGGGCAGTATGGCAGTGTGTGTAGCTGCAGTTTGTTTAATCAGGCAACACATGGCATCTGTGCAAGCTCTTTGATACTCCTGGTGAGGTACTGTTGGGGACTTTACAGTTGATGGAGGTGTCTGCTGAGGTACATCCCACAGGGGCTATTGTAGTCAGTTGTAACACTGATGAAGGATGACTGCAGAGCCACAATGACCTCCCCTAATCTAGATTTGACAACCTTCATGATTAGGTGGGTATATGGTATGTTTCTGTAAACACTACAGCACATGCTTGTCCAATGCAGGATATCTATCACCTTGTGACCCCAGGTCTCTCATTACATGTTAAGTACGTAATTGGTTAACACTTATGTGGTAATTGGTGGGCGCTTACTGTATATCCACGGGGGTTGACTATACACTTTTCTGCAATTAGCTTGCTGACATGGCTATGGCACCAGTCGTCTGTTTCTATGTGGCCCTTTTGTGGGATGCTTGTGTCAGCTGGTGGATCATATATGGTGAGCAGTTTGTAGTCCTCTGCAAACATGTTCAGACACAGTCCTTCCATGTCGGCCTGTACCTATGGGACATATATACCAGACGAGGGAGATCCCAGGACCAAGCCTTGTGGGATGCCAGTTATATCTGGTTTGTAGTCTGACATGGCTGCAGCATGTCTGACCATGTCTGTTCTGTCCTTGGTCTGGTTTGCAACCCCTCTACTGACATGTGGGTTTATATTTAAGCTGGTGAGCATATCTATAATGAACATGTAGGGTATTGTATAGAAGCCTTTGCAAGGTCCAGCTACGCTGTGTGGACCACATTGCCCTCATCAATGACCTTAATGACTGTTTCAATTGAGTCAAACATGTTTAGGGGCAGGATCTGCACTTAAGAAAGCCACACTGGGTAGGGTCCGGTGTCAGTAGGTCCCCAATATCTTTATGCCTGCGGTACATGCTGATCCTTTCCATAGCTGTGCAGACCGAGCTTCTCAGGATTCTGGGGTGGTAGTTTTCAGTATCCATTCAGGCAACACCTTTGTTGAGAAGGACCACTGTTGTTGTACACTGCTCTTTGGGTACATATCCTGTGGTAAGGCTGACATTGCGCAGTAGTGTGATTTGACATTCCATTCGTCTTGGAGTCCATGTTGGACTCAGCCCAGGACACCATCTCATACCATTGCTGCTGTGTGTTTTGCTTTGTAGATGCTGGCTGTTACCTCAGCATCTGCAATGTCAGGGGGCCAGCAGTCTGCTGGGATAGATATTTTGCATTCTGGGGGGGGGGGTGCACTGCACCTGTCAGGATGTATGTTGGCAATATGTGTGTGTGTTTGGTATGTTGTTTGTGATATTTGTGTGATTCAGAGCATATCTGTGAATTCCCAACACGGTTCCTACCATCAGTTGTGAAAGCCTTGGGATTATCCTTAGTGTCCTGTACAATTTGTATCTTCATAGGTTCATAGGTTCATACTAGGCTATCCTCCCTAGGGCATTTGTTAGCCTAGCCAGAGTGTGTGTGGCTTTCGCCACCCCTTGCTATGTGAATATTATGGCCATTTATGATTTGCCTTGCTGTGCCTCTGTCTGGACATGACACAGTGAAGACCCCCAGTGTAACTCTACGATCATCCATCCACTTAGCAAGATTCCTGTTGAAGAGTGTCAGTGAGGGGCTCTGCCTAACATGGAGTGGGATTCTGGTCCAGGGTGTGGGGAGCCTCTGGATTATGTATCTGTCCCTCCAGCACATTCTATTTCATTATTTGTTGAGGTTGACATCTCTCACTCTCACATCTCCGATGGCTTTGAGTTTTCTGGGGTGGAGCATGTCCATTACTCCTGTGTTGGGCATGGCCTTGTACAACAGGCATGCAATGCCTCTGTGTAGGCAGTATGTGACTGCATTCAGCTGGGGTGTCTACAGCCAGGCAGCATATGACATATATTTGAGACCCTTTATCCTCTTGGTGAGGTACCTTTGAGGTCTTTCTAACTGCTGCAGGTGTCAGGTAAGGTACATCCCATATGAGGCATTGTACTAGATTATGGGTGTGATAAGAGAACAGTATAGGGGCACAATGACCTCTGTTGATGTAGATGTGAATCCTTTCATGATACGGTGTCCAATGTAGACAGTCTTCCTGGCCACATTGGCAATGTGAGTGTCACATAACAGGTTACTGTCCACTTGTGTCCCTAGGTCCCTGATTACTCCTTCCATACATAATGGTTTACCACCTATGTGGTAATTTGTGGTACCTTGTTTGGTATTTGGTGGGACATTCATACTGTCCAGTGTCTTCAGGATGGCTGGGTGGGGTTCCTGTGTGTGAGAGTGTGGTCTGTAGCATGCTACAGACTGTACAGCAGTCTTGCCTATAGTTAGTTGCACATGGGTGGACTCCAATGCCTTGTGCATTGTCAGTTACCTGGACGTATGGGTGTCTGTGCTGAATATGGATACTCACCCTCCTTTTATGTTTTGTTCCAGGTTTTGGGGCCATGACGTATGATATGTGGTATAACCTGGTAGTGCTGGTGTGCTGTCAGGAGGCTTGCAGCAGGTTTCTATCACTGCACAGACATCAATGTTCTCCGTACTGGGGATGGCCTCAGGAGCATGCATATTGGGGTTTATACATCTGGCATTGGTCAGCATTACCCTTATGTTTCTTTCCACTTATGTTTTCTAGGGTGGTGGGTTAGTCTTTTCAGCCTTGCCTACGAAAGGCTCTATGGAGGTGGCAAAAGCCTTATCCAATATCCAGACGCCCAGGGGTAACAGGTGCAAGCCATCCCAGGAACAGCTGTGTGGCTTGTCAAGCATGACATCCCAAGCAGGCAGACATTGGATCCCCTTGGAATGACACCAGTAAGTGTGCCACTTGCTATAACTGATCATTCCGTGTTTGTACTGTGGCATCATTCTTGGTAAGGGTAGGATGCTGCAAATGGTGAGTGTCATACCGGCCTGGACTACATAATCAGAGAGCTCATCTATGTCTCTTTTCATGTAGTCTAGGGAGGTACATCTCAGGTTATTCACACCAGCATGGACTATGACTGCATCATATTTCTACTTGCTTTGGGGTGACCTGCATACTGGTGTTATGCGGCGTATTGTGGCAGCCTACAGGCAGCTTACTGTACCCTTTCCCTTGTTCAGTCTGGTGTGCGGGACAGCAGTGTGTCTCGCTATGGAGTCACCTATTACAACTGTATCAGGCATGTTGTTTCTCCTTCTGGCCTGTGACTGTTTGGCACACCAGCTTTGTGTACTATGTGTTGCATGTGCTATGTTTGGAAGTTGTTTGATTGGGTGTCTGCTTTAGAGGCCTCTGTTGGTGTGCCGTGTTTGTAATTTGTGCCTCCGGGAATGTTTTTCTGTGTTTATGTCTTTGGTTTGCAGTTGTGATAGGTCTATGTGGGACTGTGTTTGTGGTGTGTGTGGTTACCTTCTCCTCCTGACTAGTTTTGGGAGTACTGAGTTGAGGGAGCTCAGCCTCCAGTTTGGATAGATGGTTGCATCTCTCACATATATTTGTATTTCTTGGGGAGTTGGGGTTGTCTGTGTACTTGGGGCAGGTGTAACATTGCCTCAAGATTCACAGATTCAACTTGTTGTGGCTGGCCTTAGTGGATTGTATGTGTAGACATATTTTATTGCCGTACTACTGATCAGTGATTACTTCATTGTTTATGTTTGCTCTATCATGTAGTAGCTTCCTCATTCTCTTGCATGGTTTGGTTATGGCTGGTGTCCACCATGCCAGATGCCTGTGTGTATGGCATTGTGTCTTGTTTTAATTTAGGATTGCATAATCCAAGCATTCCTGGCAGTGTTCATGGAATGGCTGTATTACAGGTTCTGAGGTGTGGCCCATATTTTGCACATGCACAGGACCTTTAATGGATTCCACATCAGTTTGGAGGAGTGCAAATATTGCTTTACACATGTTTTCCGGCCAGGGACTGTGGTCAGGATTTGTATATCCAGTGTGATTACTCTATGGTCTGGTTTTACCAGTGAGCAATACACTTCTCATCTTGCCATCCAGTACCCATGTTGCTGATTATCACATCCAGTATGCTTACCCCTCTTGTGGGAGTGGTACGTTGTTCCTGGGCATTTTGGTTTATGGATTCTATGAACTTTTGTCCTACAGTGTTGGAGCTAGTATAATGCTCCCAGTCTATGTCTGGGTATTTTCAGTCACCCAATATAATGTGGTTTGGAGGACTTGATATATTCATGTATTCCAGCATAGGCCAGGTGCAGTTCCTGGTGTTGGGACGGTAGTCTGTAGCAGGCTATAAACTGGGGGGCAGTTTTAACCACTGTTACTTGACCATGGCTAGTCCATGCTGCTTCTTGTTGTGATACCAACATGGGGGTGTGGTTATCCTTGACAATTATTGCTAGTCACCCTCCTTTTGTAGCTTGTTCCATGTTTTGAGGCTGTACAGCACAGTATGAGGTGTAACCTGGTAGTGTTAGGGTACTGTTGTGAGCCTTGACCCAGTTTTCTGTTACAGCACAGATATCAACATTCTCCATACTGGGTGAGTTTAGACTGCATGCATTTTGCTGTTTCGACTTATCCCTTAACTTATTCTTATCCCTTCTGATACCTATGGAAGTAGGTTTGTGTTTTGAGCCTTACCTATTCAGGGCACGCTGTGGGTAACAACAGCCTTTGCCAGTATCCATACGGCCTGCACTGATAGGTGCATGCCAGTCCTAGCAGGTGGAGCATCATGTCTTGCTCAGCATGTCATCCCAGGCTGGCACACATTGGATCCCCTTTGACTAACTGCGATACTTCAGTCAATTATTGCACTTGATCATCTCATTGTCATATTGTGGCATGATGCTTGGTGAGGGTAGGATGTTAGTCAGGGTCCTCAGGTGTGCATATAGTACATGGTGTTACATTACTTAACACATGGCATTCATGCCTCAGGTGGTGCTGCAGGGCTGCCTCTGTCGGATGCGCATATTACACTTCCCTGTACATGTTTGTGAGCAGGTCATGTCATTTTAGGCATCCATGTTATTATTTGAGTGAGTCAGAGGGGTGTTCATTCCCAGGGTTCCTACTGAGCCAGTGTATGTGCTATGCGTTGCCTCTTTGCCAAGGCCAGGGCATACTGGGCACGCCTCCTTCTGCCTACTGGGGCAGGCTCAGGTTGTTCCTCCTCCAAGTCACGCTCTGCCTGTGATGGCCTTGGCAATGGTGGGGGGCTGTTTGGCCCAGCCCTATGCTGGTCCTGCTGCAGCTGTTTTCGCAAGATCATATTATGTAGCATAGCACATACCATGACAATTTGGGTACATGTTGTTGGTGTGTACTGCAAGGCTCCACCAGATGTGTCCAGACACCGGAACCATGACTTGAGCAGCCCAAACACACGCTCTATTACATTATGTGTTTGTGCATGTGCCTCATTATGGCATTCCTGTTCAGGTGTGTGTGCATTTCTGATGGGTGTCATCAGCCACGGCTCCAGTGCATAACCTGCATCCCCCACTAGGTGTCCATGTGGGATGTCCCCATTGGCAAATGTCTGGTACAGCTGCGTCAAATGCCAGATGTGGGAATCGTGGTAACTCCCAGTGCAGCCAGCACACACATTCATTATTATGCCCTGGGCATCACACACGACCTGGCAGTTGATGGAGGGGAAGCCCTTGCAGTTGATGTAGGCCCTACCCCACTCACTGGCTGGTGCTTTGATGCGTATGTGCGTGCAGTCTATTGCACCCACTACCTCAGGGTATTCTGCTATTTGCTGGAAGAGACGCATATTGCTGGCCAATACCTCACGGGCATTGGGGAAATGTACATAATCACCGACATGTGCTGACATGTCATCCAGGAACTGGTGCAGTACCCTGGAGGCTGATGCCTGTGATATCCCCATCATATCACCAGTTGGTCTCTGGAAGGTACCTGTTGCTAGTATTCTTAGGCCAACACATACCTTGGTTTCCACTGGGATGGGTTCCCCTCTGTTGGTTTTGTGTGTGAGGCGTGGCCTGCACAGCTCCACTATTTGCTGCAGGAGGTCTCTGTCCACTCTATAGCGCTCTACTATCTCCAGCTCATGTGACCCGTGGTAGGTGACCCTGGGCCTGTACACTCTTCTCCATCTCCTCACTGTGGGTTGTCTGGCACCATCTGCATTGTCACCGCCCTCAGCAAGTCGCCTATGTCTCATTCTGACAGCTATGGCAGCCCCTAACATTTCTGGTCTGAGTTCAGCTTTTTCAGTTTTCACTTCTAATAGCTTACTCCTGTCTTGCAGTGTCTCTTGAGAGAAACATCTTGCACTGCTGTTTGCAGATTTTTAAGTGTTGGGCTGAGCTACTATTCTGCCTGTGTAATTGCCTGCTTCTAATTGTTTTCACCTGCTAGCTCCAGCAGTATTCCCTGGTAGCTTCCTACTAATTATGTTGCTTCCTTTTTCCTTTCTGTTTCCTCAGGGGGGAGCAGCGTGTATACCAGCAGAAACATGCTCACAGTGGCTTACACACGCGCATACATGCTTACACGGTTCATAATCGTCTTATTTGGGTTAAAACGCGCACACACCAGCTCAAACAGTGTTACAGGTCTGCCAACAGGCTTCTACATGCTAAGTCTGCCCTACACGCACGCACACTCGTGCAAACAGTGTTAAACAGCTACCAATACGCTCCCACATGCTCAGTCTGCCTTACACGCGCGCACACTGTCTTACTCGCGCTTCATGGTGCACACACGTGCGCATGCATGCCCAGCAAGAAACTTTGGTGTAGGCAACAGTGTACACCTTCCATTTATTGACTTTCCCATGCTTATGTTGTGGCACTCCTTTTTCCATGATATCTGTCTGACATCTGTCATGTAACTCTGACCTCCAATGAACTGCATTTCTTTCTGCCATTCTCCCCTGTGATGTCACCTATCTCCTACTCTTTTCCTCCCCCTTCTGTAACTCTTACACTACTCAGAATGTGCCCATTTGCTATGTGACAGTGGAATTCAGTATCCTAACACTCATTTGCATCAGATTGCCTACTAATGCTTAGTTACATCTCTTAAACACAGCTTCCCCCCTTAGCAACCACTACACGGTGGCCATGTTGTTTTTGGTCTGCTGGTCCCTGCATTGAAAATCCATGTATTGCATAAAACCCACATTTGTGGGTTTCTAACCTTCATTTTTATGTTTTATACAGCTCAGCCTGTTTGCGCGGGGCTGCGCTGGGTTTAAACATCGTCGATCGCCGAAAAAAAATTATATTTTTATTACTTTTGCATCAGGTTACCTTGCCAATGGCCACATATTTGGCCATTGGCATGCTGCCTGACACATATGCACCCTTTATTTGGAGCTGACATGGCTCCATTGTGGTTTTTGCAGAAACATACTCAGTTGTCAACTGAGTACATTTCTACAGCTAAAACGGCTCTTACACGGGCTGTTTTGGGCTTCCTGGATCGCTAATCATCCTCATTTGCATGCTATTCGGCTGCAAGTGAGGTGATTAGCTTATCCACGCCCACTCCGTGTAAGAGACGTTTTAGCTGGTCTCTTACACGGACTTTGGGCTGTTCTTGGATCGCGAAGGCTGCATGGAGTCTTACACTACTCTTAGACTCCGTGCAAGCCTTCGTGAATCCTAATATTTCCTTACCAAATGTTAATAACTGTTAATAAAATTTCCTGAATCAAAAGTATATATATTAAAAGCATTAAATGTAGAACTAGATTCATATTATCAGAAATATTGTACTTCTAAGTCAGGATGAGTCAAGGAGAAAGACAGAAAACTGAGTAACAGATAAGTCTCTCATATGCTACCCCATCATAAAAGAGTATAATCTGTCTAACATATTTAGGAATTTATTTATTTATTTATTTTACATTTGTTGACTGGGAATGTCTGGCTGAGCTGAAGCCCTTTTTCAGCAGAGGCCCGGGGAGAAAAGCTCCAGTACATACTTAATAACCATATGGTACAAGTTACAAGTTTAAAAAAACAACTGGTGAAAAAGCATCTGTACATACATAGTAGAATAGTAGATTTTCACAAATGTTTTACAAGTGGAGTTACAGCAAAATTGGTTTAGAATGGTTAAAATAAAGAAAACATGACAAGATAGTAGTTCAACAATTAAATAAAGGTAAAAAATTTAAAAAAAATACATTTTGTGAACATTTACATGAAGATGTCTATTCAGACAGGAGTTTAATGAGTGGGAAAGCATAGAAGGAGAGTCAGAGGAGAAGGAGAGTTTTCGAGGAGGTTTGAGCACTGGCATATCCACTTTTTGGTAAGATGTTCTTTTAGTGCTAGCTTAAACTTTTTGGGATGAGTCTATGTTCGAATTTCAAGAGGTAGTTTGTTCCATTCCATTGAGGGGTGGTAGCTGTATACGTTTTGACCTGCTTTAGCTTTAGGCGTGCAGATTTTTAGAAGGTCTTGAGAACAGCTATGGAGGTTTCTTGTGGGAGCATAATGGGAGATAATAGGGTGTAAGGCTGGACAAAAGGATGGCTGATATAGGATTGCATGTATAGTTTGGAGCTGAGAGAGAAGGAGGAGTTGAGGCAGTTCTAGCCAGTTTAAGTATTTTAGTGAGACAGTGGTGAGTTCTGTGGGTTTGTTGGGTTGCAAATCTAGCTATTTTGTGGTATGTAGCCTGAAGTCTAGCAGTAAGTGTGGAGTTTAAATTAGTAAAAATTTGAGAGCAGTATGTTAAGCAGGGAAGAAGATAGGCATGGGTGAGGGCTATTTGTCATTCCTGAGTAAGGAATTTGTTATTTCTGTAAAGCAGTCCTAGTTTCTGGTGGGTTTTCCTGATGCAGTTATTTATGTGGAGATCAAATTTGAGCTGGTCATCAATAGTGATGCCTAGCAGTTTTGAACTTGATTCAGGTATGATTGGGGTGTTATTGAGTGAATGGATGGTAAAGGAGGTCTTAATTTGATTTGCTGATTTAGGTAGGAAGAGTAAGATTTTTTTTTAGGATTAACTATGAGTTTTTTATTGGAGAGCCATGTTTCTACAGAGTTCAGTAATGACTGGGTTGCTGTTAAGAGTTCTGAGTGAGAGTTAGTTATAGTTAAAACAGTAGAGTCATCGGCGTATTGTATGATGGAGGAGAGTTGGCAGGAGGTGCATAGTAAGTTTGTGAAGATATTGAATAGCAAGGAAGTGTGTGTATTTTATGTAACTGGTTTGCATGTGACTGTATATATTATTAGACGTATAGTAATGTAAGAGGATGAAATGTAAATCTTTATCAACATTTGATAGACACCTTACAGGATTCCAATCAGGTCAAAAGACTTACTGTCTGTATATGACAATCCTCTAGGCATTTCTCTTGACTATCAAAATTATGAGGATTAATAGTAACATTTATTTGTTTGGAAAATTGTGTTACTTTTATATAACTGAAGAAGCCACAGTCTTACAGTACAGGTAAAGAATATTTTCTTGAGGTTACCCATAATTAGGTGCGAAAGTCTCCACTACTGTATATATACCAACAGTAGATAATCCGATATAAATGCCACAATATAATCAGACTTCAACTGTATGTTATGTGATCTAAGTAACCGTGACCACAAAAGCAGCCTCATATCCTTTAATAATCATCTGTTACCAGTTATATTTGAAAACTAATATATGTCTAGTATAAAACATAAGTAGTAATAACAACAACAGCTTATAGTTCAGGTTCTCCAAAACAGACTAGTTAATTTAGTGGAGCTAGTAAGGGATATATGCATTACTGTAATTGAACTGAACATATAGCTCACTTCATTATAGTACACATTGCTTAGAATGTGTTTTGAGTGTTTTAAATGCTCATTATTAATTCCTTGTGTCTTTTATTCCAAGTAAACAAAATGGACTAAGGAAAGAAAAATCCTTCCTTTAGATAGTTTTCTGTAACAAAATTGCAACGACAGAAATATGAATAATTTTCCCACATTCCTCCCCTCATCCTTTCCATATTCTATTTTTCATATCTCCTTTTTTCTACATATCTTTCTACTTTCCTCTCATTACATATTTCCTTATTTCTCTCTCCCTTCAGTTCCTCTTCTCTCTTCTATTTGTTTTTCATTTCTGTACTCTTTCCTGTCTATTCATCCTTACTATTTCTATTACTTTGTCACTCGTTTCTATCTCTTTTCCATTACTCTCCCTCTTCATCCCCACTCTCTTTCTCCTTTTTAATTTTCTTCTATTTTGAACATTTGTTCTCCCGTTCGATTCTCAGCTGGCGTGCCTTCTGTGTGGAGTCTGCATGTCTTCCCTACGGTCGAGTGGCCTCCGAAAGACATGCGTGAATGGGCGTGCCTTTGTTAAAGGTTGGGCATTGGGCTGGCAACTCGGCACCATAAAAATCTACTGCCAATCATTAGTGGACCAGAGTTCTGCTGTGGCGACCCCAACTGGGAAAAGCCGAAAAGACAAACAATAAAATAGTGTTATCCCCCTCCTTGATTATACACATTGATGTGTAAGACATTTCATGTAACTGAGAAGAGAGAGAGAGGGGAAAAGAAAACTTGTGACCATTGACAGTAACTTTAATACTGCTACTTTATTTGTGATATAGAGATTTCCCATTTTATTTAAGAGCTGGAATATTTAGGTTTCTAAAATGCCAGTATAACTATATTAATAGACAAACAAGTTACCTAACTAAGCACAGTATGCATTTCTGTATGTTGTTTCTCATCTTGATTGTTTTAAGTACACATTGGAAGCTGATGTACAATTTATTTAGTCTACCCTGTAATGAGAAATATTAGTGACAAGCAGGTTTCTGAGAGTCTTCAGTGTTGCAATATTGTATTTCATTAAAGGTTACTGCAGACATGCATTCTGTAATGCAGAAGTTCAGTGGTCACCTTGGACAATTTGTTGCACTTCCATGCTGTCTTTTCTCTCTACCATTGTCATTTGGAAGCAATTAAGCTTGTGTGATAGACAAAAGTGAAGCTTTCCATTTTAGTGGGAAACTTGGAATGGGTTCAGAGAAAACAACCAGCAGCTTGTGCAGAACATGAGTCAGAAGGAGCTGGAAATACATAAGGCAAAAAAACAGATTAATGTTAATGCATAGTATAAATTCAGTGAGATAAACAGTTAATCTGTGTTCCGCCACCCACTTCCTCCACAGAAACATGATAATTATTTTGTAATACTCCACACAGTAACCATACATCCAATGACCAGAACAGAAAAAAAACATTAAAAGACTATTACTTTATTCTATTATTATACAATAGGAAGAACAAAAGACACAAATACAGAAGAGTCAAAACCGGAAAAACCAACAGCAGAATAGAAAGTAAACAAATTGCAATTCAAAGCCATGCACAGCACAAATCTCAGCAATGGAAAAACAAACTTCTCTTCAAAGCCTCCTCCCAGTCTGAGTCCCATAAAAATCATATATCAAAAATATTACTTACTAACAGCTTGTCTATTAAGATATCATAAAATGGTTATCCTCTTAAAGTGTGTAATAAAGGTGGAGGTAAACAATAGATCATTGAACAACATCAGACCCTGCCCACCCAATAAAATCTATTACCCACAATAAGAAATTAAATATTATCCTATTACAATATTCCTACTGTATATATGGCAATATAATATTGAAAGAAAAAATAATATTACCTAATATGAGTGTTCGTCCTTGATGATCCGGGATAATCTTCACAGTAGAGGTTCAGTCATAAAATAAGGGTCAGATGATTTTCTTTAAATTTCTTACTAGTTTTATCTTTGGTGTCTATAGTAGATTTAGCTGCTTGTCTTTTCAGGCTGGGTAGAGACAAGTCCATTTCTTCAATTCTGTCCAACAAGTTATTTATTTTTTTAACAACGTCTAGTGCTTCTTGCATAGTGTTGAATATTCTTTGACCTTCTCGTAGAGAGATTTTTATTCTGGCAGGAAATATAATTTGTGCTTTAATGTCAGATTTCTTCAATTTCTTGATTAAGGGGATACCTGCTTTTCTTTTGTCTATTAGTGTAGTGGTATAATCATTATCAAATCTGACACCGTTCCCATTTATTTGAACTGGAGTGCCCAACCAGGCAGCTCTCAGAATAAGATCCTTATCCTGTGTTGACAAAAATTTAGCAATTGTAGATCTTGAAGCTGATGTGTTTTTTGATATGGAAATATTTGGCATGGACCTGTGGGCTCTCTCTATTCCATAGAATAAAGATGTAGGTAAATGTAATGCCTTTGGCAGACAGTCATTTAGGAGTTGAACCATGTTGTTACCTTCCATTCTTTCTGGGATTCCATATATTCTAATATTGTTCCTTCTTGATGTGCTTTCTAGGTATTCCACCTTCTCTAGTAATAAGTTGTTTTGTTTTAATAAGAATTCTATCTGGCTTTCATTCTAATTTTGTCTTCCATCTATCTTATTAAGAGAATATTCTATAGCTGTTATTTGATCAGAATGTTTTGTGATGATTTCCTTAATTATATACATTTGTTTCTTTCTTTCTTCAAATTGTCCGTAATATTTTCCAAGTTATCCATCTTTATGAAGAGGTCTTGCATACTGATTATAATTGTTTGCAATTCATTCTTCATAGAATTATCTTGGAGAGAAGCCTTTGAATGACTTACAGTTGTTACAGTCTGTAGAACTTCTGACAGGATAAACTCCTAAATGCTCCTGTAGAAATTAAATTTCGATTCAATAAAGTTACCGGATTATTGTGGTAACATGTAGAGACAAAAATATTCAAAGTTTTTAATATTAAAATAACAAAATCCTATCAGAGAACTTTGGCTTTGCCTTAAAATACTTTTTGTGCTGTCATGTGCTTGGGATCGTAGCCAGGCCCCCCTTATTCATCTTCTTATCAAGGATCGTATACCTCCATAAGATTTGTATTTTTTAAAGAAATTGATTTTTCCTTCTTTTGAGACTGCAAGAACTACAGCTATACCTTGGAAACACTCCTAGTGATGATTACTTCATCTAGAAGAATTTCTAAATTGTAAACCTTGTGTGTAAAACCTCTGTAGTTAATATTTCACAATGATAATGTCTTATATCATCTGAGTAGAATATGAGGCTAATGACCCTAAAGGGTCTTTATAAGCCTGACCATGCTTCCCAGAAATTTTAGACAGGTTTTGTAGAAGAGGGGTGTATGTATGTATGTGTATATATATATATATATATATATATATATATATATATATATATATATATATATATATATATATATGACTTAGGCATGAATGGGCAAGCATTTACAAGCTTCCTCTCTTTCTTTGTGGACTAACCCATGTTTTATACCCATGATTACCACTGAAGCAAACTTCAGGTCATTTAGTGAACCTACCCTTTTTTTTACCTCCAAATTAATGCAACTGAGGCAAATACTTATGATATGAATGCATATACAAAGACAGCCCAAATTTTATGTGCAAAAATCAAATGCATGCATGCATTTATACCTGTAGCATGGGTCATATGGTGGGATAACAAAGTCCAAGTAGATGGCAGTGGGTCAGTAGCTCAGAGCCCTCAAATATCACACTGTGGGCTCATCTTAGCTAATGTTATCTAAGTAAACAACATCCACATAAGCAGCTATTGCCCAAAGAACCCCACTTTAAAGAGGAAATCCTTGGACCCCCCCCCCCACATTACAGCGGAGGTTCATCTTAGCTAGTCTTACCTAATGTAGGTGTGCTTATCTAGCTACATCAACAACTTCATGCTTGTTATATTCATTGTTACAGTTAACCAGTATGGGGCAGTTAACCTACACTGTGTCCTTCCTAGTGGTGGTGTTACCTTTCTCCTGATGTTTTACTCGGGTATTGTTCTCCAGTTGCTATCACTTTTTGATATTGCAGTTTTACTTCTGGTTGAGCTGTTTTAAGTTACTGTACAGCTGTAGTAGTAGTTTATCTTTTTGTTGTTCATGGGTTGTTACAAGGCTAAAATCCTGTAGCGCCTTTACAAACCTTGCAGTGCACCCCAAACCATTTGCGTCCTGGTTGTCATAGGTATCTATACGGGGTATGTTAGTAGGGAGGTAACTAAGGATATGTGGGGGTACGTTAAGATAATACTTTTCTTATTAATGGCCTCTGTTAATAAGGGACATGAGGGTCAGACTGGGGGTAAATATACAATTTCTCATCCAGTTTTTAAGGTTTTGTTTGAATAGGGTCAGGGATTACCTCTGTTTCACATGGATGGGGAGCTTATTACATAGTGCAGTGATCCTTTGGGACTCATATCTGTCTGTCTAGCATGTTCTGTTTATGTCACAAATGAAATTCAAATCACTGGATCTAGTGGTTCTGGTGCTGTTTCTTTTGCGCATGTGCAACAGATCCATCAGGGCTGGGTCTGGGGAAGTCCTGTAAGCCAGGCAATGATAACCTCTAAGTAGCTTGTAGAAGACTTAATACAGAGACAGTGCCCTTAGAAAATCCGTGTAGGACAGGGTGTTCTTGCCCTGAATTCTGTTAGTGACAGACCATTGTGAGCATTCCAGCTGTTGTATGTGTCTTGTTAGATGCATTCCAAAGGGGGCATGGTACTCTGATAGGTCTGTTAAGGGACAAGTAGAGTGGTACTTTAACTTCCTTGGTTCTGCATGCAATAGCCTTACCCTACCATAACATGCTGGAGAGACAGATGTGTGTCCCAAATACACTGAGTTTAAGACCATGGCTTTGGCATCATTTATTAGTCAGAGACAGATCTGCTTGAAGAATGCTAGTTTCTGCAGGGAAGTTGATGATAACCCCCAGCTTGCAATCATCTACAAACTTAGTCAGCCATAAACCTTCAGCTTTTGCTTCCATTTCAGAGTGATAGATGCCAAAAAGGGGCAGGCCCTAGTACCAAGCCTTAGGGGACTCCGCTAGTGACTGGCCTCTTGGTGGAAGTAGCCTCTTCTATTTTGACTTCCTGGGTTCTATAAGAGTGGCCAACTGGCTTTCTAGTGGGTGATAAAAAGGTTTATACCCACATTCGTGAGCTTGTCTATAATGCCTAAGTCAGGTATTGTATCAAAAGTCTTGACCAGGTCGAGGTAAGCCATGTGCGCAGTCTTACCTTTATTCAGTGCTTTAGTGACCCTCTCAAAAAGTCCACCAGATTTAATAGGCATGCCCTCCCTTTAACAAAGCTGAACTGTAATGGGGACCAGTATTTTCAGGTTACCTATGTTCTCATTATCCTGTCCATAATGATTCTTTCTATGGCCTTACATATGTGGATGGTAATACGTATGGGCCTATAGTTACCAGGATCAGTGGTTGGACCTCCTTTATGCAAGGGAATAACTTTAGCCATCTTCCATTCCTTGGGCACAAAACCTGACTGAAAGCTCCAGTTGAAAAGTGATTCAACTGTACTAGAGAGATCATGTTTCATGCTATTAATTAAACATCCCAGGAAGTTATCTGGGACCATCAATGCAGTCTTTTTGGACTTGAAATGCATTACTGACTTGTTCTCTAGTAAAGGTTGGGGGGATTGTGTTATGTGGTATTTTCTTTGAACTATCAGGGGAGTGGGAGGGGATTTGAGTTGAACATGTCAGCCAAAAGGTTGGCAGTGGCCTCCAGTTCAGTGTGAGTGATGCCATTTAGAATACGTTTTGTGCATTGTTTTGTATTTCCCCTGAGGTTACGGACATAGCTGTAGAAAGCTTTGTGGATGACCTTTGCCTGAGAAGCTATTTTTTCTTCAAATTTAGCCTTGAAGGCTTGCAGGGAGTGGAGTTTCTAGTTAAGCCTTCTAGCACTGAACAGTACCACCTTCAGATATTCCTTTATAGGTTCAGTTCAGTTGGTAGGTTTAAATGTATGATAAAAAAATCCAAACTTTATTCACTACTAGATAAGTGCTTTTATTTCACTGCATGTAAAAAAACTTCCTCAGGTAAAATACCTAGAAAACATTCAGTGTTTAAATACATTAAAAAAATCATATGATAAAACTTGCCTGTATTAACGTGATTGTGTGCAGCTGATCCAGAAATCCATTAACTAAAATGTTCACATTGACATTTCTCTTTAAAAAAGAATTCTCACATGCTTTTAAGCCCAAATACACACAGACATTTTTGAGCAAATATTTATGTTTTTAGGGTTTTTATTTTAAGCAGAGGTGTTATGTTAATGTGGACATTCAACCCTGGCCAGTAATATGAATTTAGATGCAACTGCCAAAATAACTCTTTTTCTAATAAAACTGACCAGGGACCTCCCTGTTCATTAGGGGTAACTTTCTCCAACACGTTAAAGTTAAAGAAATACCCTTCATGCTCTTTGATATGTTTTGCCAGTGCATTAATGCTTTTTCTTTTCCAAATGTCATAATTGTGTACAGGAATGCATGGAGCATGCTATCCCAAATAAAACCAAGACTCACTCCTCCAAAGGCAGGAGACCTGTCTGGTGGACCTCGGCCATAAATAAGCTATATAACAGAAGAAGGAAGCTACTACATGATAGAGTAAAATCCCACAAAGGGAAGGCGTCTCTGATCAGTACTAGCAAGAAACTACGATCCCTCATAAAATCATCTAAGGCAAGCTTCGAAAGAAAAATTGCACAAGACACTAAGCATAATCACAGGGCCTTCTTTAGTTATCTCAGGAACCTGGGAGGCAACTCCCAGATATGCTCTGAGTTAGTGCAAAATGACAAAAAATACACTGAACCCACAGACATTGCCAACATCCTGGCAGAAAGGTTCAGTGCAAACTTCTCCCCCCTTTCCCCTCCAAAAGAGCAAATGTTTATCCCAACAGAATGTAGCCTCCCTGTGATCACAGATGCACAGGTGAGAGCTGCCCTCTCCAAAGCAAAAAACACAGCATCAATGGGACCAGACGGTGTCCCGGGCTGCGTCTTACATGAGCTCCAAGAAGAACTAAACCCTCACTTAAAGACACTGTTCAATCTCAGCCTTACTACAGGATATGTACCCAAGGAATGGCGTACAGCAACAGTGGTCCCGCTCCACAAAGGTGGCGCCACAACAGACCCCGAAAACTATCGCCCTATAAGCCTGACCAGCGTGGTCTGCAAGGCTATGGAGCATATCATCATGGAAATCATAAACAAGGACATTGGGAACCTCCAGACACTGGATCCTACCCAATTCGGCTTTGTTAAAGGCAGATCTTGCCTCTTGAACCTGGTCGACTTCTTTGAAACTGTTAGCAAAGCCATAGATGAAGGGAAGGTAGTCCACACTGCCTACCTGGACCTCACAAAAGCCTTTGACACAATACCCCACTCGGGCATCATAAATAAGCTCACCAGCTTAAATATCAACCCCTATGTCACAAGATGGATTGCAAACTGGCTCAGGTATAGAACCCACATGGTCAGAATTGCAGGTGCTATGTCAGACTATAAACCAGTTACAAGTGGCATCCCACAAGGCTCAGTCCCGGGACCCCTCTTGTTCGGTATATATTTCTCCGAGGTACAGGCTAACACGGGTGGACTGTGGCTGGCAAAGTTCGCAAACGACTGCAAACTGGGCGCCATAATAGACTCTCCGGCTGACACGAGCATCCTCCAAAAGGGTCTCACAGAGATGGATAATTGGTGCCAGGGCCGTGGCCTAAAGCTAAATGCCAAAAAGTACATTGTCATCCCCTTTGGGAAAAACAAAGTGCCCACAAATTACCACATAGGTGGTAATCCATTAAGTATGGAAGAAGTAATTAGGGACTTGGGGACCCAAGTAGATAGTAATCTCTCCTTTGACAATCCCGTTGCCAAAGTAGTTAGAAAGACCTTCTATATAGCCCACCTTATCATGAAAGGGTTCACATCTAGATCAAGAGAGGTCATTGTGCCCCTCTACTCATCACTTATCAGGTCCATAATTGAATACAATACCCCATTTGGGGTGTACCTTACCCGACACCTGCAGCAACTGGAAAGACCCCAAAAGTACCTCACCAAGAGGATCAAGGGACTCAGATGCCCTATGCACTTTGGCTAAAGAAACTCCAGCTCTACTCAGTTGCGTACCGCCTACTCAGAGGCAATCTGTGTCTGACGTATAAAGCCATGTCCTACCCAGAATTAATGGACATTCCCCACCTCAAGAAATCCAAATCCCTTAGAGCTACAGGCTCCAGGGACTTGAACCTCAACACAGAAATAAATAGGACATGCTGGAAGGACAGATTCATATCCCAGAGGTTCCCCTCACTCTGGAACAAAATCTCAATCCATGTTAGGCAGAGGCCCTCACTGACCCTATTCAAGAGAAATGTTGACGAGTGGATGGGAGACTGTAAGTTTACCCCTGGGATCTCCACTGTGTCCTTGCTAGACAGAGGTACAGTAAACTAACCTTAATATGGCTACCTTCTGTGACCTACTATACAGAGGCACAGTCAACTAATCTAAAAGGGTGGCAAATGCCAAACACACTCTGGCTAGGCTTATAAGTGCCCTAGGGCAGATAGCCTAGTATCAACCTATGAACCTATGAACAAATTAGATTGTGGAGCCTACGCTCTATTTTTCCCACATAGAAGCACTGGAAGTGTTGGCAAAGTGCTATGTAGACCAACCCCATGCTTTCACAATCATAGGTTCATAGGTGTGTACTAGGCTAATGGCCCTGGGGCCTTTACAAGCCTAGCCCATAGAAGTGCCCTGGCATTGTTGCACCTGTCATTAGTTCCCAGTGCCTCTATCAAGTAGAGCCACTGGGGTGATCCCCAGGGTGAACTTTCTATTTCCCATCCACTCATCAAGATTTCTCTTGAAGAAGGCTAGTGAGGTGCTCTACTTGACATGTATGGGAAATCTATTCCAGAGCATCGGCAGTCTCTGGGTTATGAACTTGTCCCTTCAGCATGTTCTGTTGATTGTGGCAATGAGGCTGAGGTCTCTGGAGCATGTGGTGCGGAGGGATTGGGATTTCTTTAGATGTAGCATTTCTAACAGAGCTAGGTCAGACATGGCTTTGTAAGTCAAGCATAGATTTCCTCTTAGTAGATAATATGAGACAGAGACTAGCTGGAGTTTTTTGTCTGTCCATGTAGGCGATGTGTTTTAGGCCTGGTGTCCTCTTTGTGAGGTACCTTTGTGGCCTCTCCAGCTGTTGCATGTGTCTAGTGAAGTACATGCCAAATGGGGCATTATACTCTATGATTGGTCTAATGAGGGAATAGTAGACAGAAATGATGGCATCTTTCTTCCTGGATGCAAAACCCTTGGTAATGAGATGTGCCACATAGAAGTACTTTCTGACCACAGTGGCACTGTGGTGATCAAAGGAGAGGCTGCTGTCAACATTTGCCCCAGATCTCTCATAACACCTTCAGTATTCAGTTGGCTCCTATCGATGTGGTAATTAGTGGAAACAGTTTTTCTCAAAGGTGATGACGCATTAGGAGAGTGTCAAGATTTTCTGCTACTGTCTTTGTTTTGGTTTAGCTGTCAGGTCATGTGATCCTAATATTTACATTCAGGCTGCTCTGACTCTTTGAGCTCAGGTTTCAGTACACTGGGGGATGGGTACATCTTACTTCCAGAAAGCCTAACAATTTCCTGTGTGTGCTGCTTTTATTTACAGCCCATACTGACAGGGGAACTTCTCTTTGAAATGTAAAGAAGTAGTGCTTATAAGGCTTACTGTTGTTTTTTCATTGTATTTAAAAGGTTTATACTTTCATTTAGCATGCACACACTGCTCTGTATCTTTTTCATTACTTTCAGCAGCTATGGAAAAATGCATGGCTTTGCTCATGTCCTTCACCAGGCTAATCAAATAAATCCTTAATTTTTAAATATTCATTCTCTGATACTGTCTTGCTGCACTATTTTACAGAACTGAACATTTCTTGCCTCTTTTACCTATACCTCACAGTGCTGTTATCACTATACAAGCCCTAACTTTTCTTTCTCCTTTTTGCTTCTTCCCTCTCCATGCTCCTCACTTTATTAATAAACACATAACATTTCTACCTCACTTTCCCTCTCCTAAAAATCCCCTCCTCTCAACTCTGCACTATAAGATATGTGTAGTAAGTACATTTGAATACACAAAAAATTAAGTGACTCTCAAGCAGAATCAGATTGATCTGAATCGTATTTTGGTTAAGATCTGTAGTCTCATGTATATGGGCTCCTTAGTAATGTCTAATCTCTGTAATTAATATGCTACTATGTTTCATGTAGTATATGTACAATGTATGTACTAGCCATTATTTATTTACTTCCTTGTATGTGAAAACGATTAAATTGATTCTGAACCTTTTCTCCCTGGGCATCCCCTGTATATGGGCTTCCACCCGGTCATACTTTCACAGTCAACAAATGGCAAGTACATGCATAAACACATACATACATAAGTAACTAGATAAATTACAGATTACCCTAGTTGTATGTGTTTTCTGCTAAAAGTAATAAATATACTGGTTTCATTTTATAATCCAGTCTGGAATGATGTTCACTTACAGATGTAACTGCTCATTGAGGTTCTTTTTCCATACATGTCCAGACTAGCACCGTGGTCATACTGCATATGTCAATTTTTTTGGTCGCTGAATCATTCCTGAAGTGACTGCTCAGTTGCATAGTTTTTGCCTATTTTTCCTTAGATGTAAAACAGGCCAGTTAATTCCTATGTACATATTATTCATTTGAGAATTAGTCTTACTGTTGCAATGATGTAAGGAAGGTAACAGAACCAGAATGTCACAGACTTTTTAGGCAGCACGGTACAGAATTACAAGCACACATATATGTCCCTTTCAGCTTGTTGCTGTGGTAGGTCCTACTGGTTTTAGTTATTCTCTAAAGGCTCAATTATGGTGATACCTCTCAGCCTAGTAGTTTCAGAAATCTACTTAAGGTGGAACCACTCCCCCAAAATAAGAGCAGGTTTTCAATACTGCCCTTATGAATAGAAATGGTTGTCCGAAAGAACTAGTCAGAAAATCCAATCTATGTCATTATTTAGCATATTCTGTCCTCATGGATTTACATGCAGAGCACATTTATGATGAATAGCTCAGATATACGGGTTATCACTCTGGACTTTCTGGAAGACAAGGCCCTTGCCCTGTATTATGTCTCATACAGGCTTTTATAGGGGAGATCTATGCCCGGCCTACAGGGCATTGTCAGACCCCACTCTGATGAATCTCCTGCATATTCACAAAATACGCAGCACCAGAATTACATGTTCTAAACACTTAAAGCTTGCCTGTGATATAAATAGGACCTGCTGCAGAGATAGGTATGTATCCCAGAGACTACTCTATCTATGGATCAGGCTCCACATCCATGTGAAGCACAGTTCCTCCCTAACCCAATTCATGAGCAACTTGTACAATTTATTTATTTCTTTATTTCCAGTTAGATTACCGGTGAAGTCGATTGTCCCCAGAGAACCCATTTTAAGTGGAGGTCCGGGGAGAAAGGCTCCATGAAACACATTCCAGTAACGATAGCATATCAAATAATACAAAGCGTGAGCACTGTTGCCCATAGTGTAAAAATATTGTGCAGATAAATTTTAACAAATTCACACAGTAAAAGTCAAAAGCTGTTTCCAAGATTTACAGAGTGTGAGACAATTGCATGGGAAACCACAAATTCATCCCTCGTTTGGCACAGGTAACCTGTAAATGGTTCATCTCCCAGGCCCATGCTTACACTTATCAAGGTTAACAGAACTTGTAAGAGATTTGGGATGCATGGTTAAGCTTAAAAAGGCACTTGTGGTCGTTACTGTAGTAAACACCTATGAACAATGGTCATTTGCGAGCTATGATTATTCCAGATGTCCTTTCTAGAGTACTACATGAAGTATTAGTCATGATGTAGAAGGAATAGTTCTGAATGATACCAAAAAAAATTTTACATTATAAGCATGCAACATCCAAGCTGCACGAACCAAAAGCAGAGGAGAGTGATGCGAATTACATAGGGTGCTGGATTAACAAGTGCAAGGCACAGTGTATTGTTTAAGTGCACCCTAAGTCCATACCAGCCAAAAGACTATTGTGGTGCAGTGTGTAGATTTCCACACCGGTAAACATGTTGTGCATGACACATGAGCATGTGCACAAACACTGCTGGTGCAGTATGTCTGTAACACCATCATAGGTACTGTCAAAAAAAAAAAACAGTCATCCATAGGCATATCATAACAAATGGCTCCCCCATCTCCACCACAACCAGTACCTACTATCCATATCTGTTACCAAGCAACAGACTTGAAATAGCCTATGTATATGTCACAAAAATTCCACTAAAGCTAAAACTCCACAAACTAACCCTTTCATGGAGTAAAGAGACACATCTATACAAAAGTACATTATGTACTTATAATATATGAGGTATCTGCTTCCATACTCTCTACCTGGCATATTCTGACTTCCTCATCTGGGTATTGTCACTACTACTTATTATAACAGTCCCCTGGATTCAGCAAGCCATGCATGGTGTGCAGGACTAGTGCTGGAGCAACAGCATGCAATATGTCTGCCGTGCGATCCAGGAATAAGTTGTAGTCACATGCAGGAGCGTGCATGAGTGCTCCTGCACTAGTCCTGCATGGACTCATCCCCTGTATGCACATCACCCAATTTTCAGGTGAAATCCATGCAAATGAGGTGATTTTGTGATCCAGGAAGTTGTAAGCTGGCCGTGCAACAATAGTGTAATCTGCATAAATGTACTTGGCCACTAACCGAGTACATTTCGGAAAAATACAAAGCGGAACCATGATAGCCTCAAATAAAGGGTGTATATTATGTAGAAAGCATGCCAATGGCCATTGGCATGAAAAACAGTTACAAAAATAAAAAAATTAACTTTTAATTTTTTTTAGCCGATCTTGCCCGTTTAAGCATAGGGCAGCGGCTCGCAAACATGATTGGGTGAAAATTAACACAAAAAACTAAAATAAGCATTCTAACCAAAATCTCTATTTTGCCATTATACTCAATGGCAGGCAGAAGACAACATGGCCAATGAATAGTGGTTGCTAAGTGGGGAGGCTCAATGAGAGACCTGTAACTATGCATCAGCAGGCAGTCCTATGCAAATGAGGGGAATGATACTGAATCCCTGATTTCCCCTGCATGCATTTCAGCACCCAAAAGTGTAAGAGCAGGAATAGCTTGGTCCAAACCTAGAAGCTAGCTGACATCATAGAGGGGTGTGTCAGGCATATTGTAAGCAGATTGGAGCCCTGTGGCTCGCATTTGCCCTTAGCTTAGCAGAGCTAAGCAAGGTGGTGTGTCTCAGGTTGCCAAGTACTCTTTACATTGCCTAAGCGGGTGTGCACAACACGCATTGGGTTTAAAGGGGAAAAAAAAAGTAAACCAGCAAATAGCAGCTCTGTGCATATTTGAGCACTCTGTTTACGCGGTGCACCCCCAGTCTTAAACAGGAAGGCAATGGTAAGGGAAAACAGAAGTCGGAAGGTAATCAGGGAGAACTAGCATAGCTGGCAGGTGAAATGTATCATAATCAGCCAATTACACAGGCAGCAGCCCAGCCCAGAACACTACTTTAAACTATTCAAACACCTTTTCCTCTGGTTTTCCCACATACTCTACACCATCGGTGTATACAAGTGGGTGAACTTTAACAAACAAAAACAACCAAATGATAGGGGCTACAATAGCTATCATACAACAACAAGTGGATAGTGAGGATCACAATGCTGTTGACCAACCCACAGTGAGATGGATAAGACTGTACAGACCCAGGGTAACCTACCAGTGTCTACATGAGCTGGCAATAGTGGAGCATTATAGGGTGGACAGGGACCTCATACAGCAAATTGTTGAGCTGTGCCAGCCATGCCTCACACACACAACTAACAGAGGGGAACCCATCCCAGTGGATACCAAGGTATGTGTAGGCCTAAGAATGATAGCTACAGGAACCTTCCAAAGGACAACTGGGGATATAATGTGCATCTGACAGGCATCAACATCCAGGGTACTACACCAGTTCATTGATACCATGTCAGCACATGCTGGTGAGCATGTATATTTCCCCAACACCCATGAGGTGTTGGCCAGCAATATACATCTCTTCCAACAAATAGCAGAATACCCTGAGGTAGTGGGTGCTATAGACTGCAAGCACATATGCATCAAAGCACCACCCAGTGAGTGAGGTAAGGCCTACATCAACCACAGGGGCTTCCCCTTCATCAACTGCCAGGTTGTGTGCGATACCCAGGGCATATTAATAAATGTGTGTGCTGGCTGCCGTGGAAGCTATCACGATTCCCACATCTGGCATCTGATGCAGCTGTACCAGAGATTTTCCAAAGGGGACAGCTCTTATGGTCACCTAGTGGGGGATGCTGGTTATGCACTGGATCCGTGCCTGATGACACCCATCAGAAATGCACACACACCCATACAAGAACTCCATAATGAGGCACACACACTGACCATAATTATAATAAAGCTTGTGTTTGCGATGCTCAAGTCATGGTTCTGGTGCCTGTATACATCCAGTGGAGCCTTGTAGTAATCACCAGCTACATGTACTCAAATTGTCATCTTATGTGCCATGCTACACAATATGATCCTGTGGAAACAGCTTCAGCAGGAACAGCACGGGGCAGGGTCACACAGCCCCCCACCATTGCCAAGGCCTGCACAGCCACAGAGTGACTTGGAGGAGGAGCAACATGAGCCTGCCCCAGTAGGAAGAACGAGGTGTGCTCGCTATGCCCTGGTATTTGGCAAAGAGGCAACACATAGCACATACACTGACACAGGAGGGACCCAGGGAATTACACTTTTCTCTGACGCACAGATACAGTAAAAGGGATGTCAAACATGACACTACCTGTGCCCAACCACGTTTAGGGAGTGTACTATATGCATCTGACATAGGCAGCCCTCCAGCACCATCATCCTCAATACTGGCACACCCCCAAGGTAAGTCACTCACCTTACCAATTGCCAACTGGAGTAGTATGTGTTGTTACCTGTATCTATGGTATTGATGTGAGCATGGAGGGAATTGGGTGGCAGAATGGGATGCCAGCAGATATTAGACACCTATAGTGGCAACATGAGATCTGTAACAAATACTGGTGTCACCATAGTAGCCAGTACTACACATGATGACAAAACCCACTGCAGGAAATGTGCTGGTCCACATCTGTGTCTATATGACACACTCATGCCAGTCAGGGAGGTTCACATACCCAACAACATTCTCAGCCAGCAGGACAAGTGTAGATAAACACAATCAAAGGCTGTACTAAAGCCTCTGAATGATGCTTATGGGTAACCCCCCCCCCCTCAGGCATACACAGACAGATTACATCAGGTCAGGTAGTTGGATATTAGTTCTGAAGGGTAGGAAGTTAGAAACTAATATGTAAGTCAATCAAACCTAAGAACTGTAGTATACTCATATGCCTCTAGTCAGCATGATAGGTTAGAAAACAGAATGAAATAGAGTACCGGACATACCAGTAGAGTCACAGCGAACATGTACAAGTGTCAGGTGTGCCCCCCAATCCTATGTAAATGGGAAACAGTCAGGTGTGCCCCACCCATATCCTATGTAGACATGTAGTAACAGTCATGTGCACCCCCCCATCCTATGCAGACATGTAGTAACATCAGGTGTGCCCCCCCAATCCTATGTATAAATGTAACAGTCAGCTGTGAGCCCCCCCTCTCCCATCTAGCCCTGTAGAAACAGGTGTGCCTCACCCAATCCTATGTAGACATGTAGTAACAGTCAGGTGTGCCCCCCAATCCTATGTAGACATGTAGTAACACTCAGGTGTGCCCCCCAATCCTATGTAGAAATGTAGTAACAGTCAGGTGTGCCCCACCCCACTCGCCTGTGGCAATATAGAAAGATTATGGTGTGCCTCCCATATCCTATGTAGAGATCTAGTAACAGTCAGGTGTGCCCCCCAAATACTATGTAGACATGTAGTAACAGTCAGGTGTGCCCCCCAATCCTGTGTAGTAATGTAGAAACAGTTAGTTGTGCCCCCCATACCTATGTAGACATGTAGTAACAGGTGTGCACCCCCAATCATGTGTAGAAATGTAGTAACAGTCAGGTGTGCCCCCCACTCATGTGTAGCAATGTAGAAACAGTCAGGTGTGCTCCCTAATCCTATGTACACATGTAGTAACAGTCAGGTGTGCCCTCCCAATCCTACGTAGAAATGTAGTAACAGTCAAGAGTGCCCCCAGAATCCTGTGTAGCAATGTAGAAACAGTTGGGTGTGCCCCGAATACCTATGTAGACATGTAGTAACAGTCAAGTGCCCCCCCCACAATCTTATGCAGAAAAGTCGGAAGGTAATCAAGGAGAACTAGCATAGCTGGCAGGTGAAATGTATCATAATCAGCCAATTACACAGGCAGCAGCCCAGCCCAGAACACTACTTTAAACTATGCAAACACCTTTTCCTCTGGTTTTCCCACATACTCTACACCATCGGTGTATACAAGTGGGGGAATTTTAACAAACAAAAACAACCAAATGATAGGGGCTACAATAGCTATCATACAACAACAAGTGGATAGTGAGGATGACAATGCTGTTGACCAACCCACAGTGAGATAGATAAGACTGTACAGACCTAGGGTAACCTACCAGTGTCTACATGAGCTGGCAATAGTGGAGCATTATAGGGTGGACAGGGACCTCATACAGCAAATTGTTGAGCTGTGCCAGCCATGCCTCACACACACAACTAACAGAGGGGAACCCATCCCAGTGGATACCAAGGTATGTGTAGGCCTAAGAATGATAGCTACAGGAACCTTCCAAAGGACAACTGGGGATATAATGTGCATCTGACAGGCATCAACATCCAGGGTACTACACCAGTTCATTGATACCATGTCAGCACATGCTGGTGAGCATGTATATTTCCCCAACACCCATGAGGTGTTGGCCAGCAATATACATCTCTTCCAACAAATAGCAGAATACCCTGAGGTAGTGGGTGCTATAGACTGCAAGCACATATGCATCAAAGCACCACCCAGTGAGTGAGGTAAGGCCTACATCAACCACAGGGGCTTCCCCTTCATCAACTGCCAGGTTGTGTGCGATACCCAGGGCATATTAATAAATGTGTGTGCTGGCTGCCGTGGAAGCTATCACGATTCCCACATCTGGCATCTGATGCAGCTGTACCAGAGATTTTCCAAAGGGGACAGCTCTTATGGTCACCTAGTGGGGGATGCTGGTTATGCACTGGATCCGTGCCTGATGACACCCATCAGAAATGCACACACACCCATACAAGAACTCCATAATGAGGCACACACACTGACCATAATTATAATAAAGCTTGTGTTTGCGATGCTCAAGTCATGGTTCTGGTGCCTGTATACATCCAGTGGAGCCTTGTAGTAATCACCAGCTTCATGTACTCAAATTGTCATCTCATGTGCCATGCTACACAATATGATCCTGTGGAAACAGCTTCAGCAGGAACAGCACGGGGCAGGGTCACACAGCCCCCCACCATTGCCAAGGCCTGCACAGCCACAGAGTGACTTGGAGGAGGAGCAACATGAGCCTGCCCAAGTAGGAAGAACGAGGTGTGCTCGCTATGCCCTGGTATTTGGCAAAGAGGCAACACATAGCACATACACTGACACAGGAGGGACCCAAGGAATTACACTTTTCTCTGACGCACAGATACAGTAAAAGGGATGTCAAACATGACACTACCTGTGCCCAACCACGTTTAGGGAGTGTACTATATGCATCTGACATAGGCAGCCCTCCAGCACCATCATTCTCAATACTGGCACACCCCCAAGGTAAGTCACTCACCTTACCAATTGCCAACTGGAGTAGTATGTGTTGTTACCTGTATCTATGGTATTGATGTGAGCATGGAGGGAATTGGGTGGCAGAATGGGATGCCAGCAGATATTAGACACCTATAGTGGCAACATGAGATCTGTAACAAATACTGGTGTCACCATAGTAGCCAGTACTACACATGATGACAAAACCCACTGCAGGAAATGTGCTGGTCCACATCTGTGTCTATATGACACACTCATGCCAGTCAGGGAGGTTCACATACCCAACAACATTCTCAGCCAGCAGGACAAGTGTAGATAAACACAATCAAAGGCTGTACTAAAGCCTCTGAATGATGCTTATGGGTAACCCCCCCCCCTCAGGCCTACACAGACAGACTACATCAGGTCAGGTAGTTGGATATTAGTTCTGAAGGGTAGGAAGTTAGAAACTAATATGTAAGTCAATCAAACCTAAGAACTGTAGTATACTCATATGCCTCTAGTCAGCATGATAGGTTAGAAAACAGAATGAAATAGAGTACCGGACATACCAGTAGAGTCACAGCGAACATGTACAAGTGTCAGGTGTGCCCCCCAATCCTATGTAAATGGGAAACAGTCAGGTGTGCCCCACCCATATCCTATGTAGACATGTAGTAACAGTCATGTGCACCCCCCCCATCCTATGCAGACATGTAGTAACATCAGGTGTGCCCCCCCAATCCTATGTAGAAATGTAATAGTCAGCTGTGAGCCCCCCCACTCCCATCTAGCCCTGTAGAAACAGGTGTGCCTCACCCAATCCTATGTAGACATGTAGTAACAGTCAGGTGTGCCCCCCAATCCTATGTAGACATGTAGTAACACTCAGGTGTGCCCCCCAATCCTATGTAGAAATGTAGTAACAGTCAGGTGTGCCCCACCCCACTCACCTGTGGCAATATAGAAAGATTATGGTGTGCCTCCCATATCCTATGTAGAGATCTAGTAACAGTCAGGTGTGCCCCCCAAATACTATGTAGACATGTAGTAACAGTCAGGTGTGCCCCCCAATCCTGTGTAGTAATGTAGAAACAGTTAGTTGTGCCCCCCATACCTATGTAGACATGTAGTAACAGGTGTGCACCCCCAATCATGTGTAGAAATGTAGTAACAGTCAGGTGTGCCCCCCACCCATGTGTAGCAATGTAGAAACAGTCAGGTGTGCTCCCTAATCCTATGTACACATGTAGTAACAGTCAGGTGTGCCCTCCCAATCCTACGTAGAAATGTAGTAACAGTCAAGAGTGCCCCCAGAATCCTGTGTAGCAATGTAGAAACAGTTGGGTGTGCCCCGAATACCTATGTAGACATGTAGTAACAGTCAAGTGCCCCCCCACAATCTTATGCAGAAAAGTAGAAATGGTCTGGTGTGCCCCCCAATCCGATGTACACATGTATTAGCAACAATCAGGTGTGCCCCCCACTCTTATGTAGAAATGTAGTAACAGTCAGGTGTGTCCCCAATCCTAGGTAGAAATGCAGTAGCATGTATGTGTAGGTATAATACCAGTGGAGCACAGATGCCCAGAGGTGGCCAAGGTAGCAGTTTAGATTGTAGAATTTGTACAATATGCAGGTATGCGTGTGTTAGGTTGGTGTGTGTTTCATATTGTGTGAGAGAGGTCACTATGTATGCATGTTGAGGTTTTACCTGGTGGCCATTGCCCACTACTGCCGATGACAGGGCCAAGTCCTCACAACTACAGTGCACCAGACAATCCCCACCAGTATAACACATGCTATGAGTAAGCCATTGTAAATGTATGGTGGTAATATGTGTCACCATCTCAAAAATGGACATGGCATGGCTGTTGGCCTAGATATACAAGCAGTACACAGGGAAATGTACCCCAGACATACAGTATATAATGTGCAACTGTAAAATGGACACACCCTTGGAATTGTACATACAGGTATGCATCACATTATCTGGCCCTGTAGTAGGGAATAGCAGTGTCTTCTGGCCAAACACTTGTAGATCACAAAGGTGATAGGACCGATGTAGTGGGGAACAGCTGATGTACCTGCACATGACACCATAACTGGAATGCC
>NC_056732.1:1873848581-1873894062 GCF_019279795.1 Protopterus annectens
TATTAGCACTCGAACATCTACATTTATGGTAGGTACAAAACTGTACTTTCCTCCTCCCTGGGATCTTAATTTTGTTTTGGAGAAACTGACTCTGAGCCTACAGCTTCAGCTTCCTTGCAACACTGTTCTTGGAAGACTGTTCTGTTAGCCCTTACTTTCAGCCAAATGGATATCTGAGCTTCAAGTCCTTATGGCTTGTCCTCCTCTTTTAGTTTTTCATAAGGACAGAGTGTCTTGCTTTACTAATCCTTCTTTTATGCCCAAGGTGGTAAATGAGTTGTCACTTAATCTATTAATTTGCCCACCTTTTTTCCCTTCTCCATAATCTTCTAGCGAGAAGGTACTACATACCTTGGATGTGCATAGACAACTCAGATTTTATTTAGATCAGACTAAGGCTATCAGGAAATCTGATAAGTTTTTTGTTTCTTTTTATCCAAGGTTTTTGGGATTGGCTGTTTCCAAGTAGACAGTTTCTTCTTGGATTTCTAAAGCTGTTTCCTTTTGTTACGTTTTTCATGGTAAAGCCCTTCCTTTTTCTGTTAAGGCTCATTCTACTAGGTATGTGGCTTCTTCCCGTGCTTTTTTTCAAGGGTTTGGACGCTGACTTCATTCTTGAGGCAGCTTACTGGACTTCTGTGCATACTTTTACCAAACCCTACAAGCTGGATGGAATATCCAGAGCTAGAGCTGGTTTTGCTAGTGCCATTCTTCATAGCTTTATAGAGAGCTGTACTGGTCCTTCCTCCTGCCAAGTTTCTTCCTGAGATTTGGCACTATTCTCCCTCATGTTAAGAATATTGCAATAGCATAATTGTTTAAAATCATACCATAACGATAATGTTCTGTTCACTGTTGCAGTATGCAATTCCCCTCCCTTCTTACCCCTGGTTCTTTCTGTTCTGGATGTGTTTACCTCATTTTCCGTGGACTTCTGTTCCTACTGGGGCATTCAGTTCTGAGGATAGTACATCCAGACTTCACTTTTATGGCCTATGTACACGAGGAGCATACGTGGAATGTATGGTATACCTTAAGGTAGTTAAAGGCTTTGGTATACTGGCCAGCTGTTGGGCAGCCCTTTGCGGGGAATCCCTCATGTTAAGAATACTGCAACAGTGAAAAGGGTATCTATAATTATGGTAAGATTTTACACAACTGTACTTACTTTATCGAAACACTAATTTTGTGTGTATTCAAATATATAAATATATATACAATACGAGTCCAGCAGTAGTATAAAAATGTATGCAGAAGTACAGAAGTGAATTGTATTGCTCTCTCTAACCGTTTATTTGTGACATTGTATGTTCGTTGTGGAGCTTTTCTCCCCAGGCCTCCGATGAAAAAGGGCTGAAGCTCAGTTGGACTTTCCTGGTTAACAAATATCAAGTAAATAAAAAAATGCCATCTAGTGGTTAAACGAATAATAGCATCCCTAATAAAATGCAGGCAAATCAACATGTACCAAAAAAAAAAAACTGGCTAAATGGATAAATACCTGCTAATGCCTAACATTCTAAATGTTACTAAGACCAAGGAAGAATAATGGCCTTGTGTTTTCTTTCTTTTTAATCTTGCATAGTTTTTTGTTTCTGAGGTGTATAAGACTCATTATATTTGGTACATATTACCCAATCAGTACTTGTAAGTGGAAACAAAATGCAGAAACTCGTGTGGTGTGCCACTATAAGGCATTTACCATTTTATACATCTAATAATACTCAAATGCACCATGATGCATGTGTGAAATGTTCTGTGTGTTTGATCTCGATATAATGTGCTGCATTTGCAATTTAGTAAATAAATCACTCAAACTACTATGCAGGTGATCTTTGAACAAATATAAACGCTGTATTTGCTAGTTCAGAAGTAGACTTACTGCCACAGTGAGAACATCCTAGTGATGCATTTATAATATTAACTGAGTCTGTATTCAAACCTGGATGTTTGTCCCCCAAATATTTGGTTTAAAGTTTTTGTATTAGCTGAGTCTATATTCAAACCTGGATGTTTGTCCCCCAAATATTTGGTTTAAAGTTTTTGCTCTGCGATAAGTAAACTATTGTTTTAGCTTGCATGGCTTTAAAAGTTAATCACACTGTAGAATGTGCCAAAAAGACTGTACTACAGATTTTATCATGTGTGTGTGTGAGCCAGAAGTTGAAATGGATATGATTGGAGAAGTATCTGTGTTTGTATTAGACTTGTAACTAAATCATCCCTTTGCAAAAAATGCACCTCACATTTTGTGTTCCAGTAACCCAGGTCTAATACAACATCTATGTATCGAGTCATTGGCACTATGCTGATACTCATTTAAATATGAACAAAATGTTTAGCACATATAAATTGTGATTTAGTTATATTGCTTTTCGTGTGTTGGGGATGGCTGCTAGATGCTAAGAACAGAAGATGCCGGAGAAAATGCTCATGATATATGGATGTTTGTATTGTTAAATCAGTGAAATGTATTTCATTCACGTCCAGAAAATCTATATTCAATAATTCTGCATGTAATATAAATCCAGTATCAAATATTGTGTAATTGATGGAGAATAAATGCTAATATTATGATAGAGAACCTAAGAAAAAAATGTCCTATTCACTTGCTGCAGTATTCTTCACTTGAGGGGATATCCTCTTCCAGGAGGCGACCCAACATCAGCCAGTAGACAAAAGTCTTTACTACTCTTTGATATGTGGTACGTTGCACATAGGCTGCAGTTGGACTTGGACCATAAAACAAATGTACGCACATACCATTCTCAGAACATTTCTGCTGCCAGTCAGAACGCCATTCTGACCATCAGCCTGATCGTTTCCAGTGTTTGCAAATCAACATTTTCAGATAAGTGCCCCATTGGGGAATATTTTTTTCTCTTCTACTGTTTTGGTATGTCATCCAGAAAGGACAAGTGCCAGTGTGGAAGACAAATTCCACATAAGGACAGCCATATCCAGTGTCTTTTGTCTAGGCCCTAACCATGACCACAAGTTGTGCAGTATTTGTCGAGCCTTTGCTCCCAAGACAATCAGAAGTAGGCTTTCGTCTCTCACTGTCTACTTTGAAAACCAGTGGCTTAAACTGTTAGCTAAGCACATAGGAGGTACCTCGGGGTTTGATACCGAGCCATTGAAGCACAAGGCAAAGAAATCTCGGCCTATGCCTTCCGCTGCACCTCCGCCATCAGACGCATCTCCTGAGGTTGTCAACCTGGAGGGACATCCAGTTTCTGGCATGGAGTCACAGGCCAAGCCCAGTTCTGAAGTCACCTTGACTTTGACTGTGAGATTCTCTGGAGTTGGAACAGACGTCTGATCAGGACATCTGGGGAGCCAAGGCTCGAATGCATCGAGGGTCCTAGGGGGCTAACACGTACTTCAGTGAACGAAGACATTGAGCCTGAAGCCTTTGAACACAGGCCTCTGTTTGGTCCTCTGACATTGCATAAAAGTGTCTTACCAAGAAAACTCAAAATATAAAGCATGTATCCACTCCTAAAGAGGCCCCTGCAGATTGGCAGGCCTTCATGGCACTGAAGCAGCCTTCCTCTCAGCCTACCTTTACTCCAGCCTGTCGTCCTTTTCAGAAAAGGATCAGGGATAATGACTAATCTAATGAATTCTCTTTGGACAAAGAAGAATCCTTGGACTATTCCACACAAATTCTCTCCCTTCAGGAATATGTCTGTCCTGAAGAAGATTCAGTGGGTGCAGAATCCCCTATGGAATACATTTCATTTGGGGAAATCATCCTGAAAATGTGAGAATACTTCAGTGTGATACTTCCCAAGTTTCAAATGTCCAAAAAAGGTACTACCAACTCCTGCAAGTTGACCTTCCTAGCTTTTCTTCAGTACCACCAGTGCATCTTGCCTTTTTACATGCCTTTCATAATGCCTCCCAGACCCCAGATTCTCATGCCCCAGCCCCCAAGATGCCAGGCCACTTCTACAAAGTTTTTGGGGACTGTAAATTCCTCTTTAGGTGCCTGCTGCAGACACAGCAGTCATTTCTGTTGCTGCTGATAAACTTTCAAGAGTGTTCCTTCCACCTCCCTGCTCCCTTTTGACAAGGAGAGTAGAACCCTTGAGAGACTAGGGAAAAAGGCCAAGCTTCAGTCACTTTGGCTTTCAAAGTCATCACCTATCAGAGAGACACACATGATGCAATACTCTGTAGAACTGCTGTCCCAAACATCATCTTCTATTTCAGACCTTCCAGACTCTGAGGGTAAAAACCTGGCCCTGTTTCTGTCAAATCTTCTTCCCAAGTGGCAAGATATTCCATCAAATTCAGCTATGATGCTGGTGCTAGAGCAGCTGCATCCAGCTCAGTCCTCAGAAGATTCTCCTGGCTTAGATTTCTGCCACTGCAGCATGACTTTAAATCCAAATTAATGGATGCCCCACTGGACAATACAGCCTTGTTCAGTCCAGCAGCAGCTTCCCTGTTTAAATCCCTGCAAGAAAAGACCAAAGACCTTAAGGAGTTAAAACATATTCTTGTCCCTCCTGTGCCTAGGTTCCATAGGAACTTCCCTTCCAAGCATGTCTTTGTTCACAGTCGCTCTCCCATTAAAGCTTCCAGAAGAGGTAAGAGAACACAGAGGACTAGGGCTCCTCAGGCTTCCTCCCAACAAAAACAGCCCTTTCCTGACAGAGCAGGGAATCTGCAACTACCATGCAAATATCCTCCTCTCTCTCTCTCAAATGCTGTTAGGACCGGGAAAATTATTACCAAAGACAATTGGGTCCTCTCCATAATCAAAATAGGGTACTTTATTGCTTGGGACCCCACACACACCTTTCAGGGCATACCCCAACTTCCCAGAGACTAACACCACCTCTTTCCAGAGCTCCTCTTTGAGTTGTAACAACATGATTCCATTCAAAAGGTCCCCCTCTACCTCCAGAGGGAAAGGATTTTATTCAAGAATGTTCTTGGTGCCCAGAAAAGCTGGTCCCTGGAGGTCAATCCCAGACGTATCACACCTCAATACATTTTTAAAGGTTCTCTCCTTTCAGAATGCTAATTCTCCAAACCTCCTTTTTCCCTTTGCTGCTCCCACAGGCATTCGTGGTCTCCCTAGACATAAAAGATGCTTACCTCCACATTACAGTTCACCCCAGGTACAAAAAATGTTTACATTTTTCTGTGGGTTCCTGGCATTTTTAATTCTCTGCATCGCCTTTTAGCCTCTCTACAGCACCAAGAGTTTTCACAAAATATCTGGTTCCAGTGATTGCTCACTGTAGGCTTCTGGGTATCCAGATTTTTCCATACCTGGACAGCCAGCTCTTACAGGCTTCAACCCCACTCGCTGTTTTGGGGAACCTTCAAACTACCATTTCCCTCCTGGAAAAACTAGGATTCACAATCCTCTTCAGCAAATCAGTCCTCGCCCCATCTCAAGACCACATTTTCTTGGATTGTTGAACCCAGGCAGACATAATGATTTCTGCCACCCCAAAAGGTACAGGACCTGTGGTCCTCCTTTCAGTCTCTTCTTCCCTGGGAGTTCTCAGGATGCTAGGATTTATGGCCTCAACCATTCCCATGGTACTCCTGGCAAGACTCCACATGAGGAAATTTCAGTGGTACCTCAGATCTATGTGGGACCCAATGCTCGCATCCTCTAGAATACCACAGTCCCCTTATCCCATGCCTGAAGAGGAAGCTACTTTGGTGGATCAAACAGGTCAACCTAAACCCAGGGCTACCTCTACATCCTCTCACCCCAATCCAAGGACTCTACACAGATGCATCAGACATGGGCTGGGGTGTGGCCCTGGGCAAATTTATAATTCAGGGAAAGTGGTCTCCCTCACAGGAAAAGGACCACATCAGCATAAGAGAAATGTGAGCATTTCTCCTAGCCTTAAAAGCATTTCACTCCCTCCCTTGACCAGGCCCTCTCAAATTGCTCACCAACAACATGACTATACTCTGGTATGTAAACAAGCAAGGAGGGAGCCAAATCCTACCTCCTTTGCAGGCTGGCTCTTCTAGTATGGGAATTCCTGGCAGAATACAACATGACACTTCAGGCAGTGTACATTCCCTCCAACAAGACTTTTGTGGCAGACTCGCTGAGTGGGTCCTGGACCCAGTCCCACGAGTAGCTGCTTCACAGGGATGTGTTCTTGGATATGATCCACAAGTGGGGTACTCCACACAAAGATGTTCTTCGTGTTTCATTGTTGCAGTCATCACCTGTGTGTATCCCTGCTGTGGTAGCCCTCGGTCGGCCCGAATACCAGAGTCAATGTTTTTGTGCGCCGGTTGCCGTCGTCTGAAGTCTGATGTCAGGTCATCAGTGCTGTAAAGCAAGGCAGCCGACGTCATTACATCAGTCTTTCTTGCCATGGAGCCTGTAGCAGAAGCAGTTTGCACAAGGGTCGGTTACTACCAGAAGTTGAATTTCAGCAGAAAACGTCTAAAGCCAAGTACCTCATTGGGAGCCTTTTTTTCTTGCTCTAACCGATGTCCGAAAAAGTTAACAATTGTCTCGCCTGTGGAAAGCAGATCCCACGCCGAGACTTTCATTTTTACTGCATCACTTACCACGACGACCCTCATTGCCGGTTCTGTGCTCTCTCTAATGCGAGAACCATTCACTGTAGAGCTCTTTTTGTAGACAATTATTTTCTTGTTCCATCTCCGAATTCTGATATGGCGTCCGTCAGCCAATAATCTGTCGACATTCTGAAAAACCATAGAGATAAATATAGAGACAGGCAACACAAAGCTAAGCCTTCCGATGCTACCGCTAAGCAAATCAGTTCTCCAGAATTTACTTAGGCAATTTTGCATCCCCTGATGCCCGACTCGTTTTCTGCTCAGGCCTCTCCCGAGACCCTTTCAGAGTCCGGTATGCCACTGAAATCCAGTTAGTCTTCCGAACCTTTGGCGCTCTCTACCTCGGTTGGGTCCAGAGCTGCGATGCAGGCACAATCTTCCAAGGAGGTCCTTCGCACTACCAATTCTTGACAAAAAACGATGTCTTTGCATCCGACTACCGCTTTTCAGAGACCGAAGGTTTCTCTCTGGCCTAGAAGCCAGGCCACTCCTAAGAAATCTGCTTCTAGCTACCATCTTGCTACTGCTCCCCCACCCCAAGCTCAAATGCTTAAAATGGCAGAGGATCTCATCTCCCTTATCCGAGGTACTCAGGACCCCACTCCAAAAAGGAAAAGCATCCTTCTCCAGAAATTGACCGACCAAGAGTCTGAGGAATCTGATTATTCTGCATTTGAAGAGGAACAACATCCTTTAACTGTTTGAGGATTCAGATGCAGAG
Source organism: Protopterus annectens (assembly GCF_019279795.1). Lineage (NCBI taxonomy): Eukaryota > Metazoa > Chordata > Ceratodontiformes > Protopteridae > Protopterus > Protopterus annectens. The sequence goes on from NC_056732.1 coordinate 1,873,855,888, forward strand.
GAATCCATCCCTTCTGCCTCCCTTCCAGAGGACCTCTCCTTTGGGGAAACCCTTCACTCCCTCAGGGAACATTTTCAGTGAGAATTTCAAGACTTCCCACAGTCAAAGAAACAGCTTAGAGAGTTTCTGGACCTGCCCCAGCATAGACCCCTGGCTATCCCACCTACTTTGGAAGTGGTGGGTGATGTTTTCCATGAATCCAGCCAAGTCCCTGATGCCCTGCCTCCTGCTCCAACTAAACCTGACAGGTACTACAGAGTACCTGATTCTCACAAATACCTGTACAGGAATCCTGCTGCAGACCCTGAGGTCATTACACAGGGATCCAAAGGAGCTAAGGCTAGTTCTGCCAAGAATCCTCTTCCTTCTGACAAGGACGCCAGAGCTCTGGACAGATGGAGTAAGAAAGTATACACCTCTGAAACCTTAGTTATCAGAGCACTCAATTATTGTCAGTTCCATACTTTGGAACAATTAAAACAGAAGATTCCTACCTCTCCTGACAGTGCCAACTCAAAAGAGCTGGCAGAATTACTACATTTTGCTTGTCAAGTGGCCAGACACTCATTACAATGTGGATATGATGCCCTTGAAGCCCCTAGCAGGGCACCAGTGATATCTGTTATTAGAAGACATGCATGACTGAAGGAACAACCTTTCCCTGATCATGTCAAGTCTAAACTTATTGCTGCACCCCTAGATAAGGAACGCCTGTTTGGGGGAAAAGCAGAAGTCCTTAAGAAGATGGAAGACAAAGCAAAATCTATGCAAACAGTAAACAATTTCTTTCAAATTCAACCTCCCCAGATTCAGCAGGAGCATTCCTTTTAAGCACTCTGCCTTCCCTGCACCTAGCAGACAGGACCAAGGTAAGCCCCGCAGGGACAGACCATCCAGGCCCCTATGCCAGGGCCAGCAAAGAAGCAGTCAATGGACCACTTCTGTCTCTAAGGCAGGGAGTTCTATGGCTAGTACTGTCAATGAATCTCACTCCCCCCTCTGCCCTCCTTTCACTCATCAAAAACTAGGAGGAAGGCTCACCCTATTCGAGGACAATTGGGTCTCTATAACCAAGGACTAGTGGGTCTTAAGTAATTTCTCAGGAGTACAGATTCTCCTTCAGTGAACTCCCTATTCCAAGAGGATGCCCAGACCTCCCCCCAAACCAATGGGCAGAGGCATTGAAACAGGTCCAAACTCTAATATCCCAGGTGGCAGTATAACCTGTCCCTCCAGATCAAACAGGAAAAGGTTTTTACTCCAGACTTTTCCTTGTTCCCAGAAAAGAGGGCACTTGGCGTCCTATCCTGGATCTATCCAAACTGAACACCTCCTTAGTGGTCCCCAGATTCAAAATGCTAACCTTTCAGCAGCTCCTGCCTATGCCTACACAAAATGCTTGGCTTGTGACACTAGACGTAAATGATACTTACCTCCACATCCCCAGCAGGAAATCGTGCAGAAAATTCCTGCGCTTCAGAACAAGCTATCAACACTTTCATTTCTCTGCACTGCCCTTTGGCTTATCTACTGCTCCCAGAGTATTCACGAAATGCTTGGCCCCGGCTGTACATTCTGCAGACCGAGAAAGATACAGATTTGCCTTTACCTGGACGACTGTCTCATTCAGGCAGAGTGCAAAGAAAAGTTGCTCCAGGGCCTTCTCTTTGTCAAATCACTCCTAACATCCCTAGGGTTCACCATCAATGAGAAAAAAATCAAAGCAAAACCCCACCAGAAAAATTGTTTTCCTGGGAGCTGTGCTAGACACAGCACCCCAAATGGCCTTCCTATCCCCAGAAAAGCAGAGCTTACTGCCTCTCTACTTCACCCAGCTGGCTTCCAGAAGTCACCTCACTGTGAGGAAGTTCCTGCAAGCCGTGGGATACATGGCATCTTGCATCCTTCTTATCCCTCTCGCCAGGCCTCACATGAGAAAACTTCAGTGGTACTTAAAGAACCTTTGGTGTCAGCACTCTCAGTCCCTAGAGACCACTCTTTCTCTGATCCCTTGTATAAGGGCCAAATTTCTTTAGTGGGCAGAGGCCTGTGCCTTGAACAAGGGTCTTCCCTTCATCCTCCGCCCTTCTGATCAAACTGTCACCACTGGCACCTCAGACATTGCTTGGAGAGCTTACTTAGCAGGCAGGTGTACCCAAGGCTTTTGGAATGCCCAGCAACTTCACTTGCACATCAACCAGAAAGAAATGATGGCAGTGCAAAAGGCTCTGATTTCCTTCCAACCCCATCTCAGGTCAAGAGTCCTACTCATAAAAACAGACTACACCAGAGTAATGGGGTACATTAACAAGCAGGGGGTCACCCAGTCTTACCCCCTGTGCAGGTTAGCCATGAGTCTCTGGCTTACGGCCACCTCCATGGGGCTACACCTAATTGCCCAATACTTACCAGGGATCAACAACACACTGGCTTGACCACCTAAGCAGAAACTTTCTGGATCCCCATGAATGGCAACTCCACAGGGAAATCTTTCTGCAAATCACCCAGGAGTGAGGGATTCCAGAAGTGGACCTCTCCGCCTCGCACCTCAACCACAAGCTAAACAAGTTCTGTACCAGGGAGTATCACCTCCTAGCATGGAAGGTGAATGCCTTGACCCTCCTCTGGAGCTCCCTTTTTGTGTACGCATACCCTCCTTTGCCCCTTATTCCCAAGGTTCTGATCAGAATAAGAGAGGAGAGGAGAGATCAACGGCCATCCTCATTGCTCCAGATTGGCACAGACAGCATTGGTACCTCTTTTTACGCAATCTGACCTTACAGCCCCCAAAGCTGCTTCCCCTGATGTCAGACGTCTTGACCCAGAAGAGTGGGAAGGTACTGTACCTAGACCTACAGACTCTCAAGCTTTCAGCATGGCTTATACACTAAAAACTAACAAGGAGTCCCTGTTAAGCAGACAGGTCCTGGACATCATCACAGAGGCCAGAAGGCCCAGCACAAGAAAGTCATATGCAGGAAAATGGAAAAGATTCTGCTTGAGTGTCATTGAGGATGTACCTTCCATAACCCACCACTGAATAAGACAAATGGATTCTGATGCAATTGGTTATAACCACACATCCGAATATTATGAGACAAATTTTCCCACTCTGAGAAGGTCTGAGCGAATAGACAACAGGAATAGGCAAAGACCTTTTTTTAGAAGGAGCTCACATGCAAAGAAACAACCACAGAGGGAATTTCAGGGGGGGTTACAGGAACAACAACAGGTAGAACACATGGGGGGGGAGACAATAACAATACGATTAGGTGTGAAGGCAAATGTGCATCCTTGAATGGTTTCAAGATTTATAATTATACAGACAAGTGTGAATAGTCTTTTTTTTATTTATTTAAGAAAGATTTCAGATTTGTACCCACTTTTAAGTTGGACACAGTGGACGCCATTACAGAGTTAAAACTTTATACTAGGAAATTACATTTTAAGGTCCTTTTTAAAGATCAAGAGAGGCAAGGTTATGACAGTAATGGAAAATTAAAAAAGAAAAGTTATAACCCACCCCTTCACTCCTTAATTTCAGCTTTCGAAAAAGCATGCGAAGTGGAGATTCAGAAAGAGTTTAAGCAACTTAAACGTTTTAACTTAACTAAGGATGAACTCGCACTTCTCAATGTAGAACCAACAAAACGCTTAGAATCATGAAGCCTGACCGGGGGGGGGGGGGGTTGTTATTTAACACCATTGATTACACAAATCAGCTTACTATGATGTTTTCTGAAACAGACAAGTATCACACAACATCCAGGAATGAGGTCAGTCTAGCACATAGAAAAATTCAGTTATTCCCAGAAGATTCCTCATTACAAAGGGTCATATCAGAGGACTTATATAACTTTCTGATCAGTGAGTACCCACTAGTTCCAACAGCCTTTGGCAGACCCAAAGTGCACAAATGTATTGAGCAACCTCCATTTAGGATTATCATTTCGGCTAGGAATAGTTCCACACACACTTTGTGTACTTTTGTGGATAGAATTTTAAACAATATTGTTGACACAATTGATTACTTAAAGATTCATGGGACTTTTTGTCCAAAATTAAAAGTGAATGGTACAATGACAATGTTATTTTTTCTACTATAGATATTATTGACTTAGTCACGTCAATTCCCCACAAAGAGGGCTTGGAACTTCTCCATGAAGCCATCAGGGAGCTTTTCTCCCTTTTCTGACACAATGGTCAATTTTCTTATGGCTGTAATGGAGTATGTGTTAACTAGTAATTTTTTCACGTTTGAAGGTGAGTTCTGTAGGCAAATACAGGGGTAGCTATGGTTCCTACATGTGCCCCCATATATGCCAATGTGGTGCTTTATGCGTGGGAAAAGAAACACATTTTTACCAGTATTTACAAACCTTTTTGGTTTACATATCATCGTTTTTTGGACAATGTATTTATTTTATGGAAGAACGACTCGGTCAACTTAAAAGAATTTATGGATTACATCAACCAGGTTTGTCCCTACTTTAATTTTACAGCCAAACACTCAAAGGACATGATAGACTGCTTGGATGTTACCATCCTTAAGGATTTTACAAACCAAAGGTTTGTCTCAAAAATTTTCAGGAAGGAAACTTTTTCCAACATCTATTTGGATTTCCAAAGTAGTCACCCAACCCATACAAAAAGAAATATATACAAGGGTCAGTTGGTCAGGGCAGGAAGGATGTGCTCCAACAAGGAGATTTTTTTTGGAAGAACTAATTAACGTCAAGGAATTGTTTAGGTTGAGGGGTTACCCCCAGACCATTCTTGATAAAACAGCCGACGAAATGAAGGAAGGTTGGGGAACCAAATACAAACCTTTGTTAGGTAGTGGTGAATTGATCCAAAAAACACCAAATAGTTTCACAAGAAAGGCGGTTTATAACACAAGTATGGTTATTCCTTTCAGGGTTGGCAAAAAAACACTTAGGGACATTATTTATAGGAATTGGAATATATTCAAGGGGAACCTTGACATTTTTCGACTTTTAGGTCAATCACCAAACTTTATCTACAAAGCAGGTAAAAATTTTAAAAATTTAATGGAGCACGTTGTATTACCTAGATCTTTACACATTAAAGGAACCACTAGATGTGGACACTGCAATCAATGCCCCTTTGTTTTGAATAAGGACATTGCATACCCCAAAGGTTACAACAGAGGTATTTTGTCTACAAAAAGGCAATTGTAACACCAGAGGTGTAATATATATTTCCATATGCCAAACGTGGAAATTTTTATGTGGGCTAACGACCAGGAACGTCAAGACTCTGATTTATGAGCACTTATATGCCATCAGTAAGAACAACACTAACAATGCCCTTTATAGACGCACTTTAGTTTGCCAGGGAGACACTATCTTTAAATTTGGGATTTTGGAAGTTGTGCCACACAATTTTAGAGGTGGATGGGGGTTAACTACAAGTCGATTTGAGAGAATTTTACTGGATTATTAAATTAAATGCCTTGGAAGTACCAGGTTTAAATGATTTCATTTCCCTGGTACCCATTTTAAGGAAAAAGGCTTTAACTTTTTGAATTCATACAACATTCAATATTCAATTTTTATAACATCCAGTCATCTTTTATTGTATTTTTTTACTGTGGTTTCATGTGTATGATGTCTAAAGTGCTTTCATACGTTTTTTTTAAATGTCTTCAAAATGTTCCAGAATGTGTTATTAGAGACAGTTGACTTTTTGATTAATTGATTTATTGATTGTTTTTTGAAAGTATAAATGAGTTGATTCCAAGGTAGGGGAATGTTTAATTTGGTTCTGATGATGTCCCCAAAGTGTTATACAGGGGAAAAAAGTGCTTAACCTTATTTTGTGGATTACATGAATAAAGATTTTACAGCTTTCAGCTACCAGGATTTGCCTGCTGTGTGGAGCTTATGGTGAAATTACTGGCTGTGGACATTATTTTTTATTGGTAACCTGTTTGATGTTGTTTACAAACAGATTTCTTTGAATTATTGGTTATTTTTCCTTCCTGTTTGGTTAAATAGCTAAAAATGATGCACTATAAACAGAAAATATTTCACAGACTTGCATGACAGCACCCACATGCTTTTTTTAAGTGGTAATTTAAGAAAATTACGGTATTACATACTTCGTGTAATCTGATGTAGTGTTGTTTAATTGTGACAGAAATCTGCTTCTTATGTAAAAACATGCAGTTAATGTCTATGCATGGTCATTGCAAATTTATGCTCTTACTTTTTGCAGCTGTTACTGTGCTTCTGCCTGTACTTTGTTACATATCGGTAGGGCTCTTCAGAATAGTGAGCTTATAGTTTGACATTTTTGCTAGGTGGAGTGGGCTGGGCAAGGCAGCTCTGACATCACAATGTGGGAGGTCCACTGGCTCTTCTATACAACATGCAAATCAGGTGGGGATTATATCGCTTTGAGGGAGGAAACATCCCAGTAGCTAGAGCAAGAGATGTGGCAGATGTGACATCATCATTTCAGAGCCAGCTAGAGGTTTTTCAACTTGGTTTTCAAAGTGAAAGTAAAACAGTAGGGAAAGGTAGGAAGCCTAACAGGGAAAACAGTTGCATGGATTCGTTTTTAAAGCTGCATGGGTGATTTTTCGAGGTTGTATCAACGGACAGGGACTTAAGAGACAGCAGGTTGCGCAATCTGCTTTAAAATCCCATTGTTGTCCTTTAAGTTCTTGAACAAAGGAGAATACTTCTACACATGCTAGATGTGCAGTGTCAGTTCAGATCTCCGATTCTATTTTCATCAAACAAAAAACTCAGAAAATCTGTTCAGCTTTTATTGCCTACTCTAGAGCTAGGCTTGGACGAAAGTTGCACTGTCCAGATGGCTCTCTCTTGCCTGTCTGCAATGGTTTAGAGTTACAGTCCAAAACAAAGGCCCATTCATTCAAACAGAGCAGTGGCTACGTCAGCAGCCTTTTCTAAGAAACTACCGACTGATGGCATTTGAGCAATAGTGACCTGGTCCCACTGTGCATGCTTTTGTTCATTATAAGCTGGATGTACAGTCCAAGTCTCATTCCTCTTTTAGCTCCATCATGCTCATGAATGTCCTTCCTTGTTACCACCCTGTAAGACAGCTTGGGAAGCTGTCCCATATGTTGAATTGGATGAAAATAGACAACAGTGGTTATGAAAGTTGTGTGCTTACCATAACAATAGATCCATGTTATCTGATTTTTGTCTGGTTCAATCTCCCTGCCTTCCAGATTATCTTGTATGGATAGCTTTGAGATGATAGCGGGTGGCTGTCTGTCTGCACCCTGTCTGTGACTGATGGTCTTTTGATAGCTAATTTTACCCCGGTCCATCTCCAATTTCTGCATTTAGGGTCTCTACTATTTTTCCTACTGATAGGAATTTGTCATATAGGAAAGTGTTCATACAATCTGAGGTATTGGATTGGAATTCAGGGAATTATAGGTAGAGGAGTCCGAGCCCTAAGGCCATTGAAGCTTCAGATTTGGGGCTGAGGTAGGATCCAGTCAGATCCAACGGTCCCGTACGTTGAACCAGATGAAATTCAGGCAACATGGGTCTACCATGATGGCAAGTTCATAACCTTCATTTAACCAGTGGAGAAGATTTTCTAGTTGGTGCCTCACCTATAACCAAGGGCCCTGTACAGGATTATTACCTCATGTTCTTAAACATTTTTTGAGTTACTATCCTATGACCTTGGTTACTCCTTTTGCAGGGTGCATTTATCAGCCATTTCAGCATGTCTGCTCATGGATCCTGTCCTTCATTTCAGACTTTGCCCAAGCTGTTTTACAAAGGTTTTTCTGTTGATATGTAAGGTTACCTGTTAGTCAGGTGATAGTTCATAGGTAGGTACTAGGCTATCGGCCCAAGGGCCTACATAAGCCTAGCCAACAAGGTTCCCTGGCTTATGCCACCCAAGAAAGTTATTTTCCTGTGCCACTGTCGAGCAGACACACAGAAGTGATCCCCGGGGTGCATTTCCTATTTCCCATCCACTCATCAAGATTTTTCTTGGTGTGCTAATGAAGAACTTTGCTTGACATAGATGGGTAGCCTGTTCCAGAGTATGGGAAGTCTATGGGACAAGAATCTATCCCTCCAGCAAGTCCTGTTTAATGTGGTGACAAGATTTAGGTCCCTAGAGCGTGTAGCTCGGAGGGATTGGGATTTCTTTAGGTGTAGCATGTCCAACAGCTCTGGGTTTGACATAGCTTTATATGTTAGGCAGAGATCACCTCGGAGTAGGGGATATGCTCTGGAGTAAAGCTGGAGATGTTCATCGTGCATACAGCTGCAGTGATAACAGATGGGTTCTCCTGCCGTCAGGCGGGTCCTCGGTCGGCCGAATTCCAAAGTCTAGGTCCGGCGTCGGTTGTTGAAGCTTCTTCCCTGACGTCAGTGCGACAGGGGTGTAAAGGAACCAGCCAACGCCATTTTCTTCAGTCTTTCTTGCCGCGCGGTGCCCGAAGCAGAAGCAGTTCGCAAGTGCCGGTCGGCCAGCTCCTGAAATTATGAAATTTGGAAACCGAAGTCTTCTTAAAAGCTAAGTACCCCGTTGGGGAAACTTTTCTTGCCTCAGACCGATGTCAGACAAAGTTAATAATTGTATTTCTTGTGGGAAGCAAATACCGCATAAGGATTTCCATTCCCTCTGTATACCTTGTTTAGGCCCAGACCACGACGTCTCGGTCTGTCGCTTTTGTGCTACATTCAACAAACGCACTATTAAGCGTCGGGCGGAGTTCGCCCAGCATTATTTTGGAAAAGCATTTAACTATACTATGTCGTCGTATACTCCAACTCCGGTTTTGTCTAAAAAACGCAAAGACAAGGACCGACACACGAGGTCCGCGGCCTCTACCGACACCACGCCAAAGCCGACTACACGTGGTCCGGTTCTCAGTGAGGCGCCTACGCAGCCCCTGATTACCGACGACACTTCTTTGACTGTGTCTCCTGTGCCCGAGGTCGCAGGCTCCTCGGCCCACACTCCGACTACAGATACCGAAGCCACTCTTGGCATTGAAACTCAGAATGTGGACAGGTCCACCTCCACTCAAGGTGTCTTCAGACCTTCCTCTTCTTTCTCCTTCAAGGCTTTCACAAAGTCTAAAGCAACCATGCACCCTAGGAGACCAGCTACACAGGGCCCATCTCCAGGCCCCATGCCTAAGAAACAGATGCTTAAAATGGCTGAGGATTTAATTACTCTAATCAGAGGCTCTCCGCCCCCACCGGACAAAAGGCCCAGAGTGGAGGAAATTCCCCCTCCTCTGATCAGGGCTCCATTATTTCAGAGCACTCTGATGATGAGGAACATTCTTACTCCCCTTTTGAAGACTCTGATGCGGAGGAGTCCATCCCTTCTGTATCCCCCTTTGAGGATTACTCATTTGGGGAAACTTTGCATACCTTAAGGGAACACTTCCACTGGGAAGGCCAGGATTATTCAGATTCCAAGAAAAGGCTCAGGGAATTTCTCTTGTTACCTCTGCATAGGCCTCTGGCTATACCTCTTGTCTTGGACATCCTAGATGATGATTACTCGGAGGCCTGCCTTAACCCGGACTCTCTACCTCCAGCTCCAGTTAAGCCTGACAGGTTCTACAGGGTTCCTGACTCTCACCGATTTCTTTACAAAAGCCATGCTGCTGACCCAGAAACCATCTCACAGGGCCCCAAGGGAGTTAAGGCCTCCATTGCCAAAAATCCATTGCCTTCCGAGAGAGATTCCAGATCCTTAGAAAGGTGGGGAAAAAAGCTATATGCCTCGGCTACCTTATCCATGAGGGCCTTAATCTGTCAGTTTCATATGCTAAAATACCAACAGTTTTTGTTATCACAATTGAAGAGTAAAATGTCACAACCTGAACAACCAGACTTGAAGGAGTTGCAGGATTTGATGCATAGTGCAGAACAAGTGGGTAAACATACCTTACAATGTGGTTTTGATGCTCTAGAGGCCTCATGTAGAGCTGCTGTTACAGGATCAGTCATATGTAGGCATGCCTGGCTCAAGGAACAAGCCTTGCCTGATCATGTCAAAGCTAAATTACTAGACGCCCCTCTTCAAAAGGATGTACTATTTGGTGCTAATGCTGAGGAGGTATTAAGGATTAGTATTAATGGAGGAAAAGGCTAAATCAATGCAAACTGTGAAAGAATTTCTACAGGTTCAACCCCCACGTTTTAGTAGAAATTGGCCTTCCAAAAACTGGTCCTTTCCTGCCACAGACAGACCCCAAAGAGGCAGATACAGGCGCCCGAGGGGCAGAGGACAATCCCAAGGCTCGTATAGAGGCAGACAATGGCAAGCTCCTACACAAAGTAGTGGTGAGGACAACTCGCAATCTTTCAGAAAGCAAACCCAATGACTTTCCCCTTTGCATGCCAACCAGGTTTCAAATGGCAGCCCCCTTAGGAGGAAAACTGGCATTATTTTCAACAAATTGGCATGTTGTCACAAAGGACAAATGGATCCTGGACATTATAAACAGAGGCTACAAATTCCATTTTCACACCCTTCCAAAAATGAGAGGCATGCCAAACCTGCCACACAATGAAAGGGCAGAGGCACAAAAGCAAATTACAGATCTCATAAACATGAAAGCTATTCAAGAGGTACCTACGCACGAACAAGGTCAAGGTTTCTATTCCAGGCTATTTCTGGTGCCAAGGAAGGGAAAAGTTTGGAGACCTATTTTGGATCTATCCATCCTAAACACATTTCTACTCGTACCAAAATTCAAGATGCTCACTCTACAGCAACTTCTTCCCATGCTGGGCAAGGAGTCTTGGCTGGTAACATTGGACCTCAAGGAGGCATACCTGCATGTCCCAATCAGACAAAATTGCAGAAGGTACCTCAGATTTCTTGCAGGGTCAACCCATTATCAGTTCTCTGCATTGCCCTTTGGCTTATCTACTGCGCCCAGAGTATTCACGAAATGCCTGGCATCAGTAATTGCCTACTGCAGACTTCAAGGGATACAAATATATCCCTATTTGGACGACTGCCTGATCCAAGCGGACAGCAAGCACATTCTTCTGAAACAGCTGGCTTATGTAATAATGTTATTGAAATCTCTGGGATACACAGTCAACAAAAAGAAATCAAGGCTAATACCCTCTCGGAAGATAATTTTCCTGGGTGCCAATTTGGACACAAACACCCAGATGGCTTACCTCACGCCAGAGAAGCAGGGGCAACTAATACAATACTTCAGAACACTAGCAAATTGCACCAGGCTAACTGCAAGGAAAATCCTGCAGGCTCTGGGATTCATGGCATCTTGCATCTTACTAATCCCATGTGCAAAGCTGCATATGAGGAAACTACAATGGTACCTAAAAAACTTATGGTCTCAATACAGCCACAGTTTGGAAACAATAATACCACTAATTCCATGTCTGCAAAAGGAATTTCTGTGGTGGGCTCAAGCATTTCAAACAAAAACAGGTCTTCCATTCAGCAAGCCTCAAGCAAATCAAGTCATCACAACAGACGCCTCGGACTACGCCTGGGGGGCGCACATGACAGATCGGTGCATTCAGGGCAAATGGTCCCAAAAAGAAAAGCACCTTCACATCAATCAAAAAGAAATGCTAGCAGTAATAAATGCTATGAAAGCTTTCAAGGACCTTCTACAACCAGGTCAACTATTGATAAGAACGGACAACACCACAGTCATGTGGTACATAAACTAACAGGGAGGAACACATTCTTACCCCCTATACAGACTGGCCATGTCACTTTGGAACATGGCCATGGACTTACAAATGGAACTACAAGCACAGTACTTGCCAGGCAAGGAAAACACGCTGGCAGGCAACCTAAGCAGGAATATGACAGATCCACACGAATGGAAATTGCATCCAAAAGTTTTTACAGAAATAATCCAAGAATGGGGAAGGCCAGACATAGATCTCTCTGCCTCCCACAAGAATCATCAATTGACAAAATTCTGCTCAAGGATCTTCCATCCAAAGGCCTGGAGAGTGGACGCTCTTTCTTTCAGTTGGACATCAGTGACAGTTTATGCCTTCCCTCCTCTTCCTCTGCTGCCCAAAGTTCTATTAAAGACCAAAGCAGACAGACCCAAGATGAATCTCATTGCTCCGGACTGGCCAAGGCAACACTGGTACCCACTCCTGAGGAGCCTGACGCATTCCCCACCATGGACCCTGCCTCTAATGCCTCTTCTTCTGACTCAGCACAGTTTCAAAACTCTTCACAGCCAGCTAAAAACACTCAATCTAGCCGCATGGAAGATTCCTTAGCATCTCAACAGGCCCTACTCTCCAAGGAGGTGCAGGATGTCATTTTGGAGGCCAGAAAGCCATCAGCTAGAAAAGCTTACTCTGCAAAATGGAAACGTTTTTGTGTCTGGAATGAGAAAAAGGGCCAGGATCCTGGAAAACTGAATTTACCTCAAATACTACAATATTTGGCTGAACTGCTAAGCAGTGGACTTTCTTTCTCCTCCATCAAAATACATGCCTCAGCCATTTCTGCAGAATACAACACTGATCCACCTTTATTCTCTCACCCTCTCTTAAGACAGTTCCTCAGAGGGGCTAAGAATTTAAGGCCTCCAAGGAAACAACCAATACCTGCTTGGGATCTGAATTTCATTCTGGAAAAATTGACCTTGCCTCCTTTTGAGCCAGCTGCCTCATCAGATTTGCAATATTTGTCCTGGAAAACAGCTTTCCTTCTGGCTATCACCTCAGCTCGTAGAGTTTCAGAACTACAAGCTCTCATGGCTGTGCAGCCTTTTATCATCTTCCATCAGGACAGAGTTTCCTTACGAACCAACCCGTCCTTTATGCCTAAAGTGGTATCCAGGGTAGCTTTGAATCAGGCCATACACTTACCTACCTTTTATCCTAATCCTCAAAACAAAGGGGAGAGACTACATTTCTTGGACATCCACAGACAACTGCGTTATTATTTGGACAGAACAAAGCCTTTCAGAAAATCAGAACAGCTCTTTGTGTCCTATGCTGTAGGAGCTCAAGGAAAGCCTATTTCCAAACAGACAATTTCAAAATGGATAGCCCACTGCATACGTTTTTGCAATTCTTTTCATGGCAAAACTGTACCTACAGGCATCAGATCTCACTCCACAAGGGCCACAGCTACCTCTGCAGCTTTCCTCAGAGGAGTTCCTACCAAAGATATTTTGGAAGCAGCCACTTGGAGTTCTGTGCATACCTTCTCCAAGCACTACCACCTACCATTATACTCCAAAACTAGAGCAGGCTTTGCCACTGCAGTCTTGCAGGGCATCCTGGCTCCTCCTAGTTCCACCTAGTGCCTACCACCCCTTTCTTAGCTTTGGGATTCTACCCATCTGTTATGACTGCAGCTGTATGCACGATGAACATAGTACAGTTTTGTACCTACCATAAATGTAGATGTTCGAGTGCTAATACAGCTGCAGTCCAGGTTTCCCTCCCTCCTTCCCCTCTTGGGACAGGCCTATTGGCTAACACCTCCTCATACAACCTGATTGGGGTATTCATTTATGGTGTATTTGCTTGCAACTACTGTATTTTGATTATATTGCATTGCTTTATTACACAAATTTATGTATTGCCTTCCTTCTGGGGGCACCTGACATCTGGGGCAAGAAAAACTGAAGAAAATGGCGTCGGCTGGTTCCTTTATACCCCTGTCGCACTGACATCAGGGAAGATGTGACGACAACCGACGCCGGACCTAGACTTTGGAATTCGGCCGACCGAGGACCCGCCTGACGGCAGGAGAACCCATCTGTTATGACTGCAGCTGTATTAGCACTCGAACATCTACATTTATGGTAGGTACAAAACTGTACTTTGCCTAGGGTACACAGTAAATGAAAAGAAGTCAAAACTAGTGCCCTCACAAGACATAATAGTCCTGGGTGCCAGCTTAAATACAACGGCCCAAATGGCTTATCTCTCGCCAGACAAGCAAGGACAACTGACTCAATACTTCAAAATGATGGCAACAAAGACCCAACTCCCTGCAAGAAAAATTCTGCAGGCCTTGGGATTCATGGCATCTTGCATGCTACTAATACCATATGCCAAACTGCATATGAGGAAATTACAGTGGTATCTGAAAAGCGTATGGACTCAACACAGACACAGCTTAGAAACAATAATACCACTAATTCCCTGCCTTCAACAGGAGTTTCTATGCTCAGGCATGTCACCTCAACAAGGGTCAGCCTTTCACCTTGCCCACAGCCAGGCAAACAATGACAACAGATGCATCGCATTATGCCTGGGGTGCACACATGGCAGGACAGTGTATTCAGGGCAAATGGTCTGCAGATCAGACGCATCTCCACATCAGTCAAAAAGAGATGCTAGCTGTACAAAATGCCCTAACAGCTTTCAAGGACCTCCTACATCCAGGACAACTAATAAAGACGGACAACACCACAGTGATGTGGTACATAAACAAACCAGGGGGCACACATACCTACCCCCTATGCAGGCAAGCAATGACCTTGTGGAACACAGCACTGACCTACCAAGTTCAACTACAAGCACAATTCCTGTCAGGAAAGAAAAATACATTGGCAGACAAACTAAGCAGAAATATCATGGATCCTCACGAGTGGAAACTAGACCCACAAGTATTCACAATGATAACTCAAAAATGGTGGAGCCCAGACATAGATCTGTTTGCCTCCCCCCAAAACTACCAACTGCGTAAGTTTTGCACAAGGACATACCACACTCTAGCTTGGAAAGTGGACGCCCTTTCATTCAGTTGGAAAACACTAACCGTGTATGCCTTTCCTCCACTGCCTCTTCTGGCAAAGGTGCTGCTTAAAGCCAGATTAGAGAGGCCACAAATGATACTCATTGCTCCAGACTGGCCATGCCAACACTGGTATCCAATATTAAGGAACATGGCTCAAGGCCCACCATGGATTTTACCTCAAATTCCTCACCTGCTGACTCAGCAAAACAATCAGATTCTACACAGCCAGCTCAAGACTTTAAATCTGGCTGCATGGCAGATTATCTAAACAACCAGTCAACACTTCTCTCTACAGCTGTTATGGATGTCATTCTGGAGGCCAAGGAGACCCAGCACCAGGAAAACCTACTCAGACAAATGGAAAAGATTCTGCGCCTGGAACCAGGCTAAAGCCCAAAATCCTCTTGTCCCAAATATTCCTCAGATTCTGCAATATTTAACTGAGATGTTGCACAAAGGCCTTTCCTTTTCATCTATAAAGATCCACGCTTCAGCTATTTCAGCTCATTACAACACAGATCCTCCTATTTTTTTACATCCATTATTAAGACAGTACCTCAGAGAGGCTAAGAACATAAGACCGCCCCGAAGAGCACCAACACCAACTTGGGACCTCAATTTTGTTTTGGAAAAACTTACACTGCCGCCCTTCGAGCCAGCTTTTTCAGCTGATTTACAGTTTTTATCATGGAAAACTGCCCTGCTGCTAGCAATAACTTCAGCACGAAGAGTCTCAGAGCTACAGGCCCTAATGGCAGTGGAGCCTTTCATCATTTTTCATCAAAACAGTGTCTCTTTACGAACTTAACCCTTCCTTTATGCCAAAGGTAGTATCCAGTGTGGCTCTAAACCAAACCATTCATTTACCCACCTTTTATCCAAACTCCCAGAATAAAGGGGAAAGGCTCCTACACTCTTTGGACGTTCACAGGCAATTACGTTTCTACTTGGATAAAACAAAGGTTTCCAGAAAATCTGCTCAGCTCTTTGTATCCTGTGCTGCAGGATCTCAAGGAAAGCCTATATCAAGATAGACCATTTCAAAATGGATAGGACATTGTATCCGTTTCTGCTACACACATCACGGGAAACCTGTACCTGGTAACATTAGGCCTCATTCTACCAGGGCTACAGCAGCCTTCCTCCGAGGGGTACCAGCCAATGATATTTTGGAAGCTGCAACTTGGAGTTCAGTGCACACCTTCACCAAGCACTACCACTTAACCTCTATACTCAAAAACCAGGGCTGGCTTTGCCACTGCAGTTTTGCAGGGCCTACTAGCTTCTCCAAACCCTGTTTAGTATCAACCGCCCAGCCTTAGCTTTGGGATTCAACCCAAGTGTGATGACTGCAGCAGTGTAACA
The DNA here is from genome assembly GCF_019279795.1 of Protopterus annectens. Lineage (NCBI taxonomy): Eukaryota > Metazoa > Chordata > Ceratodontiformes > Protopteridae > Protopterus > Protopterus annectens. The sequence goes on from NC_056732.1 coordinate 1,873,872,022, forward strand.
CGATGAACATAGTATCGTTTTGTACCTACCATAAATGTAGATGTTCGAGTGTTCACACTGCTGCAGTCCAGGTTACCCTCCCACCTTCCCCTCTTTTTACCTGGGTTTTATCTATAGCTCCCTGTTTATACAATCTCTAAGATGTATTTCTATATGGTGTATTTGCTTACAGCTGTAGCGCTTGTTTTCTACTATGTAGAAGACACCACACCCATTGCCTTACACTACCACACCCCTTTACCATTGTACTCTCTACTGAAACTTTATATTCACCTCTGCAATGTACAAACTCCCAACCCTAGTCCTCCAACATAACTTTACTTATACTCTCACTTCTCCCACACTTAATACTATTACACCTAATAACCTCTTATGAACATCCATTACTGTCACACTTTCCCTTCTCTACTCAGCAATCTACCACTTCAGTTATCGCCCCTCATGCTCACCACATCAACATTACTTCCACACCTAGCTATCTTTTACCCAAATACCATAGGACAACCCACATCCAATATGACTTCCCCAATCCTAGAAGGCATCCACCAATACAAAGTAAATACACTAACACTAGAAATCTAACACTACTCCTCTCCCTAAAGGATGGAGATATTCACCCAAACATCTCCTCTTCCACTCTACCCTTCAAACCAAACCCCACTGCCAACCTCCTACTTAAAAAAACAGCCAACTCACTCCTAATAGCTCACCTCAACATACGCAGCATTAACAACAAAATAACACAACTTCATGCTCTCTTGGAACTCTATTCCTTTGATATTATCGGTCTAACAGAAACCTGGCTAAAACCTTCAACCAAAGACAACAAAGTCATCCCGCCTGGCTACAATATCTTACGTTTTGACCGGATATCTAAAAAAGGTGGTGGAGTAGCTGTCTTATTCAAATCTGTCTTTCAAATAACCACTTTCCACCAGAAACCACCTCAGGATTCTAATGCTGAGATTTTGATTACCAAACTTCAGCTAAACTCAGTCAAATCTATCTATATTATCTGCATCTATGTCCCTCCAGGAAATAACATCTCTACCATGGAAAACATCCTCTGTTGGCTATCTCTAAACTTACCCCCAAGAAACCATTGTCCTGGGTGATTTTAACATTGATTGGCAATCCTGCAGCAACAAACACCCTACTACCCATATTAATCTCTATGGGTTTTCACAAACTATTACCTCCCCCACTAGAATTAACAAATCTAATAAAAAAGAAAGCACCTTAGATTGGATACTCGTAAATAGTCAACCCCACACTTATGAAACAGGAACCCTCCCTGACGATGTAAGTGATCACTTACTAACCTATATTATCAGGCTCAAAGCAAATCCACCCACTCATACCATTACTAGAACAATTAGAACCAAAAAAACTTCAACCTGGATCTATTTCAAAATGAACTGAAAGCATGCAATTGGTCACCCTTAAAACACCTTTCTCTTGATGAAGCTGTAGATTACTTTAATACTAAGTTTCTAGACATACTCAACCACCATGCCCCCACTCGGTCTATTAGAATAAGAACTAAATCTGCTCCTTGGCTCTCTAAAGAAACTAAGCAAAAAATCCATCTCAGAAATAAAATCTGGAACAAATCTGCAACTAAAAACCCTGCTGATCACCAGCACTTCAAACAATTGAGAAATGAGACTAAAAAAGCAATATTGACCGACAAAAAAAACTATTACCTACATTCTCAGAAAACTCACCAGAAAAACCCACAAAAGTTCTGGGCAAACATTAAACAGTTACTTCAGCCCACTCAATCCATCACACCCAACCCACAAGGTACAGACAAAGAGAACCCCAAGCAAATTGCTAATGACTTTAATACCTTTTTCACCGAAACAATTCAAACTCTTGCCAGTCACCTCTCTAGTCAAAATGCAACCATATCTAATTCTAACTCAAACCCACCACCCCCATTTCTTTTCCAACCTGTCCCAACAGCTTATATTCTCTCCCTCATCAAAAAACTCAAACCATGCACTCCCTCTGCTGACTTGCTACCCGCAGAATACTTACAACTAGCAGCCAAATCCATTGCCTACCCTATCTCCATACTAATCAATAGAACTATCACTGAAGGATACGTCCCTAAACTTTGGAAAGTCTCTCATATTTATTCCCCTTCATAAGGGAGGAAATTCTACTGAACTCTCCAACTATCGCCCATAGCCCTACTCTCCCCCTTATCTAAGATCATGGAAAGGTGTATCCGCAAGCAACTGCTTGACCACCTTCTCCAAAATAACTTGCTTTCAAATACCCAACATGGTTTCAGACCTTGCCACAGTACCACCACTGCCCTCCTTTCCTTTACAAACACCATCAACAACAAACGTAACCTTAACACCCTTTCCTCTGCACTTTTCTTAGACCTGTCCAAGACTTTTGACATGTCAACCACCAAATACTCATACAAATTCTTCAATCTCTCTCACTTGGCATTCTACCTATTAAATGGTTCAAGTCCTACTTAACTAACAGACATCAAGCTGTACTCTGGAACTTCACTCTATCTACCCATCTACCAGTTAACATCGGTGTCCCTCAAGGGTCCATACTGGGTCCACTCCTGTTTTCTTTATTCATAAATGACCTCCACCAAGCAGTTCCCCTAGCCACATGCATACAATACGCAGACGATTCCACACTTATTTGCTCAGCCACAACTGTATCAGAACTTCATTCTCTGACACAACACATATTTAACTCTGTTGAACAGTGGTTTACACAACGTTGTCTCCTACTTAACCCAAAAAAAACTAAACTCCTCCTATTCACACCTACTAATAAATCCCCCCAAATAGACTTTACAATTTTATCTAAAAATGGCACACCTATATCCCAAGATCTTACTACAAAACTGCTAGGCATCACCATCGACAACAACCTTAGCTTCGACACCCATATCAGCAACACCGTGAAAATTATTAATAAAAGAATAGGCTCTCTTTTCAGAATTAAACCCTACCTCACTCCAGCAACTAGAATAACCATTGCCCACTCCCATCTAATCTCTTCCCTTCTCTATGCCTCACCCATTTTTACTAACCTGTCAAAACATAATCTTATGAAATTAGAAAACACCTACAATAGCATAGCCAGGTTTGCGACAGGTAACCCTTTCAGAACCCACCACTGTATTAATTTAAAGCAACTAGGCTGGTTTGAACTTCAGCAGCAACTGAAAATTAATCAACTAGCCATCACCCATAAAATACTGTATCAACCTACCAAAACACCTGTTCTATCTACTCTAATTTACCCTTACCATAACCTAAAGTCTCTAAGATCTGCACACAAACCTCTTGTAAACATTGACAAAGCAAATAACAAGGCTGGAGATTCCCTCTTCTCCAATACTGCTGGAAAACACTGGAACCTACTTCCCTCTGAACTATCTACAATTTCCTCCACAACTCTATTTAAAAAGAAACTTAAGCTCTTCCTCAAAACACAGTGGTTGTGCCCCTGTACTAATCCTGACTGACTATCTAGCTCCTGATATGACTCAAACTTTACCTTTAGAACCCTGCATATACTTCATCCTAACATCTAACGATCTATTTCTCCATCATAGTATTAATTACTTTGTGAAAAAAAAAAATCACTTTACTACTAGATGTATTACATGTACATTTTGCTTTTATTCTATTTGAATGTCTACTTATAACTGTACTTGTACTAATCAATGTCAAATGTACTGCAATTATATACTTTAATAATATGTAAACAGATATTATCGTTATCTCTTTTTCTCTTTTACTATACATGTATCTGCTTTTTAAGCATGTATTACTTTTATGTGAATTTATTTTATTTGCTTTTTAAGCATGTATTACTTTGATGTGAATTTCTTTTAACTGTTTTGGAGCTCATCTCCCCCGGCCTCTACTGAAAATGGACATATATCCAGTTAGACTAGCCCGGTCAACAAATGTAAAATAAAAATAAAAAATAAATGTAATTTACTTAGGATTATGTATTGCCTTCCTATTTGGGGGCACCTGACATCTGGGGCAAGAAAAACTGAAGAAAATGGCATCGGCTGCCTCTTTTATACCCCTGTCGTACTGACGTCAGGGAAGAAGCGACAGCAACCGACGCCGGACCAAGACTTTGGAACTCTGACCGACTGCGGGACCGCCTGGTGGTAGATAACCCCAAGTGTGATGAATGCAGCAGTGTGAACACTCGAACATCTACATTTATGGTAGGTACAAAACTGTACTTTTCCCTCCCTCCATCCCCCTTATTCTCTTCTCCTTTTATTGCCATTCTTCCCTGTTGTTCACCTTTCCTTTCACGGGACATACTGGTATTTATTTTCCACTGGTGGGGTTCTTCCACCAGAACCTCGTCTCCTACTTTGGGGGCTCCTGACAGGTTAGAGCAAGAAAAACTGATGTAATGGGATTGGCTGCCTTACTTTATACTCCTGATGACCTGATGTCAGTCCTCAAGCGACAGCAACCGATGCAGAAATACTAAGTGTCTGGTATTCGGGCTGGCTGAGGGCTACCCTGGCAGGGATAACCCGAATGTGATGACTGCAACAGTGAATACACTCTAACATCTATATTTATGGTAAGTGTACACAACTGTACTTTCTCTGCTGTGCCATTTTGGCTTATCTACTGCTCCCAGGGTTTTCACCAAATGCCTGATCCCGGTCATTGCCTTCTGCAAGCAGTAAAACATTCAAATTTTACCCATATCTGGATGACTGCCTCATCAAGGCAGACAGCAGGGAAAAGCTCCTGCAAGACCTCAACTTTGTCAAAACCCTCTTTAACCTCACTAGGGTTTACCATCAACAGGGAAAAATCAAATTTCCAGCCCACCAGACAAATCACCTTCTTGGGAGCTCTCCTGGGCACATTCACCCAAAGAGCCTTCCTCACTCCAGAAAAACAGTTTCTTGCCCCAATACTTCTCCCATTTGGCTTCTAGAAAGCACCTCAAAGCAAGGAAGATGTTCTTCGTGTTTCACTGTTGCAGTCATTACATTTGGGTAATCTGCTGGCAGGTTGCCCTCAGTCGGCCTGAATAACAAAGTCTTGGGTCCTGCGTCGGTTGCTATCTCTTCTTCCATGACGTCAGGTCGTCAGGGGTATAAAACACTCAGCCGACGCCATTTTAATCAGTCTTTCTTGCTGCGCGGTGCCAGAAGCAGTTTGCAAGTGCCGGTCGGCCGACTCCTGAAATTTTCATTTTCGAGTTTCAGAACTGAAGTCTTCAACCTAAAGCTAAGTACCCTGTTGGGGAAACTTTTTCTTGCTCCTTACCAATGTCAGTAAAAGTAAATAATTGCATTACTTGTGGGAAGCAAATACCTCATAAGGATTTTCATTTGTACTGTATTCCTTGCCTAGGCTCTGACCGCATTGTACCTTGCTGTCGGTTTTGTGCTTAATTTAACCAACGCACTATTAAGCATCGGTATATTTTTGCTTCTAAATATCTTGGCGCAAGATTAAACTATCCAGAAATGTCGTCGGTTAGCAATCTGACTACCGGAATTCACAAAAAACGCAAAGAAAAAGACAGACCGTCGAGGTCCAAAACCGACTAAGCTTCTCTTTAGCCAGTCGCCGGTTCGCTAGTACTCGGGTGCTTTCGCAGCCCCTGATGCCCGCTACTTTTGATTCGCGGGCCTCTACCGAGACCCATTCTGAGTATGCCGCGAGACACTTCAAGTATTGAAACCGCGGATGTCACTCCCTTAGATAGGTCCGGAGCCGCTGAGCAGGCACCGGCTTCTGAGGGTGTTTTTAAGCCTAAAGATTTGTATATTAAACCAACGCCATCATAAAAAACAAAGCCAAAACCAACTTATGTGTCTAAAAAACCGATGCATGGGCCACGTATTCAGGCCCCCTATGCCTAAAAAACAAATGATCAAAATGGCTGAGGATTTAATTACCTTGATCAGGGGTTCCCCAACTCCCTCCTGCTAAGAGGCCTAGGCAAGGCACTGATTATGAATCTTCAGATCAGGTTTCCATGTCTTCTGATTCCTCTTCTGATCAGGAATTTTCTGTTCCACCTTATGAGGACTCTGATGCAGAAGAATCCATCCCTTCTTCTTTTCCTTCTGAGGATTTTTCTTTTGGAGAAATTTGCATACCTTAAGGGAACATTTTCATAGGGAGAGTCAGGATTTTTCAGAATCCAAAAAGAGGCTTAGGGATTTCCTTCTTCCTCAGCATAGGCCTTTGGCTATACCTCCTGTTTTAGACATTGTTGATGGTTTCTCATAATCCAGCATGGCTCCTGATTCCCCTGCCCTCCAGCTCCTAGTAAGCCAAACAGATATTACAGGATGTTCGTGTTTCACTGTTGCAGTCATTACACTTGGGTTATCCTGCTGGCAGGCGACCCACAGTCAGACCGAGTTCCAAAGTCTTGGTCCGGCATCTGTTGCTGTCGCCTCTTCCCTGCCGTCAGTGCGCCAGGGGTATAAAAGTTGCAACCAACGCCATTTTCTTCCGTCTTTCTTGCCACGCGGTGCCCGAAGCAAAAGCAGTTCACAAGTGCCGGTCGGCAGACTCCTGAGATTTTCAAAATTGAATTTCAGAACCAAAGTCTTCATTCAATAAAGCTAAGTACCCCGTTGGGGAAACTTTTTCTTGCTCCAGACCGATGTCAGTAAAAGTTAATAATTTTATTTCTTGTGGGAAGCAAATACCTCATAAGGACTTTCACTCTTGCTGTATTCCTTGCTTAGGCCCTGACCACGACGTTACTAGTTGTCGGTTTTGTGCTAGATTCAATAAACGCACTATTAAATGTCGGTTTGATTTTGCTTTACATTATTTTGGACGAAGATTTAATTATATAATGCCGTCGGAACAACCGACCGGAATGCATAAAAAACGCAAAGACAAAGAAAAAGAGAGGCATCCGAGGTCCAAAACCGATGATGAAGCCTCTTCCAGGCCAGTCGCCGGTTCTCAGTGAGGCGCTTTCGCAGCCCCTGACACCCGCTACCTCAGAGCCACAGGCCGTAACCAACAGCCACGTGGAGACACCGAGGCCTGTGGAAACTCAAGGTATTGGGCCTACGGAAACTCAGATGGGTCCGGAGCCGCTGAGCAGGCACCGGCTTCTGAGGGTGTTTTCAGACCTTCACAGCTTACAATTAAGGCTTCTACAGCAGCAAAGGCAAAGTCAAAAACACCATTAAAGACAAGGAAACAAGTGCAGCATTCTCCAGAACAGACATCTATGCCACAGAAACAGATATTTAAAATGGCCCAAGACCTTATTACTTTAATCAGGGCCTCCCATCCCCCTCCTGACAAAAGGCCCTAGGCAAGACGCAGATTATGATTCCTCTGATCAGGTCTCCATTTCCTCTGATTCTTCTTCTGATGAGGGCTATTCTCTCCCTCCCGATGCTGAAGAGTCCATTCCTTCAGCCTCACCGCCTGAGGATTATTCTTTTGGGGAAACCCTGCACACCATGAGGGAGCATTTCCATTGGGAGAGCCAGGATTACTCAGAATCCAAGAAAAGGCTCAGAGATTTCCTTTTATTGCCTCAGCACAGGCCCCTGGCTATCCCCCTGTGCTTGATATTGTAGATGATGTTTTTTCTGAATCCAGTCTGTCTCCAGATTCTTTACCCCCTGTACCAGTAAAGCCAGACAGGTACTACAGGGTCCCTGACTCTCATAAATTTCTTTACAAAAATCCCGCTGCAGACCCAGAAACAATTTCTCAGGGTCCTAAAGGGGTTAAGGCTTCCACTGCCAAAAAATCCTGTCCCCTCAGATAGGGATTCCAGAGCTCTGGACAGATGGGGGAAAAAAGTTTACACTTCTGCTAATTTAGCTGTAAATTGTCAGTTTCACATGCTTAAATATCAGCAGTACCTCATGTCATTGTTAAAGCAGAAAATGGTTACAAACATAGAAAGTCCTGACAGTAAAGAAATGCAGGATTTATTGCGTGCAGTTGAACAAGTGGGAAAGCATACTCTGTAATGTGGTTTTGATTCTTTAGAGGCTTCTTGTAGAGCCGCACTTACAAGCTCTGTTATTCGAAGACATGCTTGGTTGAAAGAACAAAGTTTACCTGACCATGTTAAAGTAAAATTATTGGATGCTCCATTACACCATGATACTTTGTTTGGTGTTAAGGCAGAAGAGGTGTTAAAGAAATTGGGGGGATAAAGCAAAGTCAATGCAAACGGTGAAAGATTTCTTACAGGTTCAACCACCTAAATTTAGCAGAAACTGGCCTTCAAAAAATTGGTCATTTCCAGTGTCAGGCCACAAAGAGGCAGATACAGACACCCAAGAGGCAGATCTCAGCCCCAAGGCTCCTACAGACCTAAACAATGGGGTGCTTCGGCCCCCAAAGGAGAAGACAAATCACAACCTTATAGTAAACAGTCACAATGACTTCCCCCTGCAATTGCCAAGCTTTTACCAGTGTTGGGTTGGGAGGGTGGCCTAATGGTTAAGGTGTTTGCCTTACAAACACAAGCTGCAGGGTTCTAGTCTCCCAAAGTGTAACTGGCTAGACTTAAAATGGCTTGCAAGGGCAGTTAGCCTTGTACTGATCTATGAACCTATGAACCTAAGTTGACAGCAACCGTAGGGGGAAAGCTAGCACTTTTCTTAAAAAATTGGTGCATGATCACCCAAGACCAATGGGTGCTGAATATTGTTTCTCAGGGGTACAGATTCCACTTCCACATGCTTCCAAAACCAAAAGGTATGCCAAACGTGCCACAAAACCAATGGGCAGAGGCACAAAAACAGATTGCGGCTCTTATGGATATGGGAGCCATTCAAAAAGTTCCACAAGAAGAACAGGGGCAAGGATTTTACTCAAGACTTATACTGTCCAGTCCAATACTGGACCTGTCAATCCTAAATACTTTCATGGATGTTCCAAAATTCAGAATGTTAACACTACAACAACTTCTGCCCATGCTGGGCAAAAGGAGGCTTGGCTAGTAACTTTGGACCTCAAGGAGGCATACCTGCATGTCCCAATCAGACAATCGTGCAGAAGATACCTCAGATTTATAGCAGGCTCAATGCATTACCAATTCTCTGCACTGCCCTTTGGCTTATCTACTGCACTGAGGGTCTTCACAATATGCCTGGCACCAGTAATTGCATTTTGCAGACAAAAAGGAATTCAAATATATCCCTACTTGGACGACTGCCTTATTCAAGCAGAGAGCAAAGACATTCTTCTAAAGCACCTGGCATTTGTAAAAAGATTGCTAATTTGCCTAGGCTACACAGTAAATGAAAAGAAATCAAAACTATTGCCCTCTCAAGAGATAATATTCCTGGGTGCAAGCTTAAATACAGCTTCCCAGATGGCTTATCTCACGCCAGACAAAAGCAACTGACTCATTACTTTCAGATGATGGCAACAAAGACACAGCTCCCTGCAAGAAAAATTCTGCAGGCCCTGGGTTTCATGGCATCCTGCATTCTACTAATTCCATATGCAAAACTGCATATGAGGAAACTGCAATGGTATCTAAAAAGTGTTTGGACTCAGCATTGCCACAGCTTAGAGACTGTCATAACCTTGATTCCCTGCCTACAAAAGGAGTTTCGATGGTGGTCCCAGGCCTGTCACCACAACAAGGGACAGCCTTTCACCCTACCTACAGCCAGGCAGACAATAACAACGGATGCATCGGATTATGCCTGGGGAGCACATATGGCAGGAAAATGTATTCAGGGCACGTGGCCCAAGGAACAAATGCATCTTCACCTCAATCAAAAAGAGATGCTAGCTGTACAGAATGCCCTGACAGCCTTCAAGGACCTAATACATCCAGGACAACTATTAAAAAAGACGGACAATACCACAGTTATGTGGTACATAAATAAGCAAGGGGGCACACATTCCTACCCCCTATGCAGACAAGCCATGACTTTGTGGAACACAGCACTGACCTACCAGGTACATCTGCAAGCACAATTCCTGCCAGGAACAAAAAATACACTGGCAGACAAACTAAGCAGAAATCTAATGGATTTTCGCTAATGTAAGCTGAATCCACAAGTGTTTAACATGATAATAAGGAAATGGGGATGCCCAGACATAGATCTTTTTGCCTCCCTTCACAATTGCCAAATACAGACATTTTGCACAAGGACTTATCACTCTCAAGCATGGAAAGTGGATGCTCTATCATTCAGCTGGAAAGACCTGACAGTCTATGCCTTCCCTCCAATGCCTCTTCTCACCAAGGTGCTTCTAAAAGTCAGACAAGAGAGGCCAAAAATTATCCTGATTGCACCAGACTGGCCACGCCAACACTGGTACCCAATCCTAAAGAGTTTGTCCCAAGGTCCACCTTGGCCTCTACCTCAGATTCCTTATCTTCTGACACAACAAAACAATCAGATTCTGCACAGTCAACTCAGAACCTTAACCTGGCAGCATGGCAGATAATGTAGCCACTCAGACTGCACCTCTCTCTAAAGCTGTTATGGATGTTGTTTTGGAAGCCAGGAGGCCCAGCACTAGGAAATCTTATGCAGAAAAATGGAAGAGATTTTGTGCTGGGAACCAGGCACAAGGGCTCGAACCACTATTCCCTAATATACCTCAGATTTTGCAATACCTAACTGAGATGTTGGACAAAGGCCTATCTTTTTCATCCATTAAAATCCATGCCTCTGCCATTTCAGCGCATTACAATACGGATCCTCCTATTTTTTCACATCCTCTACTACAATACCTCAGAGGGGCAAAAAATATAAGACCCCCTAGGAGAGCACCAGTACCTACTTGGATCTCAAAATCTGTTTACTGCATTTCCTGTGTTGCACTTAATTTAAAATTGTTTTTTTTTCTCTTAAAACTGCATTTTACCTGACTTTGGCCTAGCACTCAAGTGTGGGGTCATTTATTGCACTGTTGTGAATATTCTGCTACTTGCGTATCTCTGCTACCTTTAAACTAAAACAAAAAAAGAAAAAAAACAAAAAAATCTTGCTTTTTTCCCACTTTCTGAAATTTAAGAAAGTTCAGTTACAGATTTGCTGTTCTGAACTGTTTGTAAGTTTCTAGAAGGCCAGTGCTTGCTTGGGCTAAAGGGAAGTCTCTGTGTTCACTAGTGGCAGTGGTTAACACTGAACAGCCTGCCTGTCCCTGTAGGAGTGGTTACTGCCTAGAAGCTGTAGTTTTATTGGCCATTTTGGGGCAATTCTAAACTCCTTGATCTCTCTTAAAACCCGGCTGCCTCGTGGTTTTGGCATCTTTCCAGGCTTGCTAGTTGTTGCTGAAGCACCTACCAAGGGGAGAAAACGCTGAGAGAAGAAAAGGAGTCACTTTTGTGATTTTAAGTATTTTCTTCTGATTTTTTGTTAAGATTTACTCCTTTGCCGCCTACTTTTTGGCATTTTCCGGCTTGCTAAAGTTTATATCTGTATCAGAAACAGTATTTAGAGCACATCTAGAGCCTGTTTACTGCATTTCCTGTGTTGCACTTAATTTAAAATCATTTTTTTCTCTTAAAACTGCATTTTACCTGACTTTGGCCTAGCACTCAAGTGTGGGGTCATTTATTGCACTGTTGTGAATGTTCTGCTACTTGTGTATCTCTGCTACCTTTAAACTAAAACAAAAAAAAGAAAAAAACAAAAAAAATCTTGCTTTTTCCCCACTTTCTGAAATTTAAGAAAGTTCATTTACAGATTTGCTTTTCTGAAATGTTTGTAAGTTTCTTGGAGGCCAGTGCTTGCTTGGGCTAAAGGGAAGTCTCTGTTCACCAGTGGCAGTGGTTAACACTAAGCAGCCTGCCTGTCCTTCAGGGAGTGGTTACTGCCTAGAAGATGTAGTTTTATTTGCCATTTTGGGGCAATTCTATACTCCTTGATCTCTCTCTCTCTTAAAACCCTACAACTCACTCTTTGTGCGGTTTTGCGCACTGAGCAGCGTCGGGCAGCGCTGCCTAAACATGTTTAAACTATTCCAGGCTCCACAAAGTCTGCTCTTCATTTTTTTCCCTTAGAACTGTTCAAACTCGAAGTAAGCACTCTGTTCTCTTTCTAAAGCCCTGCACTTGCTCAGTTCTTATAAGGAAACACTAACTAAAGCACTACACCCTCCTAGACTTCTCATAAGTACTAGGCTGCCGATTGGTCCTTCCTGATCAAGTGAAAAATCAGTTCCCTTTACTAATCTGATCAGTGAAAAACCAGTTCCCTATACTAATCTGGTATGTCCAAGGGTCAGTTTCAGGGTTACTCTACAGTCCAGCTGGTGAATCTGGGAATTTTGAGGCAATGTTACAATTGCCTTATGTACACAGACAACCCTCTCCTCCTTCCAACAAACTCTAATACATGTGAGATGCAGTTACACAGCCAAACTGGAGACAGAGCTCTCTCAACCCAAGACTGGCACAGTCAGTCAGGAGGAAAAGGTAACCACCTGCACCACAAATCCAGTCTCACATAGACCTATTGCATCTGCATAGTCAGCACATAAACACACAAAAACATACTCGGAGGCTCTAAATAAAAATCTGCCTAAGCAGCAAAGACCTCCAAAGCAGATATCCAAGCAACAGCCTCCCCTCAACAATACCCACGAATCACATATCTCAGAAAGTCAGTGTGCCTCACAGCCCTTAAGGCTAAACAACACACCAAATACACTCGTTATAGGGGACTCTCTTGTCCGGCACACTGACGTCCCGCTCACTAGAGTGAACAAGGAGAAGGCCACTGTAAGCTGCCTGTCGGGTGCCAGGATCCGCCACATAACGCAAGCACTCAAGTCACTCCAAAGCAAGTACAAATATGACTTCATCATTGTCCATGCTGGTGTGAATGACCTGAGACGTACCTCCCTGGACTACATGAAGAGAGACAGAGGAGCGCTCTGATCATGTAGCCCAGGCTGGTATGACCCTGACCTTGAGTAACATCTTGCCCTCACCAAGAATGATGCCACATTATAAAGACAAAATGATCAGTTTCAACAATTGGCTAAAGTATTGGTGTCATTCAAAGGGGATCCAGTGTCCATCAGCCTGGGATGACATGCTCGACAAGCCACGTTGCTTCGATAGGGACGGCTTGCAGCTGTCACCCTTAGGCTTTCATATACTGGCCAAGGATCTTGCCACCCCCATAGTGCCTTTTTTAGGCAAGGCTCAAAGGACAAACCCACCTCCATAGACAACCCAAAGATAAAAAAACTAAAGGTAATGCTACTCAATGCCAGAAGTCTAAACCTCAAAATGCACGCACTCGAGGTTCTCCTCAGTATGGAGAAAATCGATTTCTGTGCAGTAACAGAAACCTGGTTCAAGGCTCCTGAGAGCACCCCAGCACTACCAGGTTATAACTCATACCATGCTTTTGGCCCCAAAACTCAGACTGAAGCACAAAAGGAGGGGGAGTATCTATATTCATCAAAGATACCTACACTTCTAGGTTAGTGGCACTTCACGAAGCATTGGAAACCATCCATGTGCAACTAACAACCGGCAAAACTGCCTTTCAGTTTGTAGCCTGCTACAGATCACCCTCCCTTTCACAGGAACCCCACTTGGCATTCTTGAGAACACTGGAGAATATGAAGGTCTCTCCAAACTCTATGTTATTGGGTGACTTCAACTACCCAAACATTGACTGGGAAAACTACTCAAGCCCAAACACCCTCGCCCAACCGTTCCTTGAATTTATAAACTCTAACGCGATGGAACAACTGGTCACCACTCCCACAAGAGGGAACAACAAATTGGACTTGGTCATCACCAACATGGGGACTCTGTGTTCCACACCAGAGGTAAACCCCTCATTGATAAGATCAGACCATAAACTAATTTCCCTGGACATCCATATCCTATCCCCACCCCCAGCCAAGGAAATCACTGTAAAGAATTTCTCAAAAGCTAACTTCACACTTCTCAAGACTGAGGTGGAATCCTTCAAAGCCCCTGGGCCAGAAGATAATACAGCCCAATCCGCAGAATCCTTTACAATTGCATTCTATGAGCACCTGCAGGAATGCATGGATCGTGCTATCCCAAATAAAACCAAGACTCACTCCTCCAAAAACAGGAGACCTGTCTGGTGGACCCCGGCCATAAATAAGCTATACAACAGAAGGAGGAAGCTACTACATGACAGAGCAAAATCCCAAAAAGGGAAAGCATCTCTGATCAGTATTAGCAAGAAACTATGATCGCTCATAAAATCATCAAAGGCCAGTTTCGAAAGAAAAATTGCCCTAGACACTAAAGATAATTACAAGGCCTTCTTTAGTTATGTCAGGAATATGGGTGGAAATTCCCAGATATGCTCTGAATTGTTGCATAACGGTACAAAATATACCGAACATACAGACATAGCCAACTTCTTGGCAGACAAGATTCAGTGCTAACTTCTCCCCCCTTCCCCCTCAAAGGAGCAAATGCTTATCCCAACTGAATGTAACCTCCCTGACATCACAGATGCACAGGTGAAAGCTGCCCTCTCCAAAGCAAAAAACACAGCATCTATGGGACCGGACGGTGTCCCAGGCTGTGTCTTACATGAGCTCCAAGAAGAACTGAACCCTCACATTGTCACTGTTCAAACTTAGCCTTACTGCAGGATATGTACCCAAAGAACGGTGTACAGCTACAGTGGTCCCACTCCACAAAGGTGGCGCCACAGCAGACCCCGGGAACTATCGCCCCATAAGCCTGACTAGTCTGGTCTGTAAAGCTATGGAACGTATTATGGAACTCATAAACAAAGACATTGGGAGCCTCCAGACACTGGACCCTACCCAATTCGGCTTTAAGGGCAGATCTTGCCTCTTAAACCTAGTTGATCTCTTTGAAACAGTTACCAAAGCCATAGACGAGGGCAAGGTAGGTAGTCCACACAGCCTACCTGGACCTCGCAAAAGCCTTCGACACAATACCCCACTCGGGCATCATAAATAAGCTTACCAGCTTAAATATCAACCCCTATATCACAAGATGGGTTGCAAACTGGCTCAGGGATAGAATCCACATGGTCAGAATCGCAGGTGCCACATCCGAATCCAAACCAGTTACAAGTGGCGTCCCACAAGGCTCAGTTCTGGGACCTCTCTTATTTGGTATATACTTCTCTGAGGTTCAGGCTAACACGGGGGGACTATGGCTGACAAAGTTCGCAGATGACTGCAAACTGGGAGCCATAATCGACTCTCCAGCTGACACGAGCATCCTCCAAAAGGGTCTCACGGAGACGGATGCTTGGTGCCAGAACCACGGCCTCAAGCTAAATGCTAAAAACTGCATAGTCATCCCCTTTGGGAAAAACAAAGTGCCCACAAATTACCACATAGGTGGTAATCCATTAACTACAGAAGAAGTAATTAGAGATTTGGGGACCAACGTAGATAGTAATCTCTCCTTTGATAATCACGTTGCCAAAGTGGTTAGAAAGACCTTCTATATAGCCCACCTTATCACAAAAGGGTTCAAGATCTAGATCAAGAGAGGTCATTGTGCCCTCTACTCATCACTCATCAGGCCCATAATTGAATACAATGCCCCTTTTGGGATGTACCTTACCCAACACCTGCAGCAACTGGAGAGACCCCAAAAGTACCTCACCAAGAGGATCATAGGCTACAAACAGATGTCCTATGCAGCTCGACTAAAGAAACTCCAGCTCTACTCAGTTGCTTACCGCCTACTCAGAGGCGATCTATGCCTGATGTACAAAGCCATGTCTAACCCAGAATTAATGAACATGCTCCACCTCAAAAAATCCAAATCCCTTAGAGCTACACGCTCCAGGGACTTAAACCTCAGCACAAAAATAAATAGGACATGCTGGAGGGACAGATTCATTTCCCAGAGGCTCCCCTCACTCTGGAATAGAATACCAATTCATGTTAGACATAGCCCCTCGCTGACCCTCCAAGGGAAATCTGGACGTGTGGATGGGAAATCGCAAATTCACCCCTGGGATCTCTTCGGTGTCCCTGCTCGACAGAGGCACAGTAAACTAATCTTAAAGGGCTACCTTCTGTGACCTACTATACAGAGGCACAGTAGGCTAATCTAATAGGGAGCCGAAAGCCAAATATACTCGGGCTAGGCTTATAAATGCCCTAGGGCAGATAGCCTAGTATCTACCTATGAACCTATAAAAACTAACACTACCTCCATTTGACCAGCCAGCACAGCTGATCTAAAATTCTTGTCATGGAAAACTGCTCTGCTCCTAGCAATAACTTCAGCAAGAAGATGGCTGTGGAACCCTTCCTCATTTTTCATCAGGACAGGGTTTCTCTTAGGACAAACCCAACATTCATGCCAAAAGTGGTCTCCAATGTGGCCTTAAACCAAACCATTCATTTACCTACTTTCTACCCAAATCCACAGAATAAAGGGCAAAGACTTTTGCACGCTTTGGATATACACAGGCAGCTATGATTCTACATGGACAAAACAAAAGCTTTCAGAAAAACCGAGCAACTGTTTGTAGCATATGCTGCAGTATCACAAGGAAAAGCCTATTACAAAGCAGACCATCTCCAAATGGATAAGACACTGCATCCCGCTTCTGTTATGCACAACATTTCAAATCTGTGCCTAAGGGCATTAGGCCTCATTCTACCAGAGCAGCAGTCACTTCAGCAGCTTTCCTCAGAGGAGTACCTACCAAAGACATATTAAAAGCTGCAACCTGGAGCTCAGTGCACACTTTCACCAAGCACTACCACTTACCTCTCTACTCCAAGTCCAGGGCAGGCTTTGCCACTGTAGTTCTGCAGGGCTGGTTAGCCTCGCCAAATCCAATTTAGACCCAGCCATCCAACCTCAGCTTTGGGATTCTACCCAAGTGTAATGACTGCAACAGTGAAACACGATGAACATAGTACAGTTGTGTACCTACCATAGATGTAGATGTTCGAGTGTATTCACTGTTGCAGTCCAGGTTACCCACCCACCATCCCCCTTTTCTTTGCTGGGACTTTTCTGTACTTCCCAATTCTATACAACCTATGTGGTGTATTTGCTTGTAGATGAAGGAAATGTTTATAGTAACATATGCATTGTTTTTTGGCATATTTTTATCTTTTCAGCCTTCCTGTCTGGGAGCACCTGACATCTGGAGCAAGAAAAACTGAAGAAAATGGCGTCTGTTGCAACTTTTATACCCCTGGAGCACTGACATCAGGGAAGAGGCGACAGCAACCGACGCCGGACCAAGACTTTGGAACTCGGGCCGACTGCGGGTTGCCTGCCAGCAGGATAACCCAAGTGTAATGACTGCAACAGTGAATACACTCTAACATCTACATTTATGGTAGGTACACAACTGTACTGTTCCTGACTCCCACAAGTTTCTTTTTAAAAACCCTACTGCTTACCCTGAAACTATTTCACAGGGTGTTAAAGCTTCTGCTGCTAAAACTCCTATCCCTTCTGATAGAGACTCCAGGGTGCTGGATAGATTGGGTACGAAGGTTTACACGTCTGCAACCCTGGCAATCAGGGCTTTAAATTGTCAATTTCATATGCTTAAATATCAACAGCATGTCATGGGCTTACTGAAACAGAAAATGATGTTGATTTCTGACTGTGTGGAAAATAGTTACAGGATTCATTGCATTCAGCTGAACAAGTTGGAAAGCACACTTTGCAATGTGGTTTTGATTTCTTGGAGGCCTCTTGCAGGGCTGCCCTAACTGGATCTGTGATGAGGCATGCTTGGCTCAAGGAGCAAAATCTGCCTAATCATGTTAAAGCAAAATTGTTGTGATGCTGCTTTACAACAGGACAGTCTATTTGGTAATAAGGCAGAAGAAGTTTTAAAAAAGATGGAAGACAAAGCTAAATCTATGCAAACGGTAAAAGATTTCCTACAAGTGCAGCCACCCAGGTTCAGTAGGCACTGGCCTACTAAGAATTGGTCCTTTCCAGTACCCAACAGAGCCGCTCAGGTCAAACCCAGACACTCCAAAGGTTCCAGGTTTCAGTCACAAGGAACTTGCATAACAAAACAATGGGGTGCTTCCACCTCCAAATCTGGAAGTAGCAAGGCACCCCTTTACAGTAAACAGTCTCAATGACTTTCCAATGCCATTTCCAAGCACTTATATTTTGCCAGCCCCTTTGGGGGGAAAACTAGCACTTCATGCACAAAGTTGGCATCTAATTACCCAGGACAAGTGGGTTTTAAATATAGTATCCCAGGGATACAGATTTCATTTCCACATGTTGCCAATTCCAAACAGATGTCCAGATCTGCCTCCAAATCAGTGGGCAGAGGCCCAGAAACAAGTTATGTCCCTCATGGATATGGGGGCTATTCATCCAGTACCAGAAAAGGAAAAAGGACCAGGTTTTTATTAAAGACTTTTCCTGGTACCCAGAAAAGACAAATCATGGTGTCCAATTCTGGACTTATCCATTCTAAATACTTTCCTGGACATTCCAAAAGTGAAGATGCTGACTCTACAACAGTTCCTGCCTATGCTGGGTAAGGATGCCTGGGTGGTAACTCTAGACTTAAGAGGCTTACCTGCATATCCCAATCAGGAAATCTTGCAGAAGATACCTCTGCTTCAAAGCAGGCTATTTGCATTACCAGTTCTCTGCACTGCCCTTTGGCTTATCTACTGCTCCCAGGGTCTTCACAAAGTGCCTGGCACCAGTAAATTGCATTTTGCAGACAAAGAAACATTCAGATTTATCCTTATCTGGACGATTGTCTAATTCAAGCAGAAAACAAGGACACTCTTCTACAGCATCTGGCATTTGTAAAAAGGCTTCTAACATGCCTAGGGTACACCATAAATGAAAATAAATCACAACTGGTACCCCCTCAAATAATTACATTTGTGGGTGCAAGCTTGAGTACAACTGCCCAGATGGCTTACCTCACGCCAGACAAATTCAATTGATGACATACTCCAAACAAGTGGCCACAAAAACCCAGCTATCTGCAAGATAAATTCTGCATGCCTTGGGGTTCATGGCTTCCTGAATTCTACTAATTTCATATGCAAGACTGCATATGAGGAAGCTTCAGTTGTACCTAAAAAACTTATGGAGTCAACATTGTCACAGCCTGGAAACAATGATTCCTATCATTCCTTGCCTGCAACAGGAGTTCCTATGGTGGGCAGAGGCCTGTTACCAAAACAAGGGACTGTCATTCATTCTACCCCCTGCCACCCAAACCCTGACTACAGACGCATCAGATTATGCTTGGGGGGCCCATCTGGCAGGGAGATGCATTCAGGGCAAATGGAGCCCAAATCAAATGCACCTACATATCAACCAGAAAGAAATGCTAGCTGTATAGATAGCTCTGACAGCCTTCAAGGACTTTCTTCATCCAGGACAACTACTGATAAAGACGGACAACACCACAGTTCTGTGGTACATAAACAAGCGGGGGGGGGTACCCACTCCTACCCCCTTTGCAGACTAACCATGGCCTCGAGGAACACAGCCTTGACTTACCAAATACATCTACAAGCTCAGTTCCTGCCAGGAAAGCAAAATACTCTGTCAGACGAATTAAGCAGAAATCTTATGGACCCACACAAATGGAAACTGGATCCACAAATCTTCAGCATGTTGACATGAAAATGGGGGAGCCCAGACATAGATCTTTTTGCCTCTCCCCAAAACTATCAGTTGGATAAATTCTGCACAAGAATTCATCACAAAAAAGCTTAGAAAGTGGATGCTCTATCCTTCATCTGGAAAAACCTATCAGTGTATGCCTTTCCCCATCTGCCTCTGCTCTCCAAGGTTCTACTAAAAGTCAGATAGGAAAAACCGAAAATGATTCTGATTGCTCCAGACTGGCCTCGCCAGCACTGGTACCCGCTCCTATGCAATATATCACACCTTCCTCTATGGCACCTGCCTCACACACCTTATCTACTGTCTCAGCAGAACTATCAAATTCTGCACACTCCGCTCCAAACTCTGAATCTTGCAGCATGGCTAATCAACTAATTTCACCAGTCTAATCTCTCAGTAAACCTGTGATGGATGTAATTTTGGAAGCTAGAAGGCCTAGTACTAGAAAAACTTATGCTGATAAATGGAAAAGGTTCTGTGCCTGGAACCAAGCACAAGGAATAAACACAGCAATGCCCCAATATTCCTCAGATTCTGCAATATTTAACTGAGATTTTTCATAAGGGCCTATCTTTTTCTTTTATAAAAATCCATGCCTCTGCCATTTTGGCTCATTACAACACAGAGCCTCCTCTCTTTTTCTCATCCCCTGCTAAAGCAGTACCTCAGATGGGCCAAAAATTTGAGACCTCCCAGGAGAGCACCGACTCCATGGGACCTCAATTTTGTGCTGGAAAAACTCACCATACCTCCTTTTGAACCAGCTGCTACTGCAGGCATAAAATTTCTCTTGGAAGACCGCTTTTCTTTTAGCAGTCACTTCAGCTTGGAGGATTTCAGAACTACATGCCCTCATGGCAGTGGAGCCTTTCATTATCTTTTGTCCGAACAGGGTGGCCCTCAGGACCAATCAATCCTTTATGCCTAAGGTGGTATCCAGTGTGGCTCTTAATCAGACCATTCATCTGCCAACTTTTTTCCCAAATCCACAGAACAAGGGGGAGTAGATTCTGCATTCATTGGATGTACACAGACAACTAAGATTCTACTTAAACAGTACAAAATCTCTAAGAAAATCTGAGCAATTACTGGTGGCATTTGCTGCAGGGGCAGAGGGAAAGGCTATTTCAAAATGGATAAGCCATTGTATTCATTTCTGCTATATGCACCATGGTAAGCCTGTCCCCAAGGGGATCAGATCCCATTCCACCAGGGCTGCATCTGCTTCTGCAGCCTTTCTCAGAGGAGTTCCTACCAGAGACATTCTAGAAGCTGCTACTTGGAGCTGAGTTCATACGTTCACCAAATATTACCATTTACCTCTCTTCTCTAAATCCAGAGCAGGCTTTGCCACTGCTGTCCTGCAGAGCCTTTTAGCTACTCCTAATGCTGTATAATTCCATCCTCCCAACCATAGCTTTGGGATTCTAGCCAAATGTAATGACTGCAACAGTGAAACACGAAGAACATAGTACAGTTGTGTACACTTATCATAAATGTAGATGCTCGAGTGTATTCACTGTTGCAGTCCTGGTTACCCACCCGCCAGCCCCCTATTTCTCTCATTATACCTCTTCTTTTTTTTACTTTGCTCAAAAGCCTTTTTGGTGTATTTGCTTTTAGTTGGAGGTATATTTTTTGTGTTCTAAATTACATGCATAGTTATATATATTTTTTTTTTTTTTTGCTCCCCATTTGGGGGACACCTGACATCTGGGGCAAGAAAAACTGATTAAAATGGCATCAGCTGCATGTTTTATACCCCTGATGACCTGACGTCATGGAAGAAGAGACAGCAACCGACGCAGGACCCAAGACTTTGTTATTCAGGCCGACTGAGGGCAACCTGCCAGCAGATTACCCAAATGTAATGACTGCAACAGTGAATACACTCGAACATCTACATTTATGGTAAGTGTACACAACTGTACTTTCCTTCAAGCTCTGGAGTACATGGCATCATGTATCCTGTTGGTGCCCTTGGCCAGACTACACATGAGAACTGCAGTGGTACCTAAAAAACATTTGGTGCCAGCACACACAGCCTCTGGAGAAACTTCAGCCCCTTATCCCCTGCTTAAGAGATGAACCCCTATGGTGGGCAGAAGTCTGCACACTGAACAAGGGCCTTCCTTTTCTAATTCTTCCCCATGGCCAGACTATCACCACGGATGCTTCAGACAAAGCCTTGTTGGGGGGGGGGGGGGGGGTGCACTTAGACAATATGTGCACCCAAGGCACTTGGGACTTGCACCTGCACATTAACCTAAAAGAAATGATGGCAGTACTCAGGGCTGTCACAGCTTTCAAGAACTACCTGGAACCAGGGGTGCTCCTCATCAAGACAGACAATACCACAGTCATGTGGTACATCAATAGGCAGGAGAAACAGATTCCTACCTGCTTTGCCATCTGGCCAGA